>NC_133828.1:30225650-30534935 GCF_047830755.1 Zonotrichia albicollis
ATCAAATATCCTTGGTTCTTATCCCAACAGAGTGTGATGATTGCTAGCTTGAAAAAATGTAGCAAGAGCAAACTTTGGCAAGAATGAAGCATTATAATGTGATGTCTACAGAGATTTAGAGATGGGGAGGATTATCAGTTACAGGCAATGCTATCAATATTGGTAGAAGACATTTAAACTGTAATTCTACCTAGACTAAGGTACTCAAAAAGGATGCTTGTGGATTGAAAACAACCTGTGCCACCTCTTTTAAGGGAATAATTGCACCTCTGTTTAATACGTAGATGCAGATTGCAACACATTTGACTGCTACCATGTGAGGGAATGGCAAGTATGGAAAAATGCCAAAGCTGAATGTCTTCTTCCTTCTCTTCCAGTTGATAAGACAGGAGAACTAAGATGCTTTTTTTGAAATCAGTCATGTGGTATCTGGAGAATAAGATGAGAAAACAAAATCTTTTTTATGAAGATCCCAATCATACAGTGGCAGAGAACATACTGGGGAGGAGTCTGCTCTCAGAAGAGCTCTGGCATTCTCAGCAGAAGCTGCAGAACCATTCTGCAAATTTTCTGCTGCAATCTGACAGGGGGCCATGGTCATCACTTGCACCAGGCCCTGCCCTGACCAGTTCTGCTAAAAAACCTTCCATCACCCAAGTTAAATACCTAGACAGTGTTTCTCATTTCTTTGTTTCTCCTACATTTTTGTTGCTTTAGTCTTGATGTTTCCTAAGTGTTAAATCCAATGTGTTCAAAGAAGTCTGGGTGTTCAAAGATGTGTAGACAATGTCACTGAAGCACTTCCATTCTGCTTCAAAAGTGTCCAGGGTGTACAAAGTTGCTGACACAAGGTTCTTGAAGAACTTCCAGGAAGAAGCAGAAGAGTGTCCATCTGGCTTTCCAATGCTTTACAAAATGCTGGTATTACAGCAACACTTTTACAGCATTAACTTTAAATTTTTTCATTTTTAGCCTATTCCAAAGCTTTTGCTTATTTTGATGTGAATGCCAAACTTTCCATAGGTAGTTAACTACCTACTCCCACAGACTGATTCTGATATAGAAGTGATGCAATAAATCACTTCTACTTTTTAGACTGAATTTATGCCTATTGAGAGTATTTATTGAGAATATTTATCTGTGTACGTATTGAGAATATTTATCTGAAAGAATGGGTCTCTCTTTTTGTATTTTTCATATTGCTTTTTTCAGTAGAAGTAACAGTCTTTATAGTTGTCCTCAAAATAAGCTCTGATACCTCTGGGGTAATAGTAATAATGATGCTCTTTTGTATCTGAGAATTTACATGCTCCATGTCTTCATAAAAGTTATGTCTTTAGCTATTTAAGCAGCATTTATTTGGTCAATAACAGTGGTGATGTGTAATTTCTTGTCAAGTGTCAATCAAGCTGTATAGTCATTTTTGCCATTGGGCAATCTAGTTTATTGATCATTGGAGATGTAACAGTGGTTTCACTGTCAGGTTCTCCATCATTTCATCAGGAACTACGGGTGTGCAATACAGATAGCTCATCCAAGTTTCCTTGAAAAGGCTATCTTCTTAAGAAAAATTTTGCTTAGTGTTACTATGTTAATTTCATATCTGGAGACTGCATAATCAGGCAGGGCAGTTCTTCACATTGGCTCATTCAGTGGATATCAGTAAGTGTCTGTACTGCTATATTCAAAGGTTTAAGTTTAAAGGACTGAAAATGAAGGGAATGCAAGTTCCTCAGGGAATGTCTGCACTCTGCAATTAAACACAGTCCAGATATCCCTGAACTGGTGCTGAGCAGCCTACAAACTGAGCAGCAGCATTAGCACAATTTTGCACTTCAGTAAAATCTTTGACTCCCAGTAGTAAGTCCTGGCTGCAGCTGTGCCATGGTGATGCAGATCCATTGCTTTGCTTCCCCACAGATCTGCTGTGCTCTGTTGCGTGGGAGTCACTGAACTCTAGTGTGGCTTCTAGCTGATGGAAAGTCATCTGTGATCCTGAATTTTGTGTGAGCAGATTTTGCAATTGCAACTGCTCTTGAATCTGTACCTACAGCTTTGTTGGGTTTTTATCATCTCAAAAGGATGAAGGAATGGTAGATCAACTTGATTTCAACACCAAACACACATGTTCTAGCAGTGTCACTCAACCAGATTCCCATACAAGACAGAGATGAAGAAGATGAAGGAAAGCTGACCATATTTGAACTTGAGAAAAGCATCACTTCTAAGGGAGATTTTAAATTTTTCAGTGATTAAAAAGAAAGCCCAGGAAGGTCTGACTAGCTAGGGTAAACTTTGATTCATTATAGTTCAAATGAATTATTTTATTACTTCTCATTTCTGTAAATTTCCTTTTCTTTCTTTCTTTCTTTCTTTCTTTCTTTCTTTCTTTCTTTCTTTCTTTCTTTCTTTCTTTCTTTCTTTCTTTCTTTCTTTCTTTCTTTCTTTCTTTCTTTCTTTCTTTCTTTCTTTCTTTCTTTCTTTTCTTTCTTTCTTTCTTTCTATATCATAGAATCACAGAATGTTTTGATTTGGGTTGGAAGGGACCTTAAAGATGATTTGTTTCAATGTGTCTTACAAAAGAGCACATGACCTGTCTGCTGGATTTCCTTAGTAGGTAAATATATGAAAATTTGTGAATCTCAGTTTCCCCCCACCTTTTAAAACCTCAGGAAGTTATAGTAATACCCAAACCCACAAGTTCACAAAATTTTCACTGTTGAACTGACAGTTCAGAATACCCTAAGAAGGATTAATTTTAAAGGTCCTAATGAATCACTGAGGCACTGAGGTTTGGAGACTACCTTAGGGTGAACAGTAATACATTTTATCTCAGTGAACCAGAGTATTAGACCTGTACCAAGTGATCAGCTCTGTGTATTTGAACATGAAAAGCCACAAATTATTTGCTGCTGGTTTCCTTACCTAAGCTATTGCAGTTGTGATCCACTGAGAATATCCTGTCTGGAGATTTTCTTAGTGGGGTTGGTGGCTGGTAGGATACTTTACATCTCTGACATTTGATTTCTTCACGTGTTGCTTGAGCTATGACTATGTGCATTTGGGTGCCTATATCTTGGAATGGTTTTTTTTATCCCCTCATCTCTTTGCATTACTGATGTGCAAGGTTGAGCAGCGAAAGTAGACTATTGTATGGGGCTTTGCATTTGATGTGTCAGTTATGTAATAACTTATTCTTAAGACTACCAAGGGCACTTCGAGATTTAGGCAAGCACTTTTATATCACACAGAAGCAAGTTCTTATTTCACTCATAATCAGAAACATCATCCTGGTCAGTCCTGTGTTTACTACATGTTGCTATTTTACAACTAATCTGTGAAAATGAAAGCAATTTAAACAATGAAATTTCAATCCAATGCACTGATCTATACTTTTTGTCTCTTGGTCTTTTCTGAAAAATTTTCAGCCCTGTTTATATACAGCAAAGATTTATTCAGAATTATTTCTAAAACAAATCTTCTGGCTGATGCAAGGGTTAGGAAAAGACCATAGGAGAAGACAAGGAAACTTTAAATGAATTATCTCATTTTTCAGCAGAGAATATATTAGATTAAGCTATGCATTGCCAGAATTAAACAATATTACCAGACACAGGTCTTTACAAATGCTTTGATAATATGCTTCCCTCTCACATGCCAGCTACAAGAAACAAGAAAATATATTTTTAGTCACTACTTCAGAATATTTTAATCTTTTTCTGCTAGCAGAATAATTTTTTATGGACTCTGATCTTGCCAGATTTATATAAGCTGAACTGGCTGGCAGTGACTTACTTTCTATATTAATTACACTGACATTCCTTTTTCTAGCTGAATAAATAACAAAGGTAACCAAGAGGTGTCTTGTTGGACAACTGAGACATCAGAAGAATATGGTCAACTTCCTTTTTCATCCACAGACTAACCAAACTTCATTACTGAAGGAAAGATATGTTGCTGCAAGAAAAAGCTAATGGACTATATTGAAATTTTCTTCTCAAATATTTTGTACATGTTTTAAGGTTAAACTTATTTATGGTAGATTGAGGTTAAATGCAGCACAAATTATTCAGGTTTTATACAAAGCAAAGTGATGGCATGAGCACATCTCTGAGTTAGATTTGCTGAGCAGTGCCTTGCTTGGCGTTGACGACACATTGGCAAGGTCCTGTGGCCTTTGGCTCTGGCCTGACTCCTCCTTTATTGAGGAACCCAACCATGCCTGTGATGCATTTCCTAGATCACAAGGAGAACAAATTCTGTTTCTGTTCCTATTCTGCTGCACAATGGGGCTAGTATCATTCCTCAGTGGTGTTTGTATCATTTCCCTTTCTTATTCCATTTCAAAATGCCTTTACTGAATACTGATCCAAAGAGAAAGGTCATATATAGCAACTGTCTGAGACACTTCTCACTGACACAGTGCAGAAAGACTCTTCCAAGTCCTGTCCAACTGAGTGGGGAAAAAGTTTCTACTTTTCTCATTTATACTGACTGTCATGAATACCTGAGAATTGTAAAAGCACAGCACAAGCCAATATTGTTTTGGTTCCATCTCCTGCTGGTGGTGAAAAACACACATGCATTTTCTGTGCATGTATAACCTCACACCCAAGGCTGCTTTTAGAGCTTTTCCCTGTTAAAATACTACAGCATATTTCTTACATGAAAATCAGACCTGTTTTGAACAACTCCTCATAAAATACTGATTCATTTGTACTAGATCACTCATTAAAGTTTGAATGATGAATTTTCATTCCTGCACCTTTTTCTCCATATATTGATGCATTGTAATTGGTATGAAAGTTCAGCCAGTTGAACCCAAAACTTACAAGATTTCAAGTCTGCATTAAAAAGCAGAATTTAAACAATTTTAGCTGCCAGACATGTCTGATTGCTATATTCCAAATATTCATATCTCTCTCATAAATATATAGATTTTCACATTTTTTAATAAGTGAATGAAAATACCTTTTGGGGAATAAAGTGATATGTTTTAAAGGCATTTGTTTACTTTTTCTGTAAGCTCCTGAGATGGCTAACATACTAGTTGTTAATCACACCATCTGTTCGAGCACTGTTTGACTAAATGAATCAATTCATACTTTTTCTTCTTAAAGCAGTTTTTTACAGAACAATATGTTTGTGTCTATTACCCCATCATTTGGCAATGTGATATGAGATATTTTAATTTTCCTATTTATTGTGCAAGGATTTTCAATCTCCAAATATTTTTTTTAAATATGCATACAGCACTGAAAAGCTGTGTCTATTGATTTCTGTAGCATTGCAAACAGTGGAAAAATCTGTTCCATTCTGCTGTCAAATTTCAACCATCTGATTATATTTAAATGAGTTATTTCAACATGTTTCATTTAAATGACCGTCACTCCAGCGATTCCTCCCGCGTACCGAAGATGGCAGTGATGCACAACCTACCCACCTCCGAGAGCTCACTCACACTCTGGGTACTGGTTCCAGGAGTCAGCAAATTAGGGGGGAAGCATTCTGCAAACGGCAATAGAAACCTTTTGTGGTCTTCCTGTGTCTCAGTTGTCTCTGATCAGCTTACATTCACAGCATTCCAATCGAAATTCCAGCTGAATATGGAAACTGGAGCTAGAAGAAAATATAAACCCAAGCTTAGAAAGGTTGTAACCAAGCTGTTTTAAAATTTGTGTTTATATGCACTTTCTAGCTCCAACTGAAAGAAAAAATCATCAGTTTCTGTTCATCATATCTTGGTCATTCCTGAAATGTCATATGAGAGGCTTTAGGTTTTGAGTGACTGTGGGTCATTTCTAGCTCCTCTGAAGCTTTGCACAAATATGCTGGGATGCATTCCTGATTCTTGTTTACCTGAAACGAATGTTTTGTAGATTCAGAGGAGGAATGCTGGGCTGAGCACCAGGGGGACTCTGACAATTAATAAAATAGTTTCTGAAAAAAAATAATGACTGCAGCTACACTGGTAGTACAAATAAAATAAAAATAAGTAACAAAATACCTTAAGTATCATATAACAAATAATTCTGAAGCAAAAATGACTGAATGACTTCCTAATATCATGTACTCAACATAACTTTATACTGCATTGGAATCAGAGTGAGCAATGGTTCCTAAAGTCTATTTACATAGTCACTCAAGAAACAGTAAGTAATTTTCCTCACTGTTGTGGTACCAGTGTCCAGGGAGTTTGTTTTTCAGGAACAGTAACTGACTTCTCAGTTAATATATAGTTAGTAACTGTATATTAAAGATAAAAATTGTGCAAAATTTGTTTCCCATTCATATTCTGTTTTCCAACCTAAATCTTATTTGTGTAAATTCATGTTTAGTTAGGCCAGGCCAGACTAGTTTCTGAAGGATTGCATACTAGAATAGAAAAGCATTTATTAAGTAATGAAGAATGATGCCAAGATGGTCTTAATAGAGTCTTCATCCTCTCTTGGTTTGTCTGGTTTTCTTTATTGAGCATTTGGGGTTTTTTTTTGTCAATAACAGAAAAAGAAAGTAAAAGAGTGAATGTGTCTGTGAATGATGTATCAAAATTTGTGTTATAATCCGTAATTATAAATTATAATCAGTAATCAGTAATTACAAATTATAATCAGTATTGTGTTGTGCCAGTGGAACACTGTTGTCTCTCTGGATTATATATAGAGCAGAAGTCTGTCAGTAGTGCAGGCATCAAACAGGTGCATATACTGAGGAGTAGGTTCATGGCCTTGAACTGCACTGAATGTGAACTACAAGCCAGTGAAAGGTATGCAATAATGCATTGTTTTCTCAGGTGTCCTGATAACGTGATAAACTGCTGAATTATTTTATACAAGGTGGAGATTTTGTATTTAATTTTAACTACTAGGTAGCATTAGTCTGCTCTGAATGTATTGCATGAGTCATTGTGAGGTGAATCCTCTGAGAAAATTGATTATTTCATAAGAAGACATTCTTTCATCCTTCAAACCCTTTCTCAAATCTAAATATTTAACATTTAGCAAATATGATCCACTATGTTGCTTTGAATGCCAAAGCTTATTGGAGGGGCCCATCCTTTCAGTGAGAGGCCACACAGCTTCCTTTAGGTCTTGGAGAACTGTTCATTCCAGTCTTGGGAGTGTTAATGTAAATCGGCATTTATTTCACGTCAGGGATTTATTGTGCTGGAGACATGTTACTCTCATGTTATGGTGATGAAGGTATTTCATGTCTTGCCCATTCCTAATGGCTCATCTATAGAGGTATAGATAGGAAGGAGGGAGGGAGGGGAGAGGAAGGATGGCCATACACTTTGTAGGTCTCTGGGGGATAAAGGCAGTTTCTGTGGTTCACTTGTGCTCTGGAGGTCACCAATACCTTGTCAAGATTATGAAAGTTAGCACAGAGGCTAATACAGAGACTGAAGTTCAGGTTCCAGTTTTAAAGCCATAGAGAAGTCTTATTGGGAATATCTTACTGGAAATATCTCTCTTGAATTCCAATCCTTCTCCTTCAGAGATATATGTAAGCTACATCCAAATGTTTTAATTGTCTGTGTTATATTTTACTTTTCCAATTATAAAAACCTTGACTTTTGATTTTTCAAGATATTTTTCAAAATTATGTGTCCTCTCCATTTAAGGGGTTATGGCTTTTTACAATATACTTTTAAATGTGGGTGTAAGGTAAAATTAGTAAGTAATTTGTCACATCAGATCACTGAGAAGCTCATCCTGAGCTACAGCATCAGGATGAAACTGCTCCTACACTGCTTTATCTGGTTAATTAAAAAGGCTATCTAGGGAGTTCATGTCAACTTGAATAATGATGCTGCCTTTCTGTACATATTAGAATCCTCCTTGAAAAATCTAGTAAATAGCATTGCCATGTTGAGATTGGAGATTTTATTCAGGAGGTAGATTAAGTCTGCCATTTTGAAAGGGAAAGATATATGGTTTTCTTCAAAACAGAGGCAATTCTTCTGAGACAATTAAATTTACCTTCTTTACATTAATAATCTGACAAATTTGACTTCCTTACCATTTGTATCTCTTTTGAAATTTTCTTCTTCAGTGGATGGAGTTGTTCCTTAAGACTTCTAAATGTTCTTGATCTTTTTGACTGTGTAGCATTTAAAATTATAAAATCTTGCAAGCATAAAATCTTTCATAATGTAACCTAATCTCCTTATTCCTTTATATTCTATGAGCTGACGTTGTGCAGTCCTTATTCATATGGGTGATTGCTAACTCATAAATAAATCCCAGAAATCTCTATGGAATCATTTTTGTAAATGCATGTAAATAGAAAGTAGATAATATGTCACGTTTTGTATGTAAAAAAAAGACAATAAAAGTGAGTTGCTTCTCTTTTAGTGCAGAAGGTCTCCTTTAGGTTTCTTACAGATCTTTTCTAAAGATTTTGCAATAATGGGTTATTTTCCCTCTAAAATGTTTTTTTTTTAATTGAGAAAGAAATTTTGAGTCCATTTAATTGTTTTAAAAGCCTTTAAAGAATCTTAATTATATGATGACATGATTTTACTGAAGACTGGATTGTACTAAATGACAATTTTAATTATTCTGCTTTTTTCAAATAAAGGGAAAAATTCAAGTGAGTAACTTAACAAAAAAAGAAACAAGGGCCAAAATGAGATCTTGAAAATTTGGAGGACTGTGAATTATTTAATATTTTTACAAGATTACTTGATATAGCTGCCTATTACTGTCAAGTTAGAGACTAAAATATGTCTGATGATGTATGTCAATAATATTTCATTTGTACTGAGGAAATAACTTATTGGTACTAATGCTTGTCATATAGATAATAACTATTTTTCAATATGTTTGTTTGGAATTTTTTACTGTTGCTGACTGGAAAAAGGAGACAAAAGTGAAAAAAACCCATCTAACTCATCCTAATGAAAGACAGCCAAACAGCAAAAGAATCCTTACATTTTTGAGGTTGTGTCTGCACTGAAAGCTAGATTGTCAAAGTCTATTTTATTACTCCTCCTCCAAATTGTTCAATTAAAGAGTTTGGAGGTCTGTGTAATTTACTTCCATATTGGTGCAATAGCAAGGAAAGGTAAGGAAAGGTGTTTGCACTGAAGGATGCCATGGGAGTGATGGAGAGCCTGGTGGCAGGCAGATAATGGAGTCAAATTGAAATTTATAAATTTCTCAATGATATTTTGATATTTTAGGCTCTGGAACATCAAAATATATGAGGAGTTATTGTTGTTGTTGTTATTATTGTTGTTGTTGTTGTGTCTTGCTCTGGCTGTTCATCCCTTGTGAAAGATGCAATATTTTTTGGTAAATAGGAAAATTTGAATCCCAAAATAAAGAAGTAATTTTTTAGAAGCCATCCTGAAACTGTTTTGGCAGAAAAAGTTGTACCCTTGCTATCCACTAATAGTAGAAAGAGATTTTCATGAGTTTTAATATAATTACCATAAAGAATAATTTTATATCAGGTCCTCTCTACCAGACATCACACTCAGAAAATAACTTGCAAGTGCAATGATCTCTAAATTAATGTGCTTATGCTATTTCCAGCATCATGCTGCTAATTCATTACATGCCTTCCCCTCTATCTCTACTGGCGCTTAGATGATAAACTAAAGGTGTTTAAATTATGTTTATGGCAGATTAGAGGGGAATAAAATGAGAAGAAGTAAGAAAGGAGAAGATGAATGAGATGGGCCACCACTGATGAAAATGCTTGGTCAGTTAGGTCCATGTAATGTCTGATTCTCTACCACCTTCAGGCCATACATACTCTGCTCTTTACTGGATCACATATTTGTTCATTTTATACCATTTCCTGTGCTTTTGTTCCCACATTTACCTTTGTCTGTGGTGGCAGAAACTTTCTAGCAGCTTCACAGTCTCTAACTTCCAGTTTTCTCCTATTTTGGTGGAAATTCTTGATATATTCTGGAACAGAGAAGATTCAATAAAAATCAAGTATTAACTGCTTGATACATTTCCTACAGACATTGTTAATTCCACTTATTTTCATAACAGACTTATTTTCATAACAAAAGGGCTATGCAGAGATTTTTTTTCAGTCAGTTGTTTTTTCCTGAATTAGTTTGCAGGTAAATGTTTTCTTTATCCTTCTACAGTACCTTTAAGAATCAAATCTTTTGTACATTTTATTTAAAAACTGTAAAAATATTCCATTTGTAATTTAAATGGATTACATCTCAAAGCAGAGACTAAAAGGAAATAATGATGGCAGGAAGACCTGTTTACAAAAACACTGCAAATGTGGTGATGCATTATTCAAGGACAAACATTTCCTTCATGCAGTGCAAGGACCTGATAAGTTCCTGGATACTGTCATACTACTGCAGTAACAGCGATGCAGCTGTAGTAGCATTTCGCCTCTTTTTGTTTCCCCTGCTTTGGTGTCCCTAATAACTTTCTTTATTCATTTATGTAGAAATGAAATCTCTTGTGGACTCAGCATAACACCCCCTGCCCAATTTCAGAGCAATTTGCCAACAGTTGCTAAGCATTTAAGTGAATCCTGTACAGGAAATGCAGCAGAGAGTCTCATCCAGGCTAGGCTGCACAGGAAGGCTTTTGATCCTTCCAGACTCTTCCACTCTAGACAAGAGTGAAGACAAAAATAATACTTCAGAAGCATGACAAACAAGGATGTTTGGAAGCAGGTCTTGCAGTAAATAGTTGTCATTGTCTGGTTCTCCTAAC
This sequence comes from Zonotrichia albicollis, assembly GCF_047830755.1. Lineage (NCBI taxonomy): Eukaryota > Metazoa > Chordata > Aves > Passeriformes > Passerellidae > Zonotrichia > Zonotrichia albicollis. Next base: position 30,236,357 of record NC_133828.1, read on the forward strand.
AAAGACTTTGGCTAGGAAGGTGAGAGGTATGACCATGGAATCATCCTTTCTACCAGGATGGAGGCGAACCCAGCTCCACGAGACTTCAAGGCACAGTTACACCCCTGCCATGATCACCCATGGCTGTTGGCTTCTCTGTTATCAAACTGTTATTTGATGTCTCATGCCATTTCAGGCAATGCTTCAGCGTTCTCTTGTTTCCTATAAAACTCTGACTAATCTGCTCTTATGTACAGAATTGAATGGAGAGGGATGAACAGTTTCCCACATACTTACTGAAAGCTTCTCCTGTGGGGTTTATATGGTCTGTAGAAAATGAACATGAAATTCCACTTAGTTATCATCCTGCCTTGTAAGAGCAATATCCTCTAGGTCTTGTTTTAGCCAGACATTTTGATAATTCTTTCTTCAAAGGATAACCTAGAAATGGGGGTGTACCTACACTCAGGGTATATGAATATAAATTACAGATGCCAAAGCACTATATTTTCTAGAGTGCAAGATGCATGTATTATTTATTTTTTATTTTGTGCTTACTTCAGTTGTTTTCGTGTTTCTAACTTTAAAACACAGAATATACACTCTGTATTAGTTTTAAGTGCTTATATTTTTGCTTCTGTTCTTTTCAAAGCAAAAAGTAATGGCTAGGCAGTTTCATATTATTACGTCCTCTCAAGGGACTTAAGTAAAAAAAGTTTGTGAAGCATTGCACTAAATCACCAGTCAATGAGGCCACTCACAGTACATAAACCTAACTGTGTTCATAAGTCTTTTCTGGGTCAGGGCGAAGAATGTATTCACTTGCCAGTACTGCCTTAAAGACAACTTAGCAAACAAAAGATTCAAGCACAACAAGAAAAGCATCATTCTTATGAAGACTCTTGACATTCCCTGAAGCATCCACACCCCAAAAAATCAGTCCACACCTGTAAAGCAGACTAAACTGAAAGCAGTTTAAATATGTTCGAGTGAGTGAAGTTCAAATATTTGCAAATATTAAGCAATTGTTCTATGTACTTCTAATTCATCTGATTGCATTAAAATTGAATACACAAAGGTCTCTCAGTATCACTGGGAAAACTGAAAATTTGATAAGCTCTGAAACTTGCTATGTTCACTGAAAATGTTTAACTGTACATTCAATGGGTCTGTAGTAATTCTAAAGATGTTATCTTTTCATACTTCAGGCTCCTTAGGCTTCATACACAGTGTAATTAAACCCCAGTTGAGAATAACCTCTGTTGTTCATTCAATACATGAATCCTCTCAGTGCAGCTAACATACCAAGTTGGGTTTTTGTTAAAAGAGTTTGGATATTGTTACAAAATGTTATTGGTTTGACAGGGTATTTGTATTACAGATTATACAAATTGGGAAAATAATCTATATGTCAATGTTCCCAAGTTACACATTGAAGTCTAAAAGACAGATTAAAAATTGATTTGTAATGGAAATGCTGATTGTAAAGAAAGACACTGAAATGGCTTCTCTGTCATTTGAAAAGTAACTATATCTATAAAGCTTAGTCTGTTTTGGTAGACCATTTCATACATTCAACTTGACAACACAAATTCATTGTACCCAATTTTAACCATTGTGTTTAAGATGTATGTTCTCGCAACATTTAGAATGTTTTATTTTTTTGATTGCCCTTAATAATTCTGGCTATGATCTTGGTGACAGGTGAAAGAACTGGAAATCAGGACCTCTTGAATTTTCCATTCTCCAGCTTAATAAAGCAGCTTCTCAGAACAGTATTATTTAAAGATCTGCAACTTAGGAGAACAGTTTAGCAGTTATGTAAGTGACACGTTTTGGAAAGGGTCTGTAAACTCCTTTGCAAGGCTGGTATGTTAGCGGCAGTATTTTGAATACAAACTACTTATATTAAGTGTTGGAAACATTGTATTGTATTTTATATATATTGTGGCATTTAAAGAGTTGGTTCTATTTCTGTTACGGAAACACCATGTAAAATACATGGCATTGCATATGGGTAATACTTCTGTATTTCACTTATGCCTGTGTAGTGAGTTGTTTGATGGTTTCTTTTGTATTCACACTGTGTTTCCACTTGATTCTTTCCCAATTAACTGTGACACAAGAATTCATGTTTATAGACAAGTAGTGAGGAAAAGTTCATCTAGTGTGACAGAATTAGTATTTGGTTTTGTTCTAGGTTCATCTTTCTAATTCTGCTCTCATGATCATCTATGCCCAGCAGCTGTGCCTATTGAGCCAAGTCCTCATTCCTGTGTCTGCCTCTCTGGGGAATATTGACAAACACATACAAACAGAATATATTTGAATAACATTAGAAAAATGTCCTTGCAACATTTATACATGTATTGTTGGAGAGGTGCTTGTGGTTCCAGACTGGTTCCTACATTATTTTGTACATAAAGCTACATTTCTCCCTGCAGTATTTCAACATTTAATGTCTTGGATAAAACAAAATAATTTTTCCCCCTCTGGGAGGTTAGATATTCTATTTATCTTCCTTTAAGTTGAAGACAAGAAGGAGCATGTGTATACTTAGTCACCATACATAATTTATAGAAAGGTGAATGAATACTGTTTAAAATTGCATGTGAATATGGTCACTTATTAGTAAGTTTTCTGCTACTTTTTAATTTAATATGACTTTCTTATAATGCTGATATGAACAACTCATTTACTGATGGGCAATGACTGCTTAATTTAATAGAAATATATAAATACCTGGATTAATTTTAAAGCTGTAAATATGTGCATAATCAGTTTGTTTGGGCAACACAATAGATCTGTGAGTGTTTCTCTGAAAAGGTGCAAGTAGTAGTTAATCTATATGCAAACCTGAATTTCCCAGAAGAAGAAATAGGTAACCTTGGCTATAATCACAGTTTGTTTAGGGGAAAGTAAACTAACTAATCACTGTTCTTGGAGAATGCTTTAATGGAAACAAGAGTATTAATTTGATCCTCCAAGAGTCATTCAGTTTTTAGTTAACACAGGGGCCATCCAGTGATGTAGTATTAATTATGAGGTTATACAGCAGAGCTCCCAGACATTTAATGCCTGAGGTTGGAATGTAGCTCCGATAATGTTGCTTCAAAAGCAAATGCCATTTGCCTGCTTGAACAAAAGGAGGGTGTATATTAGTGAGTGGCAGCACAGTCCAAGGAGACTTGGTCAGGCAATAGAACAACTGAAAACATGACAAAATTTGCTCTAAACCACTTGTGTTTTCATTCCATGGCCTGTAAGGAAGCACTACTTTGTTCACAGTTTCTCATTTTGGATGTTTCCAGGGATGGGCCCTGTACCATCTCTCTGGGCAGCCTGTGTCAGGGTTTTCTCACCCTCATAGTAAAAAGCTGAGGCTCTGAGCAACCTGATCTAATTGAAGATGTCCCTGCTCATTGCAGGAGGTTGAAATAGATGACCTGTTAATGCCCCTTCCAACCCAAAATATTCTATGATACTATGAGTACAAACCTCTCCCAGGAAATTTGTGGCAAAAAAAATTCCTCTGTTCTAACATGTCATGGAGATTTCTATTCCAAATGTCAAATATTGTTGACAGTTATTGAGTTCCTACTCAACTTACCTCTCAAAAATATTTTTATTAATATTTTCTAAAACTATGAAAAAAAAAGAGTCTAATATGAGGTGCTTCTGGCATGTGCAAAGGACAAAGAAAACTAGGCTACATTCCTTCTGGTTTTTTTTATTGGTTGGCTGCTTTACAGAACTATTCCACAGGGGGAGATAAAGGAGGCCACACAAAATTGACACAGATTAGAGATTAAAGTGATAGACCATTACAATGATTGTAAGCAAATTTTGTAACATTTTGTAATATCTCTTTATCTTCCTCATACTTGCTGTTTAAATCTTACAGAATTCTTGAAATTTACATTAATGAAAACACATCAGCTTCAGGAACAATAGCATTGTGTCTCCACAACTCACTAGGAAATTAAAACCCATACATTCAAAATAATATGCAAGTAAAAGTTGTGTTTAAAATTGTATTGCTACATAATTATCCTGTTTACAGTCTTCCCTACAGCTTTTCTCACAGAAAAATGTAGATTTGGAATCTAACTGGAATAAAAATGCCAGAAAGCTTTGGCAAGATGATGTTTGCTGCATACTTAGGGATATTGCATGGAGAAAGAAATGTGTTTGTAATTAGGGAAACACAGAACAGTTCTGATTACATCTAAGAAAAGCCAAAGAGAATAACTTTCTGAAGGACAGACCATGTAAGCTTAAGTGGATGAAAACTTAGCTTTACACTAAAGTAGTTAAAGGAAATACACAGCTCCTCACTGAGCTGGTTCAGCAGATCAGCTATTTCAGAGTCTTTTATAATCCAGTTCTAGGTTGTTCTTCAATTAAAATATAGACATCATTTGTCCTGCAAATTTAAAAACATTTCATAAGTTTTCTCTTAAAATCTCTGAGTAAAGGTTATCAAAAGCCAGAAAAACATTCTGCTGAAGATAGTAGTAATCTTTCTACTGAACTGAATGTTCACCAAATAGACAAAATCGGCTATAATATTTTGGTTTTAGAAGTGTCCAAACACTGTCTGATTTTGAGAAATATTTAAGTGGGAAGTAAAGGGCTGCTGCATCTTCTGACCAGACTTTCATATCTACTTGACCTTTGCTATCCAGGCATTTCTAAAATGTATCACTTCAAGAGTATTTCAAACCACTCACTCTGATTAGTTAATGTTGGGCTGTTCTGTCTCACACACTTAGACCATGAGCCCAAAATATTTTTCAAGCTAAACTGGTGAACTTGGAGAGCTAAAGTAACTTAAACCTGCTGAACTAACACAGGAATAACTATATGAGTATTATCTCTGCTAACAAGTTCTGATTGAGTGAAGCTGATCAATTGCCTTTTATATCTGACCAGCAGGCACATTATATGGATATGAGACACCACAGAAACCTGCATTTTGAGATGGTTTGAGAAAACTGAAGCTTCTGAGTGAGTTCCTTGTAGCATTCTCTGCCTTGATGTGAGACCATGTGTTCATGGCACACAGCACTGACAAATGTGGTACTGCAGTTGAACTTAGCATGAAGAGCCAGCTTTCATCAAAGCAATATTATTCTCTGCAAATGCCTGGAGAGCTTTAAGCCTTTGACTTTTCAGAATGTAATAGTCAGATCTGACCTCTTCCAGTTCCAATGTTTCTAATGATTGTCATACCTTACGAATTTCATCTCCAATTCATAATGATAGTGACCAAAAAGATTCTAAGCCCTTTGTCTGTGGTACTTAAGAGTGTCACTTGTTGAATGTGCAAATAATTGTAATAACTACTTTTTTAAAGCATGAGTGAGGCAATGGAGAGTGAAGATATTTCAGTAAAAAAAAAGACAACAAACAGCCAAAAAAGAATTTTATAAAGACAGTGTTCTTAAACAGCTCCATGTCAACACCTGTAGCATCCCTAGAATTTTAATTCATGAGCATAAGAAAACTAAATCCCATCATCTTTATTTACAGCCAGGAGAAACTTTCCAGAGCAAATGGCTGCAGAAGTGAAAAGGGAACATGACACATCCTCATTCAACACAGATGTTTGCTTTGTATGTTTTTTGAAATCAAGCAAGTATTTCTGCCCCTGGAACAAACTGTATCTAAAACTAGGTCTTGAAACAGCTACTTTCCTTATCCTCTTTGAAGCATACTGTAGTCAATAGCATACCTAAAAGGACACACCAATCCTAGATATTAGATCTTTAAATCTGCTATGCATTCTTGGGTGGACCTCATCTATATAAGTCATTCTTACTACAAATTAAGGATGTACACACTGGCATTTGGTACCAAACCTGCAATCACGTTTGCTAAGCACAAACAGAAACTCTTCACATGAAAAATTTGCCCGAAGTCCTTTGCAGCATGTCATGGAATGTCAGCATATAATTACAAGAAAAAGCTACTGTTCCTTAGGATTACTTCTTTAACACATTCTAGGATTCTCCTCTTGCACAACATACACTTATTTCTGCTTGCAAATCTATTCAGCACGGTTGGACACTGAGTGTTCCTGGTTATCCCCCTCCAAAGGAGAGGCACGGATGTAAACACAGCTCTCACACTGCTGAGTGTTCCGAGTGCTGCAAACCAGACCAGATTTGGGGCACTATTGTGGCTTAAGCTATATGCTGACAGAGTCTTGTTGGACTCTGTATTCATAACCTATCTTTTGAAAAATAGTTTTTGGTTTCTTGAGGGTTAACTGTGCATATTACATGTTAATGATACTTTCCTCATTCTGTAGCAACCCTTACATTTGTTGTTGCAATTGTCACTATGTGATATAAAGATCAATTGGTATAAAGATGTTTTTCAACAGTTGTAATTACTTTAAAGGATATACTGTAAGGCATTTGTCTGGAAGCATTTAAAAGCTAATATATACTCACCATTTCTTTTAATCAATCATACTTCTTTTTCTTAGTGCTTTTCTTCTATTTTAATTTTTTGAACTTGAACTGTCAATAACAACTTTGATTTTTCCTCTTTTTTTTCTCTTCACAGATCAAATCTTTTTGATCTTTCAAGGTTTTCAAGCAATGTTCTGACATGCACTCAAAATCTTTTTATACCACAGTCTTCCTAAATTTCTTTTGTTCTTGATTCAAGTATAAACAGCTATGTTCCCTTCAGTTATTTACAATATACTTAAAAATAGCTTCATGTGAGTGTAGCTAGTACATATAATTTTTCTTCTCCCCCAGATCTTCACAAACTGCAACAAGGCCTACAGAGTTGACAGAGGTCCAGATTTAAATCTCAGATATATGAAGAAGAGTATAATTTTAATTAAAATCAAAATGCTGTTCTATCATGAGGATCGTTGGTTTTCAAATGCATAAGACTTATTGACGTAATGACTAAAATGCATAGTCCTTTCTCAAAGCATTTAATCACTTAATTATATACTTTTAAATTTCAAATTAGTTCTTTTTGATATTGTAAATTAATACATGCATAAAAGCAAACTATTCAGTCAGTTGAAATGTCTACTGTTATCATTATTCAGAAAAAAGTGTACTCACCACTGCACTTAATAGACATTTGTCTGAATAAAAGACAGAAAAAAAAATCCTTTTTACTGCAACTTGTAAAATCTTGGAGTCTAGTCCTTAAATCTTCCCTCACTTGCAAGAGTGAGTTCTGAGAATTTAAATTGCATCAAATTGAAGGATGCTGCAGAAATGAGTTCCTCCATGTTTCTTCAGTGCCACAGAACAAAAATTGAAACATTGGCTCCTAATATTTCTTTCTAACAAGGTTTAGTGGTTGATTAAATATTTGTGCTGTTCAGTAGCAGTTCTGTAGAAGCAAGCTCAATGCTGGAAAACTCACTGAATGCAAAACAGAGTGAAGTATGTTAAATTCTGCTTCACTTCATGGTGAAGTATTGTTAAGTTCTGCTTATGTGAGAAGGCATGGACATGTATGTACTGAAGCCCCATTTCTTAGAGAAAGATAAGATTTATTTTCACTAAGAGCGTCTTAATTTGGAAATAGTCTATGAACAAAACCAAATCTGGTGTGTGAGCTTTTCACATTATTTTCCTCTCTCTGGATATACTTACTTGCTTAGAGAAGCCTGTGCAGTCTGTCTTTGCAGTGGGCACTATGCTCCCCAGCCATGACTTCTTGCTGGCCAGATCACAGCCCACAGTCCTTGATACAGACCAAGAAAGGAAAATATATTTTAACATAGAAATGTCAAGAAAAACTGTACTGTTTTACTGGTTTATGACCTTTATAACAGCCTTAGATTTGAAAAAATCTTTCTAAACTCCTACCCATATGCTCTGGCTTTTTGTAGTAAAGCAAATGTTTGTGCTGCTGCTCAGCATAATCCCCTTTTCCTTTCTCCCACATCTGCTACTGACCAGGCCTTTTCTTCACTGTGATGTGAGTGCTTAGTTTGAAAAGACACAACGTATTTAGGAATAGAAGATGTCAATGTTATTAAAACATTTTACTCAGCATCAAAATCAGGGTTAAGGAATCTTTAGATTTCCTCAGTGATTTTGGGCAGCTGAATGAATTCCTCCAAGCTTTGGTCTCCTACTTGTAAAAGTGAATAATTATAACATTTAATTTTAAGAGAAAAGTTTTGTTGCTTATTTTGATGGAAAGATTTTTTTTCCCTTGTATAATACTAGGAAATAATATTATCTCATGAATCTTCCACACACTGCAAATAATGAAAATATTTTATGAAGTAAGAATTCTGTCTCAAAATGCTTTTAAATTAAATCATATATGAACTGCTACCTTTGGGGCTTGAATGTGTTGTACTTTCTGCTGTTTCAGTGTTTGTGGAGAGTGAAATAGAAAAGTAGTTGAATAAAAAGTAGTAAAGCTTTCCTGCTCTGCCAAGGAGCTCTCCTTGCTGTCATGTTCATTTGGAAAGCCATGTCTGGAGGGAAAACTTATTAAGGCTTGTCTGTGTACAGAAGCTTCTATTGGTTTAATTATATAAATCACATTTCTATGACATGTATAAACACTGTGCTGTGCTGTATCTTGGCAGGCACATGTTATTCAATTTGCTTCCAAGATTTCAGGTTGCCGAACATCACATAGTGCATGTCCCAAATACAATGGAAAAAACAAAGGCAAAAAATTGCAACCATCTCCCCAGCTCCACAGGTACTGAACCAAGGTGTATTTGGCTCTAGGATTTCTGGATTTTCTCAGCACTTTGTCAGGAGAAGTTGCCTTAAAAATTTATTCAAAGGAGAGGTTGTCAACCTAAACAAGCAAGTGCAGAAGCAGCTTAGCTTGTCAACACACTTTTTGGAGAAGATCTTACCCTGCACCTTCTTGTTTCAGTCTAATGAAGGAGAAAGCCACAGATCCTTTGATTGCTCTTGCTTTTGAAGGGGTTGCTTATACAGCACAATAGACATTCAGTGAGTTGCTCAGAAATGTGACAAATTGCAAAAAATGGGAGGACACAAAAGTCACTTGATTTCCATCAGCCTGAACAGTTGTGTTGATAACAAACATGCCATTCTGTACGCATACAGCATGGCCAGAAATGGCTGCAGAGCTTCTACATGAAACGATGTGAGCAACCTTTTCTGTCTTCCATGCCAGAGCAAGCTTTCAGAGGAACCAGCATCAGCATCAAAAGGACGAGACTGCACTCCTGCCTTCAGGCACAGCTGGTGCCTTGCAAACCAGTTTGGTTTCAGATGTCAGCTGGCTGGGTATGACAGTGGTGGTAGATGGACTGACAGCTGGCCAGTGCATACTGCATACTGTACTGTACTAGAAACAACATCTAATTTCAGGAAAGATGCACAAATACACTGCAATTAAACTGAACTGCGCTCCTACTGCCCTCTCTCAGGTGGGAGGTCTGTGTGACACAAAGGGAATATTTGTAGGTCATCCGAGATTACAAGTATATGAATATGTGGTAAGGTGTGAGAAAACCTCATGGTAGAAACCAGGGCAAGCCAGTGCTTTATTTTCTCCCAGTAGTGCCCATATAGAGCTCCTTATTGCCTGTGGTTGCATGGATGGCAAGTGAGGATGGCAAGTGAGCAGTGCATCTGGACCCTCCTGTTAAAAATGGATAGTTCCTGAACTGGCTACAGAATGTGGAGAATAGGAAGCTGTAAGGATCAAACACTTGTATTGTGGAGGAAAAAAGGAAAAGAGGCTGATAAGTCAGTGCCTTGATATCATAGTGTCATGTTACCACATGGTACAAATTCTTTTGTTGGAGCTTGTTGTCATTCTTAACACCAGTTAAGAATGCAGTTAACTGTAGTTGGAAGGAAATATCATCAGAGTCTGCAAACAGCTATGGGAAATGGAGTGGCTTTTATTTATTGTAGATAGTTTGCAGGTTTGAGTTGTGCCCTACCTCAAAGTTGTTTTGATTTTAAGATAGTTTTGTCCCAATTCAAGAGAAATACTGAAATACAGATGGAAAAGCTGGTTTCAATTTTTGTTTAGTGACAGGTTTTACATTGTTTTAATTGATTGTTAAGGCTAAATTCTGTGCATTTGAAATAAGGCCTATATTTTCTATGAGGAGCTTTAACCTCTTCCAATTTAATATCATACAGCAAACTCCAGCCTTCTAAAGACATGCCTAATTTATGGTCATGGTTAACTCTTTTTGTGTTCTTTACCACAGTACCTGCAGGAGCTGAGAGCTGTTCTAATCATTGATTAAATATCTTGCTGCTTCTCATTCTTTCTTCCTTGTTTATACTTTAAACTCCTACATGCATAAACAAAAAACCCAACCAAACAACAACAACAAAACAAAAAACCACCCCAAGCTTTCCAAGGGGAAAGTATAAATATAATGATTTTCAGGGAAATGTATCTATTGTAAATGCAAATTCTTCTTTGTATTAAAAGTGCCACTGTGCAAATGCACAGAAATGAGTTCTACATCTCAGCATCAAGACTGAAGCACACACAAGACTAGACAATTGCTTTTTAAAACCCACGGATTGTCCTTTGAAACTAGGTACAGGGGACATTTACAAATTAAATCTCTTATCATTGTAGACTTTTTCTTAAATATTTTTAGCTTATGCAACAGCATCTGGTTTAAAACAGGAAACAGGCTTATAGCTAAATTACTTTTGCACATAAATATTTAAACTCTATATACTGAAATGTGACACCACAAGTTATCACTTCCCGGTATGCAACCTCTTTTGCTCTGGTTTACTTTGGCAAATATAAAATATCACAGAGACATGATGAACGTAAAGTCCTTCTCAGAAAACAAAATAAGCTCTAAAATAACTTTGGAATGCTGTAATTTTAATGCAGTATTTCTGATTTTATGGAATCAGGATGTTTTGGGGGTGTTTGTATTTTTCCAAAGGTAATCCTCCTTCACATTCACTTAAAAGTTTGACCTAGTCTGCTCCCTCTTCTGACAGAGGGATATTTGCTGTAGATTTCAGCTGACAATCTCTGTTACAGGAGTATATAATCAAATAGTGTAAATTCTCTTCATTCCTAGGATATCTAGAAGCTTTAGGAGATAGATTAAGCAGAAAATGTAGTTACATTATCCTGGAATTCAGTGCTGGGCAGGAAGACTTATAGCACATAAGTAAAGTGATCACACTGTTAATTGATATGTTTACTACATTAATGCCTTTTTTTAAAATGCCTCTTAGTTGTGCATCCTTATCCCTATCATATTTGTAGTCTTCTTCAGAATATGGACTACATGTATCTGCTGTTCTATTTACTTTCCTTCTAGCTGGCTCATTTCAGCTAAATAACCTGCAATCTTCTACTCCCTTTCCACTGGTCTCAAATGGATTTCTGTCTCGCTCAGGACTTTGCAGCTGCTAGTAGCAGGCATGGCAGAAACCAGTTTGAAAGCATGCAAAATCTTCCAGATGTCAGGGCCCACAGGCTGAGTCTGACAGACTTTGGCATGTCTGAGATCACCAGGCAATCACTTCAGGTTAATCTTAATGAAGGCTTTAGTGATGAATAATTTGAGAGGTTCATTTTGTACCTGTTCAGTAGAAAAGAGATTTTGTGTATTACATTCTGTTACATGAATGTTGTAAGTTGCAGAAAGAGTCGTAGCCCTGCCATTGAAACATTCCTGAGACAGATATACCTCAGATAAGAAAATGATTGAGAACAGTTTTTCACAAACTGAGTGGGCTGCTTTAAAGGAAGCTAAGGAAAAACGAGAGGAGAGGCATGGGCAGCTTGGAGGAGGTTGCACACACGCAGCATCTGAGGCTGAGGGCAGGGGAGGGGCCCAGTGCCCCAGGAGCAGAGTCAGCTCTGACACAGAAGGCCTCTCAGCTCTGAGCAGCTCTACCCAGAGCTGGTTTTCCAGTCCAGCTTACTTAGACTCAGTCCTGCCGGCCTCCCACGGACCTAGGAGAGATGGAAGTGATGGAAAAAATAATTTCTCTTTCTAGTACAGCCAGTAGGCATGATCAGAAAAGAAAATCAGAGAGAGCACCTAAAGACTCATAGTCAGAAAAGGGGATTCTGATGAAAATTCCATCCATTTCCAGAGAGGTTTACAGCCCTATCAACTTGCAGTTTCAATTTAAGTAGTTTTAACTTAAGTACAAGTATTTTTAGGAGCAATATTTCCTTTCTGCTGCTTCTAAAGAGCATCACTTATACAATCTAGGAAATGCACATACTAAAGCTTTGTACATCTAAGCACATTGAAAACAGCAAGTATGGTTGGACATGCAAATGTTACATAGTGTCTAGATATTCTTATATTCTGACAAAAAGTCTAATAGATTTATTCAAAACTCCATGAAGGATTTACTGGGCATTTTGATCATAAATGACAGCCTTACTTTGAGCAATAGTAACATTTTATCAGTTATGAGGAAAAAGTGTTCTAAAAAAAGATAATACTGTCTTGATTTTTTTCTCAATAAAAGCCAATGATATATTGTGGTAATATTGATTTGGTTCTTAGTACAACACAGTTTTGAACCAAATTTGGAAGAGAAGTAATAATTTCTATGAAATTTTCACAGAAAATATAAAATATTTTCGATTGTTCTGTGGATTTTACTCGGACAAAACTAGCACTGGAGTAAAAAATGACCAGCTCAGCTTAACTGTGATGAAAAAACTTCTTTTGGTTACATAAATCATTAAATAGAATATTTTAAAATGATATTCATTTTTATCCTCCTTGGGGAACTTATATGTCCAGCAACAGAAGAGAAGAAAGAAGTCAGTGTCACAGCTAATTGTTTTATATCTTCCCACTAAATTTTAGCAGACTGGAGCTTGAACACTGCCCTTTTCTTGCTCCACAGTGGTCAGATGATCAGGATTAATTTGCTGTGACCTATTTGTTTTGACCTAACTATGACCTTTAAGATTTTTTATCCCATTTCCTGACACTGTCTGTCATCTACCTTGGGCAGACAAGTATAACTTCAAAGCAGTGTTCTGTAGGATACTTAGTTTTATAGCATAGTCATTCATTCCAGCACATAAAAGATCATTTGCCTATAAACACTGTTGATGAAAATAGGAGTAAAATGAGTCTTTTTTCAAGCTTCCCAGGTTATGTCTCGGAAGAATGTTACAAAATGAAAAAAATAGGAGGAACACACACTTTTAACTATTTAAGTCTATTATTTTGTTTCATTCCTGTAGGAATATTTGCAGCAGAACCCAAGTATATATGACATAAAGAATATCCATTATGTTGTATTTCAAGAAACATTGTATTGTATTCAACAGGGCTTAATACAGTTCTTACTGTTTTTAAAGACATTTTACTTTTTCAGGGTTTTCACACTTCTTTGGAATGTTTTAATCCATCTCTGATTATTACATATGAGCCAGAGGTATCAAACCAATGAGTTCATATCTTGCTCAGGCACTTGCATGTGTTTCAGATTGGGTTTGACCTGTAATTTTTTCCTCTCTCATCTCTAATGATCCCACATGCACTTTACAGGGCTATTCTGACCACTCTGCTTGCACCTATTAATTACAGTTAGAATTGAGTATTTTCCAGGGGATACCAATTGACACAGTGATTTTTCTTTCCTTTCACCACAGCAGGTGACAGTCTCACTTCTGCAGGTTCCACATTGCTTGCTTACTATTCAAAAGAAGTACATGCTTACTATTCAAGAGGAGCAGAAATTAGAACTTCATATATCTAGTGAGGGAGACTCCTACATTTCCAGTGAGATGTAATGTTCTAACATCCCAAATTGTTGGTCTCAAAAGTGTTATATTGCATTCAGAGAAGAGCTATGTTACAAGAATAATGAGAAAATGGCAGTGCCCTAGCAACTTAATTATTTATTTGTTCCGGGTTTCTAAACCAAAATAACAATGGTAGAATACACTAACTCTTAATGACACCATCTTGGGACCATGATTAATGCAATTGCCCCAGATCCATACAGACAAGATTTTTGGACAGACACGTGCAAAGTATGCCCAGATGCTCTCCCATGCTCCCTCATACAGTCCCTCACCTCACCACAAACCCTTATTGACTTGTTCTATTCATCTCTTTACTGAGCTGTAGATTAGAGGTCTTAGTCTAAAATTCCTATTTGTCTCACAAGATGTCCTGGCTGTACCATGAATATAGGAACATCGTCTTGGGTCCCAGAGCAGCAGAATATTTAAGCATATGCTTAGCTGTAAGCACATGTTTTAAGTTCCAGGAAAGTAAGAATCTAATCATGTGTTGAATCTGAGCCAGAAAATACAGCACAAGGCATGTGTAAGTAAGTGCAAACAGTTTGCTCAGGTTTTAGGGGTATGTTGAATTATTTTTTTTTTTATCGGAAATGCCGTATAAACAGAGCCAGACTAAGTTTTGGGCATGGATAATCAGAACAATCTGCAAAGGCTTCCCGTCTGTGGCTAATGGGATGTTTCTCCAAGCTTTGTCACCATGGCAAATACTTTTTAATACACAAACATTTGCTGCATTGAAAATCCACCCACTCTTGTTGAAAGATGGCCAGGTTTTTTAAAATTGCATTCCAACTACCCTGCTGATTTTTAAGATAAGCCCTTTCAGTTAACATTCCATGTGTCTAACAAAAGATGTGTGAAAAGCACAGTTTATAAGAACACACATGGAATCTTTACAGTTTCACTGTTCTTTAAGGAGAAAATGAAGTTAAAAAGTCTTCTCATATGTACATGCATGCAAGCATGCAAACAGGGTTTTATTCACTGCTTTTTCTTTTCCTTTCCTTCCCAACCCTCAAAGGGACAAGCCAGTAACTCCATGCCAAGTTTCCATCTAAACTTGACTTCCCAGTTCTGGCAGGCATTCTGTGAACATGTCGTGTATTAATGAGAGATTAGTCTTTGAGGTTTCTGAGTCTTCACTGAGTGAAATGCATATGCTAGGTAATGAGGGATCTATTTAGCTTCTCAAAATAATTGCTCTTAGCTTTTCTTCTTGCTTAATTATGAATATAAAGTAGAGTAAGAATGAATCGGTGATGTTCTTAAGCAGAGCACAAATAAAATCGAGATGTTTTTCCTTGCACTATGGTGCTAGGAAGAATGATCTGCCCAGCTTTCATTTTCAGTGCCATATAGGTCTTTGATACCAGTAGGAAAGGTCCAGTCACTTACATGAGAGTTACATTTAAGGAGACACCTCAGGGGACATTTGTGGGAAGATATGAGCCATAGCAGTCCCAGGGGAAGACAACTTGCATTTCGGAAGCTTGTGTGAAGACTTGCAAGCCTTTAACTTGGTCAAGAAAAGAGAAAAAATGGGGGGTGAAAAGGAAGGAAGAGGAAAGAGGGAAATGGGGAAAAGAAAGGGAATCAAATTACTTTCCACTAACTCAAAACTATTCCGTTTTATTCTTCAGGCCTACACAGGAAATATTTTTCTGAAGTTTGGGGTTTTTTTTCTTTTGCAATGACCCTTCTGTGCTTTTTAGCAAAATCCCTTGGCAGTTTCTTGCTGGATATGTTATTCTTCTGCCCTTTTAAAAAGTATTTACTTCATATCTGGCTAAAGGGTAAGTCTCCCTTAATGTTATCTTGCTGAACATGAGATAATCTGGTGCAGGCCCATTCACATTCAAATGCTTTATTCTTCCTTCACCAAAAAAAAAAAAAATAATTACTAAGGCATTACTGATACATTGAAGGTACTGATCCTTACATGGTAAACTTCTTCAAATTTCCACAAAAAATTCATTCCACCTTCATGAAATTCCTGGAAAATCTCTAGGAGAAGATGCCACATGAATGTAAACATAAATCCTCACAGTCCTTGGGTATGGTACTTGTTATCTTCATTCTTTTGAAGTATAATCATAAATGTCTCAAATAGAACTGATAATAAATTATCCTGCTCACCCTATGAGGTCACTCCATGAGTTCATACTGCATAAGAAATAGAATTTGGAAGCCTAACACCCAGTTTTTAGCACCAATGTAATTTAAATCTTTAAAGGAAGCATGGCACTGTATTTACAAAGCTGTTGTATGGTTTCAGATCCATTGGTTTGAGATTTATAGTCACTGAAAGGAAAAGAAATAAAAATTTCTCTTGAAAATGGGATGTGTTTATAACTAACATCATGTTCTCACATTTGGCCTGAGTAAAAGTTGACATGGTCTAGCAGTGATTTTTAAAAAACTAGCTTCTACTTTGGATGGTTTTACTACAAAGTATTCCTAGTAAACTTGTAATTCCAACAGCTGAGGCTGCTTTTTGGCAACCATGGCAAAAGGAGATTTGTTCATAAAACAAATATTCTCCCCTGGGTGTGCTACTTCTGGTGATGCCAGTTATAGTGCATCCCTCATGCTCTGGGACCTCTCCTTCCTCTTCTGGGCTTCTTGGTGGCCCATTCACTGCCCTTCTTGCTGCTTCCAGGACAGTGCCTTCAACAGAGCTACTCCATATGATTTCAACATCTATAAATTACCTGCTGCACTGAGAAGGAAAGAGAAGAGTGGAGCTGTGCACGTGATAAAAATAGTGGATGTTTTGAATTAAACATATTCTGGAGCAGAAAAATATGTGCTGCTCAGCCAGGTCAGAACACAAAGATGCTGATTCAGAGCCAGTTTAAGTAAAATGAAAGATTCTTGCTAAAACTAGCAGGTTTTGGATGAAAACCTAAATATGGTGGGAAGAAATTATTTCATTCTGATGTTCACACAAATGAACCAGGAGCAAGAATAAACCCTCTCTTGACTCAATTTTAGCCAAAGCTTTAGTGAGAGAAACTATTTCAAATGAATAATTGTGCCTTTATGGGGCAAAGCTGATGCTCTAAGTAACATAATTTAAAATATTACAAGATTTAACAGGTCATGTATGAATTTATGAATATAGCCTAAATATCTTAAGGTAGACTGCAAAGTGTCCATGTATTAGCTTGATGCAGGCAGGGTGGCTGTTGTGGCTAAATTATGTATTAAAGCTTGTGAGACATTTACTTTCCCAATTCAGGATGGAGATTTCTTTCAAGAGAAAGAGTACAAAATTGTAACAGGAAGCAAGTCACTGTGAAATATCGAAGTCTTTTAAAATATTTAAATAACATTAGCACTCTGCTGAAATACTCATTTCCTAATTGCATTGCACACAAAATCTTGGTCTTACTAAGGCCTCCAATAAATTGAAAGCAGACTGAAACAAGCTTTCATACGAGAAACATCTGGTTATTTAAGTTTCCTTCTTTTAATACTAATTTTAACAACTCCCAAACGTGGATAGAAATACTACCTTATACTTTTGTTTAAAGTTCATTTCCTGTCCCTGGGATATTCGCTGACCTTTTAATACTGGCCATTTTGCTTTCCACTTTCTTATTCCTATTCCCATTGACTTCATTCCATTCTTGACCTCTCTTCCCCTCAAGAAAATTAAATGCAGTCCAAAACACGTTGGACACCAATTAGTTTTACAGCTCGTCTTACCTCCCCTCCTACTGCATTCTTCAGTTCATTGAGTCCACTCTGCTTTTATACTTCCAGTCTTCACAAAACTCATAGCCCCATTGCAAAATAAACACTGCTGGTACGAAATTAAAGTCTTTTTGTCTGATGTTTTCCTCCTGCTAATCAATATCCACAAAAATCGATCACTAGACACAGAGAAAAATCTGATTAACTTTTACCATTTTTTTGTAAAAAAAAGCTGCTTTCTCTTTTTGTAGCTATAGTATGACAGAGGTTTATGGCACTTCATAAAAATAAATCTCAACTAAACAAAAAATCAGAATAAAAATGTTAAAATATTTTTATATAAAAACTTTGTATAGTAAAATTTACTTGTTTTGCTTTTAATTATTGAGGTGTTGAAACAGGAACAACATTCTTTCATCTGTTGTGAGAAAGTATAGTCTCTCTTGTAATTTAAAAGGATATTATTAAGTAAAAACATCCAAAATGCAAACACACAATCCTACTTGTATTTCAAGCTATTATTTAAAAATCAGGCATATTTTGCACTGTTATACTGCTACAAATCTGCTGTTTCAGTGTGGTTATCAGTAGGATTTTGCCCAATGAATCTTACTGACATACCCTCATTCAGTGAGGCACTTGCTGAGCACGGACACGGCAAGGTTCAGAACATTGTTGCTTGGATGGAAACCAGTTCTCAGCTCCTGACAAAGCTCTTCCAAAACAGAAGATATGCAGGCATTTATTTAGGTAACTTTCTGAAGTACATTTAGTGACAGTCTGGCTGTTAGGCAAAATATTGTAGACAAAATACCTGCAATTTTTGTTTTTCTTTATGTAGCCACAGGTCTTTTGAGCTATTCCTCAAAATTTTCCCTTCAGATTTGCAAGACTGGACACGAAGCACATGTACATGTGAACTCTCTCATATTTTTAGGAGTCTATTTTATGTGTTACATTCTGTATATATTTATAAATATGTATCATACATCTTTATATATGTACAATAATATTTCTGTCCAGAAATAGTGATGGCCTTTTTTTAATCTATTTTCTTAACGATGCTTGAGAACAGCTCTGCATGGGAGCTTATAGCTAAAGTTAAAGCAACCTGCTTTTGGTAAGACAAAAAAAAAACTCCTACAGACCTGTCAGTCATTGTAGTTTCTAAAACTTCTCATTAAACTGAAAAAGTTAATGATATGCACTTTAAAGATTTTTATTTATTTATAACTATATGGTGTTCAATTGCTGGGACTGATCTGCAGAGGAAAACCAAGAGTTCCCTCTTCTCTCTTAAAAAATCATCCTTCATTTGGCTGTAAATAAATCTTATCACTGTGAGTCAGAGAACATAGCTTTTATTGATTTATTTGCTTTTTTAGCCATCTTGTAATGTCTAAGCACTCATATCTAAACCATAGATTATTCAGGAACTTTCAGTATTTCTCACAGAATAATCTTTTCTTTGTCCACACTTGCAAGAACTTTCTTTAACTATTGAAATCAGGTATTAGATCAGTATGTTTCTGATATAATCTTTGCAACATAAAAATCAACTTGCTATAGCAGAAGTGAACTCTGTGTTAGCAGTGTTCCCAGTTTTAGGGATATTTTATTTTGCTTTTACCATCAATGCTCTTAATGTCAAACTAAGAACTATAACTCACATGATTTTTAAATCTGCCTTTTAACTTTATAGGCAAATATTAGTTTAATGGGTGAACCCTGAGGTATATAAAAGAAAGTGATAAGCATTACTGGTGGTATATATTTCTGATAGACACTACTCCCATTTTTGTTTCTTGTTCTACCTATGAGGCACTATTTTGACTTCACTATTTCCACTCTCTAAATATTCTGATACATTAAGGAAGAATCTGACTGAAATTTATACTAACAGACATCTGAAATTCAGAAGATATATTTCATAATAGTATGCTTAAGGCAAAAAAATAATATATATTAAGAAAAATACCATTTTCATGGTAACATGGCTTAGTCTTCTCCTCTCTTTGTGAAAAAAACCCCAGACACACAGAACTCAGTTTTTGTATGTACAATGCAATAGTTCCTTTGCTGTCAATATGCTGATTTGTGATACCTATGGTTCTGCTCACACATTGTTAGGCAAAATGAAATGTTTTAATGAGATGCAAGCTTCAAAGGAAAATTGAAGTGGTGAGAATTATGCACAGAGAAGGAAGAACATGCCTCAAGAAAGTGTCAGAGCACCACATGCAAATGTTATTTACCTTTGGGGCATACAGACGGTTACAACCATATTAACGCTCTCTGTGATCCTAACAGCACTTCTGTACTTTTGAATATAGAATTAATTTGACATAGATAATCATGTCCTAGGAGAGGATTATAATCACCTCTCTTTCTAAAAGCTTGCAAAATCCTCCTAATATTGTGCAGAAGTCTAATGGTGACTTGTGATTCTGCCTAGGCACATTTTCATGTCAGAATGTTATCCACATTTCTCTGACATATGTGCTATGGCCACACTCTTTCTGACTCCCCAGGGCAGTGGATGGTGGGATAACTCAGTAATGCAACACAAGAAAATATGAAAATTAATCTGGGGGAAAGTAGTCTGTGCTGACTTTATTGCTGGGTGAGAAGCATGACAGGTTAAAAGGCTCATCTCTGTGCTGGACTCAAGAATGTATCATGTAGCAGGTTCCCTTTCAGGGTTGCACAGTTAATCCATAACCCAGATAATCCCCTACTGGTAATTGAGAGCTGATTAGATTTGGTGACTTTCTACGCTACTACCAGTACCACAGTTCTTTTCTGCATCCTGAAATGTAGCTGTCCTGCTCTTGAGAAAGTTGTGGGCTCATAAACACCTCAAAACATGAATGGTAAAGATAAAATCTGCAAGAAATGTGAGTACACTGTCCTAGGATATAAAATATTTGAATGAACAGTAGACTCTCTGTACTCCCTGTGTTCACAGAGAAAGAAAAAAAAAAATTTTCAAAACTTGGGCTCCCAAAAAGTAGTCTGCAGTAGAATGAAATTTTACTTTATTAGGCAGAACAAAATTTCTATACTCAAATGCTAGGTAAATTACATCAGATTACATTTTTTTGGTGAATAAATTCTTACTGATATGAATGGGGAAAGTGTGACTATGAAAAATGCAAAAGAATGTGTATTGGGCACAGTTTGTGGTGGCTGGGAGTGGGGCTCATCCCCAATGGGCTACAGCCATGCAGGACAGGTGAACAGCATTGAAGGTGATGAGCCAGGGAGTGCCAAGGTGCTGACCAATTACACAAAGTAGAGAGGACACACAGGTGCAGTGCATGAGCTGGGGGGTATGAAAGGCTGGGCTAGAGAACAAGAGGGCAGATGCAGGTGCTTAAAGCCTTCTGGAGTGGTGTGACTCTGTATGGGTTGGTGCTTTTTGCTATTATATGATGATGCTCTGTGTATTGTCGCTGTCTCAACTGCAGCATGTACTGTGACATGTATGTACATTTTGAGCTCCTTCATGGTATTTCTTAAGGGATTTGTTAGGGCCAAAAAAGCCCAACTGGCAATTGTATTAGATAGAGCTCAGAGAAATCCCTGTAATTCTTCTTTAAATATTTTATATTGAACTCTGAAAGTAGAGAATGGGGTTCTTGTTGTGTGGTCTCTTTGTATGGTTGAGTTTTTTGCACAGATATTGCAGTTAGAATTAAGCTCTCCCTCCTTGACTTTGAAAAATTAGCATTTGTTCTAAAAATATTAATGTAGCCTAAACTTCAGTATGGGGGTTGCAGTCCAAGATTAGCTGCTTATTCATATTAGCTCTTTATTTTCACAGTAGTTTTCTTTTTCCATTTGAATTACTCACTTCTGTTAACTTATTTTCCAGGTGTTTTACACTTTCCTTCTGTGCTACTTTAAGTTTTCTATCCATCTAGAGATTACCTATGTTATGTGAATCATCTGTGGGTCTGGGGTGCAAAGCTGTATGTGAAAAAATTTAGTCTAATTAGAAATGTGGATAGAAAGGGGAGAGTTCAGTGGAGGATGCTTCTCATTGCTGGGCTCCTCTCATGTCCTGCTGCATCTTCCCCGTTGCACAGCATCAGTGTCCCAGGTAAATGTGCAGCTCTGAGCACCTGAACTGTCATCACACTGGGGTCATTCACTGTAGTCCCAAGGGTTAAGGAGTTAAAATCCTCTCCCTGATGGCAGCCTCCATGCATTTGCTCCCACAAGGGGAAGCTCTGTTATTCCAACTTCCTTGAGCAGTGCTTGTCTTGTGGTGCAGTGTAGTAATATCCTCATGTCCCATAACACCCTCACTATAGAGAGAGATACCACTTTGGTTTTCATGTCTCACAGTCCTGCAGCCAGTCTTCCTAGCTCACATAGCCAAGTTCTGAGGGAAAAGGCAGTAGAATTTAGTTTTTTATGTGGTAGTGCAGTTGGAGAAGCAAGTAGAACAGGAAAAAAGTATTTTGATATGCAGTTTTTGAGAACCAGAAGCTTCACAGAGAAGTGTTATCCATCTCACCTTCCTTCTCAGCAGTGCTAAGAATGTTCTGGCAATATTTTAATTGTTGAAAAAATACAGTTCTGTTGAAATCAAACTGTTTCACATGAATATCTTCTTTAAAAAAAAGCTACCCAAGAAAAATACAAAATAAATTTGAAGTCTAAGTCTGTATTTCTGTGAGATTTTAATGTCAAACCCAAACTGACAGCATGAAAACAAATGTGTGACCATGCCAGAAACAAATGTGTGCAGCTTTCATTTCAAAATAAGTCTTATTATCTTGGCTTGAAATTAATTTTTATGTATGCCTGACTAACTTGGTGGATAGGAGTTTTGCCTGAGAATGTACAAGAATATTCTCCCAAATTATATGAATTATTGAAAGTAAAAAATACTTAATTTACCATCCATACATAAGCCCATTTTTACTAGAAACCTATGCATGTATTGGAACATTTTCAAAATATCTGTAAAAGAAGTGAAGGGGACATGTGAGTGACAAATGTTAATGTGATGCTGCAGAATTCATGGTTCTCGCCATTTGGCACTAAGGATGCTCTGTGCCTCTCCACAGGGTATATCAAAAACCCCCTAAGAAGCATCACCATGAAATGTTTCTGGTTTTTCATTGGACTGCACTTATAAAAAGAGTGCTTGGTCTATGAGAGGTATCTAACATTTTCTTCCAGTTGAGATCTTGAGTTTCACGTGTTCAAACCAAAACGGATGAGGAGAGGCAGAGATGATTAATTGTAGAAGACAGAGTCATAGCTGATTGCTGAAACCCATCTTTAGGAAAGATACTGGAGGACTTGAGTCAGTCTTTAGGAAAAGACACTTGAAATGCATTAGCAAACAACTGCTCCCTTCATGTTTAGAAAACAATTCATTGTTTTAGAAAAACAAGTTTCTAATGAGAGGCTCACATGATTTAGTGAAAGAGATTCTAGCTAAATGATAAATTGAGGTTAACACCAATGCACCCACAAACTTTCATACATTCAGAACTTTGCATGCATTTCTGAGCCCTATGAGGCATGATATAGCCCCACACTTGATACATATGGCCTTTAAATTAAACACAGAAACCAAGGGACCAATTCTGGTCCCAAAAACTGACATTTAGAAGGTTTGGGGTTGCCTTGTGATTATTCAAGCCATTTCCCCTTCAGAAAGCACAAACTCTAGCTCTCATCAGCCAGGGATGATGTTGCTTAGTGCTTTGCAATCCTGAGTTGAAGAACAGTGTAGTAATAGAAAAAAGTTGATCTCCTTCCTTAAGTTCACATATAAACAACATATTTGATAAATGTGATTTGAAAAACATCATAGGTATTTGGTAAATTAAGTTGTATAGCTCTCTTAGCATTGCGCAGTCATTAATTTAACAATACTCGTTGAGAAGATCTAATGAAAAACAATTCCATAACCTTGGTTTTTATTTTCTATGACAAACATGTATGAAATAATACAGAGCCTTGTGCCTTCCAAGATGTCATTTTGAAGGGGAAAAGTCCCCATTTCAAACAGATAGAAAAGAGCCAAAATAAGTCCTCTTATTGCGATAGATAAATAAGAGTTTATAGCCTTTGCCATGCATTTTGTGGTTCAGTTGCAGCAATCCCTGAGCACTGTGGTGGATTGTTCCTTCGTGTTCAACTGTACTGTGCAACTAGAGCATAGACTTTTGAAGTGTTTCACCATCATTTAACAGAAGTAAAGTTTCATAATCAGATTTTCCAAAAACAGCAATCTCTGCTGATTCCAGCATGCGCTTAATGCTGGCACTGTGGCTAAGAAAAAACTTAATAGCTAAAAGTATCTTACAAGCTAACATGCCAGGTAAGAGTTCCACTTTTCTGGAAGAATACTTTCCTACACTTGAGTAAAAGGCTGCATAATTATCTTAGGTGGTTGAACATGACATTAAAGGAGAAGGTGGGCGAGATTATCTTCTGAAAGCTTCGATGACAGAATGGAAATGTGCTTCATAATAATGAGTATCAGCACTGCAGTGTTACCTCAGGTCACTGCTTACACATATGAGCACATCCTAAGGTGTGAGCCCTAAATTTAAATCAATGTTATTTTGGATGTACTGTGTTCACCTGTGCATTTCACTGGGATTTCTGCAAACATATGCCATGTACTCTGAGAAGTATAGTGACCCACATTTAAAAAAAGTTTTCTTCATTTCTTTTGCCAATAAAATTCTTGAGTAGGTTCTGTGTTGCTCTGGGCACGCAGGGTTTAGCTGAGGGAAGGAGCTGCCCATCTTCTGACTGCACCAGATCACATCAAATCAAACCTCCTTGGAACTGGCTAACTTGAGCTGAAGGGACTGCAATGCAAATCATAGATTGTGGCTAGGCAGAGCCACACCAAAATGAGGAGATGGATTTACTTTGAAATGAAAACATATTCTAAATTCTTGCATAAATGGGATTTTCTCTTGAGAAAAATTAACCATGCTGGCTCCAAATGATTCACTGTGTCTGTGACATGAAATTGTGTGTTCATGTTCACTACAGCATTGAGGATACTGGCAATGGGCAAACACAATTTTTAGGATAAAGTTAGGTTTGCAAAATCACTTCACTTACATTTATGATATGTTATTTAAAAAATCCAAAACTCAAGGGTGACAATAAAAGTCCAATTTTTCCTTGTAGTCTGTAGGGCTTTTTGTTTCTTTACTGATTAAAAAGTTTCAAAATTTAAAATATTTAAAATTTTGCAATAATACATATTTTAATGTAATAATAAAATATTTAATAGTAATATAAAATTTTAATAAATATTATCTAAGAAGAATCATGTCATATATTGACTTTCAACTTATGTTGTTTTGTCTCTGAAACAGCTTTAGGATAAAGCTAAGGTACCTTTTAATATAAAATACCTCAACACTTATGTTTTGATTATGAAAGACTTTTAAACAATTGAGATAGCTGTCACATGTTTTTTCATACTGTTATTCATTTTGCTCAAATTTACAAACCTAATTTTTTTGGAAATTAAACAT
Source organism: Zonotrichia albicollis (assembly GCF_047830755.1). Classification (NCBI taxonomy): domain Eukaryota; kingdom Metazoa; phylum Chordata; class Aves; order Passeriformes; family Passerellidae; genus Zonotrichia; species Zonotrichia albicollis. The sequence goes on from NC_133828.1 coordinate 30,261,352, forward strand.
ATGTAAATCAGTAAAATATTTTAGATTCATACAAAGAACATAGAAACTTCCCTGTGTATATTTCAAACATCACATCAAAAGCAGAAATTATTGGTTCCTTCTTGCCAGCCTCTAGTCTGCCTCTGGCTATCCTGTGTATTCCTTCTCCAAGAAATCACAAGGTAGAAGCTTCTCTTCTTCATGTACCTTATCCACCTTGATTACATTATTCAACATGAACCATTCTCTTCAGGGTACTAACCAAGCCTGGCTACCTGTGTTAAACCAGATTTACTTAATTTCAGAAGTAATTTATAATCTAAATTGGAATTATTATTAGAACAACCAGGAATGCATGTATGCATATTTTGAAGATTTTCAGCAAAAATTCTGCAAATTTTACAACCACGCAGAATATCTATAAAACATCTTCAAAATGTGAAAGTTATTTTCTCCTTGCCTTTTTTTTTTTTTTGACCTGGTGGCACAAATTTGTATGTTTAGCTGTAACTGCTTGAGTACATTCCACGGATGTTTGCTGATAGGAAGCGTCTCCTATGGCAAACATCTGATTGTAAATGTGAACAGTCTGAAACACAGGAATCCCTGAAAGATAATGGCTTTTAGGTCACATAAATTTGGTGGTTAATTTCCAAACTCTTCTAGAAGCCTCAGTACTGCAGATTTTTTCATACCCAGTCCCTTTTACAATAAAGGGCCCCAATTAGCTAGGCTGAATTCCTTGCTCAATGAACCTACAAGGAAAACTTGTGGAGCAATAGAATTAAAAGATTAAACCACAAGCCACTTGTACTAAGTCTTTTAAAGACTTAAGAACCATAGAGTTTACATAGTAACTGAGTCTGGAGACTCACTTGCTTTTGGAGAATTCTGAGACTTTTTGTTTTCTTCCTGCCTGGTCTGGGCTCTTTGCTGCTGTGTGGCTGTTCACATCTGGTTATGTCACAAAATAACAAATCAAAAGATAAGATTACAACTGAGTAACCTTTATTTGTTTGGGGGGTGGTGTTTAACTGCTTCTTGATTAGAGAGAAAATCCCCTTTATTGTTAACCCATAGGGTAAGAATTGGAAACAGCAGTATCATATGATCACAGTATTCTCACTCACATAACTGCTTTAAGTCTTTCATAAAATTCAGGCATGGAACACTACTCATGACAGTTGTAAGAGACAGGGATTTGATACCACATGCACTTAAAATGTCTGCAACAAGGTTGTTTTGAGAGTTTATTAAATACACACAAGACTGAATTTTTGCCATTAACTTCTGTTTGTGGCTTTACACCCCTTATTTCAGTGACCCAGGGTAGGGGAAAAAATATCTGTATTGAAACACTGCAGGAGATGAGTATATTTTCCCTGTATAACTACAAATACAATCTACAGGCAGATTAGTGGTTTGGCACATGTATGAGGACATGAGTTCATCATTCTGTGGATGCCTTTCAGTTTGTCTTCAGAGTATAAACTATTTAGATTTTAAATTTTGATTCTATAAGCTGTGCCTTATAGGCTTGGTGTCCTGTTTCTATTCAGTTAACAGGAGGGTGAGAGGGAAGGGAAGCTCCTGCTTCCAGCAGGAATACTGTCTGGGATTTCCCTTCTCCAATCAGGAATAGAAGCTGCCTGTCAGGGAGCTAGGAAAACACATTTTGCCAGTGAAACACATAGAAAGGAGGAGCAGTTAACGGTGGTAGGATCCTCCAGTTCGAATGATGTAGGCAAGTTTAGTGCTTCTAGAAGATCTGAATGAGTAATAATGGTGGAGTCACAGAAGCTGCTCCCATGGCTGGTGTTTGCAGACAGCGCTGATCAGGAATCACTTGGAGCAGGTAGAAATGATCCCTGGCTCCATATGGAGTCCATGTTTAGTCTGCTCCCAAGAAAGCAGAAGACCCCTGTGTGCCAGAGCAGGCACTGTAAATTTGGTATGCACTTACTTTTGCCATTTACACCTAGATGATGATATGTGTTCACACCTGGTCACATTGCTGAAAAATCAAGCTGGTCAGAACCAAGAACAGGATGAGAACAGGTTGCTTGCCCACTGAAGTATGTAATTGAATAAAAATAATTCCCAGAGAAACTGAGGAAAAAGTGGGGAGTCTCTGGCCTTTGGGGATTTTTTTTTTTGTTTTGTAGACAAGCTCATCATAGCATACCTTTTGTTTTCACCACCTTATTGAACAGAACTGTGGGGTGTTTTCTACCTCATGTGATGACTTATTGACAGCTTGTCCAGTTGTGGTAGGTTTATAAAATATTGCCTGCTGTCTGCTCAGTAAAATTTGAGGTGAACTGAGAATGTTACAAATATCTTATATTTAAATGGGATGCTGGCAAATTAACATAAATCTTGAGTGAAACTTCATAAATATAGAGAGCAATGCATTTAGATACTGTGGGAGTTCCAAGAGAGAACTTCCCTTTTTCAACTGTTTTGTAAAACCTTACTATTATCCTGTTTGTTTCTTGCATACAGGCAATTTTTACTTGTGCATTCTTGAGGAGTCAGTAGGAAAAAACTGGTTAGAGACAAACCTGCTAAAAGCCTAACAATGCAGGTAACTGCAGCTCATTGGACAGTGTCTTGTAGTAATATTTGCCTTCACGAGGAAGAAGGCACATTTCACCAGAATTCAGCAATTTTAACCAATACAAAGTTGCTGTGAAGGACAATTAGAATCTATTCCCACATTTGTGAAGGGCAGTACAAGAAGTAATGATCTGCAGATTATATGTCAGCATTCAATCATTTATTTTAATAATAAAGATAAGTAAGGTCAGGAATAGAAAGCTTGTCAATATAGTGAAATCTCCTTTAATAGTTAGAGAAGGATCTATCAGAAATGGTAGAAGGGTAGTTTGTTCTGTCTCTGGATAGTGCAGTAGCTTTGATGGTCTCAACATCTTACTCAGCCCTTGAATTCTTTGAGGTTCTCAGGTTCTGACTATCAGATAAGGGTTTGGTGAATATTAACAAGCTCTGAAGTGTAGCTGAGGTAAACTGTCAGGCAAGCAAAAAGATTCCATGAGGGCAGTATGTGATTTGTCTCCTCTTCTGGCTTTGGTACGAAGGCATGGAAGTGATGATGGGAGGAATGAATTTCCATGTGTAACACTCAAATCACACTAGTGAGTTTATCTAATGTCTCTTACTGCAACCAAATTTTTCACCAGAACAAAAATTCTAGCATTAATCATCATACACAATTGAAAATAATCTGATACCTTGAATGGGTTTTAATAGCATGCCTTAAATGTATTGGGGCTGCAGACTTCTGAGTTGCAAATACAAAATGCTTTTGTCTACAAAACCTTTTCAACTGTATGAATGATAGGTTTTTTGTATTTTTTTTCCTGAGAAAACCATATTTTAGAATTAGTTCTGCAATAGAATTACTTGAAAGACAAATGTCATAATGATATTACCTTGAACTTTTATTAATTTCTATACATAGCTATTCAGAAAAAACTACAGTCAATACACAATCTATCATGAAATTCAGCGGTTTTGCTGTATGCAAAAGTTGATATCCTTCATCAAATGACCCTGATGTGCTTTGCATACTTAGAAAAAGCCTCCTGATCTGTGTTTGCAATTCTCAAACATAAAGATTGCATCTTTGATTTTGCTAGCATTGGTATTTGAAAGTATAATCAACACAGAAATGCTCAGGTTTGACAAATGATTTCAGTAAACATGTCTTCTCTCAGAGATATTGGAAACAGATAATATTAAGGGAATTTTACTGCCTGGAACCCCGATCTTCAAAGGGAGTATTAGTAGAAACTGAAATCAGAATGAACATTAAGGATATTAAATGCAAACAATGCTTCAGCGCAGGCACAAAGATACATTAAAATTATGGAAATATACACAATGTATTTTTCAATAAATGAAAAACATAAAATACTTTGGGGTGGAAGGTTGTATAAATATAAACTCATTATTGTTAAATTAATGTTAGATGTAATATTTTGGTGATAAATGGAAAATTCTGATTTATCAGAAATAGTTTTATCAGAAATAGCTTTGAGAAAACTTTTGAGTACTTTTAGCTTCTTTAGAGAGAAATTATTTTTTAAGAATTTAAATTAATTTCATTCCAGCTATTTCAAAACAGAACATTTTGGAACTATATTACATTGATTTGTCTACTAGACACAGCATTAAGACAGTCACATCAAAATGGAGTATTTAGTTTCACCCAAAGTATTTTTCTGCACTTTCTTGTGATGGGGAATTTATGATGTTTGTATTTTTTGTATGTATTTGCATTACAATATTTGTTTCTTTTAACAGTTGTAAGTGTTTAGAGCCTATGATATTTGCCCTAAAGAAAGTCAAGTCCAAGACAAGCATTTTAGAGTATTTTTCTTTAATGATATTAAAAAGAAATCCTATAGTGAGAGTAAATGATTAAATTTAACAACTTCTAAAAATTATCTCTAATCTTACAATTTCTAAGGATACAATATAAAGTGGAAACAAATAGAATGTGAGTTCAAGAAGAACATAAGTCAAATGTGCAAATAGCTTTGAATACATACTTTTCACATACCTTAAAAAATCATTAGGATTTTGGCAACTGGAATTTTTCTACCTTATTGTAAAATGTACCTGATAACATATATTTTCCCCAGGAAGTTAAAGGATAACAGAATTTTACATTCAGTGACCACCTACAAGTCTACTTTTAAAGATGCAGGTTATCCTGAGTGCATCAGCAACCTAACCCTGATGGTGTGTGCTCAGAAAGTGCAGCAGCAGTTTCAGACTGGAGGGTAAAGAGGGTCCCCTTGCAGAGACAGAGGGATGCAGAGAGTATGATAAAGGTGAGAAAAAAAGACAAAATTTAAAGTACTCTCATATATTTCAGTTATGGTAAATACCATGGAATAAAAATTTCAGTTCATGAGCCTTTCTCTAGCTTCACCTCCTCTTCAGTGACTGTCCTCAAAACATTTCAAAACCCATTTCAATTCTGCTTTCCAGTACTCAGGTGTAGAGTTTGGATGAGAAGCACAGAGGGAGTGTAAAGCATGCTGTACCACTTGCTGGCTCTTCAGCTACACATCTGTATGTCAACAAACATGGGGAACTGGATGCTGATGCCACCAAGAACATTTCTGGTTTTGACACTGGAAATTAAATAACAGCTTAATAAGAATTGAAGTTGCTGGGAAGATTCCTGTCTCTCTCAAAACTACAGAGTTCAGCAAAACTCACATTTTTTAACAATGTGTTTTGAATATTTCAGTCTTGGGTCTTACTTACATTAAGATACTTAAATCAATCTAGGACAAGCTATCATCATATTTGTTTTTAGGTGATTCACCCCATCCAAACAGAGCTGGTCTCACTGCACAGAACTATAGCACCACATGGATGGCATATGTGCAGTGTGCTTTTTATGTTTGAAATTTTACAATCCCTTTGCCTTTACAAAGAGGACACCATATTTCTGACTTTAGTACATATTAGTTTTTCTAATATATAAACATAACAGTAGTTAATAGCTAGGTTGTGTTTTGTTACCTTAACTCCATACCTCCTATCTTTCAGAGCTCTGAATTTGGCTAAATGTGATGTTCCCGAAGTATAATAGTGGGAAATCTGTATCATCACAACATGTTACTTTTCAGGATGTTTACTGGAGGAAAAGGGAATATTCCTCCTGCTTTGATATATAGAGTGTGCGTGGCAAGAGGAAGTTGATTTTTCTCTGTGTAACATTTTAGTTAATGCAAGGAATGCAAATTAATTCCTCTGGATTGAAACTGAACTACAAGGTGCACAATAGGAACACATCTAATACACTCCAGCTGCAAAAGGACATTCAGTTCAGGGGCCTCCTCTACAGAGAGTCCAAAGGAGAAAAAAAAGGATAATAAGGAAAATACATTATGGAACCTTCAGATCTCCTCAGTCCCAACTATTTGACTCTTCTCTGTTTGACCACTACTGTTTGACCACAGTATTTGCTGTTCTAAATGTAGCCAGGGCAAATCTACTGCCTAAGTAAATGGTGGTCCCCTGAGCTGAGGTTTTGAGGTTTGAGGTATGATTTCAAACCGCAGCCAGTACAAGGAAATTACTGTTGAAGAAAAATGGAGTTTTAAAGGATTGACCCAAATCTCATTAAAGCTGCTGGATGATTCAATCAATTTTATGGAGTTTTGCACTAGATCTAGAAGCTCCAGGTCTTGCTGCCTGCTGATAGCATTCAATAATTTTGGAAAAACAGAACCCAATAGAGCGACTTGTCTGTATGAATCAGTGATGTGAGCAGAGAATGTGGCCATAACTCTTACTCACACATTGTTTTATTTAATAGAATATGAGTGAAGATTAATATATATTCCCTCATGCAGGGGAACATAGAGCTTGAAAACATCTGAAAAAGTGAAGTAGTTATCAAGAATTCCCAGAAGACCCATTAGACATGACTGATTTTGACTTAAAAATTACTTCTAAGATAAAACCAACTATTTTGGAATAAGTATATCTGCTATACCAAATATTTACTTATTAAGATTATTTTTTTCTTGCAATTTATCAGCATCCTACTATAAGAGTTCATAAAAAACCAAAAACAAATGAAAATGTGAATATTCTTTGTGAAAAGTAAGACATTTTGAATAAAATATCTTTGCTTTTCAGTCACTTCTACATAAGAAATATTTAAAATTTGAGTGTACATATCTGTGTATCTCAAACTTTGACAGAGTTAGAATGTTCAGTTGTTAACAGTGTGTTTGAAAATAAATTGGACGCTTTGATATTAAAGTGTCTTCACAGCATATTCCCTAGTAAGTCTTTGTTGCCATCATTTAGATAAGTTTCTGGGAAGGTGATGAAGACAACGAGTAAAAAACCCTACCTATAGCCATGTGCCTTTTTTCATCTCATTTAGGCAGAGCAGGACTTTCCAGACTTTTACCAAGTTAATCCAGACAATTAGCCCAATCCCTGACTTCACATTCTCATTGCAGGGGAGGCCTGCATCTTTGTCTACTTGGGTTTTTAAGCAAACAATGGAATTCCAGTTTTTCCTGAATTAGGAAGGCAAGTGAACTGCAGACATAACTGAAGAACTCATCCTGTTGTCTGCTCCCAAAAAGTCTCAACAGAAACTCTCTTCTGTCTTCAGAAACAGGAAACCTCGAGCCAAATGAATCCTGTTCATTTTTTCCCCCACCTTTTAAGCTCCCTTATTTTCCTCTTGTAAATCTTCATCTTAGTCTTAGCTAAAGAGCATCCCTTTAAACAGCTCGTCATGATCGCTCTCACAGAGGGCCCTGCTGGCTGCAGGGATTTATCTTGGCTTTTGCTTACTCCCCTGCCTGCTCTCCCAGCCCCAGCTCAAAAGCAGAATGAAAATTCCATCACTTTGGAGCCATTTCTTGAGTGCTTTTTCTCTCTGCTCCAGAGTTCCAGCCTCTGAGGTGGCATTTCCAACAGCTGGAACCTACAGGGTTTGATGGGCGATGATGTTGCTTTCATCTACTGCTGAGCTCAGAAGTCTCCTCGTGGCAGAGCGCTGGTGAAGTCTCTCCAGAGCAGCAGGTTTCTCAATCAATTACAATAAGTCAGCAATCCCTCCTTGCCAGTTCTACAATTTCAAGCTTTTTGTAGACTCCTGTAAGCATTGTTACATTAATTAACCTTTAACTATGCGTTAAATATTGTCATTGTAAGCTTTAGCCAGGAGCTTTAGAAAAATGAGGGCACTGCCAAAGTTTACATATGAAGTGTTTGTGTACCAGAGAGTTCTCTTGGTGATAATGAGGTCATGTTTAGTTGCTTGTTCAGTATAAGCATTCACTTTTTGGTTTGGTGCCAAGCTCCCACGGATCCTAGGTATTTCTATAGTGTTATTTCTCTATTTTCAAATTATAAAGGCATACTCCCAATAACTGGCAGAAGCACTGTGCAGCAGAGCATTGATTATAATCAATTAAAAACTGTACCTGCATCTTCTTTTCCTTTTCCCCATACATTGCTGGATTTCACAATTCTCACTTCCACTTGTTGTGCCTCTGTAGATAATAGATATAACAGAAAGGGCATAATATTAGAGTTTGGCTATTTTCTCTCAGAGGATTTCTAGGCTGTTTTATAGTTATTCATATTATCATGAAGTAGAAAATAATTGCATTCAAGATAATTTATCATTTAGGTCTGAAATCTGGTTTCAATGAAATCAGTGGTATAAATTCCACTGCTTTTAGTGAGATAATGATCAGGATTTATGTGGCATAAGGACTTGAATTTGTGATTTCCTGAATTTTGCATGTATTTTTGTTCTTTCCAGTAAGGCAATATATTCCTCCTTTTCTTGTTGCTGTTGGCACACCTTGGAAGTAAAGAAAAGGAACATAATAACTTATTTTCATCCAAATAATCTACTGCACCTCTTTACAGTACCATTTCTAAGAAATAGTTGCAAAATGCTAAATTACGCAGTAGACTCTGAAGACAGGAAGGCAGAAAATGTTCTGCTTTGCAGGAATACTAATCCATTCCAATATCTTAGTGATCAAACTACTAATATACAAACTACATTTAACTATCTGTGCCTATAAAGGAGAGCTGTCTTACAAAATTCATGAATTAATTATTGTAAAATATTTCCAGCTAAACCTTTCTCATATGAAGATGTTTCATGTATAGAAAATGTTAGTGATAAGGTTTCAGTAACGTTGAAGTACATAAAAGTTTAAATACATTTCAAGAAAGTGGTTGAGACACATTGAAAGCATGAGCACCAGCAGCTGGTAGAAAACCTGACAGAATGTTCAGCTGAATTAAAGGTCCTAATTTCACCTGGCTTGATTAGCTGGCTAATGTCCTCATCCTTCCTATGTAATTAATTGACAAGTAGCTTTCTTTCAGTGCAGATCCATGGCAAATATTCATTTGAGTCCTTGAATTGCCTAGTGGAAGAACTTCTTTCTCTTCACTCTAAAGAAATTGTGCATATCAAGTTTGGTTAAAAACACTCTGTGTTTCCTAAGGGCTCAGATCCCTAGAAGCAAAAATTCAATCTTACAACCACTGAAAGTGTGTTTGCAAGTTTTTCCTTAGTTGGTTTTTTTTTTTTTTAAGCAGGACTGCAGCTGTACCAGAGGATTCTGAGAGCTATTTCAGAACACCTGAGCTTATTTAGCAGATATACCTGTTTTATGACCCTTCTTTTGAAGACGCCATATGTTGTTACCAATGTAATGGTTCTTCATTATTGTTGTTACTAATTTCCACTTTTCCCATGAAGAAAGTGAAGCAGAATGACCTTGCCTTCTCTTAATATCATTACAATGTTTTGCTACAAAACCCCTCTTTAGTGCTTCTTTATTTTTATTATGTAGTGATTAGTGTAAGGAAGAGTTTTGTTTAACTTTTGATTCTGTTGCAAGACTTCCTTTTGGAGAAGGATGATGATGAGGGGTGGAAAGCAGACAGCAAAATAAAGGATGAAAATTCTCTCAGAACCCACTTTGGTATCTAGTTGTGTGAGGGTGGCTGTGAAGCAGAACACAGCACACTGGCACTTCAGATGTCATGCCAAAAATTACATTAAGTCACAGCATTACTGACTGAAAACACATCGGCTTTATTTCAGTGCAGTGGGATAAATGGTTCTGTCTCCTCTCAGCTCCCTCTGAGGAGGTGCTTCAGTTTGTGGATCTCAGATGTGACAGTATCACTAGTTGTTTTTATCTCTGCTGTGTGTTTCTAAAAGTCATGTCAGACAAAAATAGTATTCAAAATATGTGTAAAATATGTGCACTAAGTTTTACTAATCAGGAGACCTTGTGACTGTAAATAACAGCATGGGCAAATGATCAAAATTTTATTAGATCTCTTTTTCAAGAAATAATTTGAAGTAATAAGTAGGAAATGCAGTAGAAATCTGCACTGTGATGAGAAACACAGCTAGAGAGAGTCAGAAGTCTGATTGGACTGTCATAAAGTTGTTAAATGTTGCAGAAGAATGTAGATTTGTTCTTATCTACATTTTTTGTTTTAAAAGTTTGATTTGTCACTCAAGAAGAGAAAGGGAATATTTTGGGAGAATGCTAAACTACAGTTAGAAAAAAATAAAGGAAAAAGAGCCAAGTACCCAGCTATTAAGTTCTTCTCTGAGTCTAGGGCTGGGAGACTTTGCTTCACAATTAGTTTTGTTTTCTACAGATTTTGTTCTTCTGTTTTTATTCCTGCATGGAGCTGTCTCTTTCAGTCAAAAAAACCTATCTGAATTTCTTGCCTGTGGTTATCTTATAAATTATGTGGCTATTTTGGAGGGAAAATGAATCAAGACCTGTACAAACTCTTTCTTTTCTTGCAGAATACCCTCTTCCTTCTGGCTTAGAAAACCCTATGCCCAAGGCATCACCATGGCATGTCTCATGTCTGACAGCAAAAAAAGTGTTAGTTTTGTGATTTGTTAGATCTGTTAGATTCAAAAAAAGACAGTAAAATTTCTTGAGGATAGCTTCTCTTTACAAAGAACCTATGTCTCTCAGATTTAACAGGTTTCCTAAAAAATATCAGAGATATAAAGCTGATGATTATGAAAGGAGTGATATGTAAGTGGACATATCCAGGTTGGCTGTGCAAGTGAAGGCCCAGATGGGCCAGATGTTTTCCATCATGGCACACTCTCAAACTGCTGTTCTTATGCCTGAACAAACCCACACACCAAGCAGTAATCATGCCTTGATTTCTGTTCTAATGCACATTGCAGCATGAAATAAGTTACATTCCTTCTTGTTGACACAGCATGGTTCAGCTGCTGGTGTGGCAAGTTGTTTCTTCACTGAAGCTGAGCTAAGAAATGCCTCGCTTTGTTAGACAGATTATCTTATTACTGTTTTCTTGGCAGTCCCTCACAATGGCACTTGTATGGCATCATGAGAAAGTGAAAATCCAGAGCACTGAAAGTACATTGACAAAACAAATCACAAACATAGATACACTTTCAGAAAGTTATTTTGGGACAGAATTCAGGGACAAGAGCATCTGTTTAGTGAAAGCAGGGTTAACTTCACGTGCCTACATTCAACTTCGCCAGTATCAGAAGAAACAGAACTGCCACAGGTCAGTTACACTCCCTGGGCACTGAAAAAAGGATACTCTACAGACATCCTCCTCAAACATAACTCCTTATCCTTGTTTTTACTTTTATGTACTTTCTAGTCTGACTTGGCTTTCTTAATACCTGTATCTTAAACAGGTGTGAGCAATCAACCCACATGGCTAGTTTGGCTACCTTTCTTTTTCTGCTTTTGGCCCCAAAATTCAGTGTTCTTTTCTATATGTCAACTCAGCTTCAAGAGAAGGGCTGTAGAATACTCTGTATCTGTTAAACATATATAGCCTAAGAGTTTAGGCACTTCCAGAAGATCAAAACTATAATTTGAGCCTCCTCAGGCTAAAGAAGCACTGAGATTTTTATTGTCTAGCCAAATTCTCTAGCTGTTTGCTACAATTTGCTACACTACCTTGTAAAAAATGTCTCCTTTCTGCTTTTCCTTTTTGAATAGGTGGGTGGGGGATTTTGTGCAAAATGAAATAAATCCTGTGTATTATGAATCTGAAGTACTGTTAGGTTGGGTCATTGAGGAATTTGGATCTAAAACTTGGCACAGGAATGCTTTATGAGTCCCAAATAGAGCAGAGATGAATACCCAAAATCCATCCCCTTTAGCCAAATTATGGGCAAGTGTTGCAACATGTATTAGCAGAATTTTTAAAATATTGACAGAAAACACTGTGGGTTTTTATCCTGTATTCTAATAGTTATTCTGGGTTTTTATGAATTGCTCACTTGGTGTTAGCTTTTATCTGTATTTTCATGGTTTTAATTTATTGAAGAGAAAAAGCATTTGGGATAACCATTTGACCTTTTTTTGGTCAGTTAATTTCTGCTTCAGTATTGCAGTTGTATTAAAGGTAATGATAAAGTGGACATAAAGAACCTTTATGCTTGTGTATCAGTTGTCTTATACAAGTTCATATAATTGTCTTCTGTGAACATTGGAGAGAGGCTGAAAATCTTGGAGTCCTGTAAACAACATGCACTAGAAGTTACTGTTCTCTAGACCATGCAAGACAGCTGCAGAATCACTCAAACATAAATGGGAAATGTATAAGTTTTGGTTTTCTCCTCTTGCTGGTGTTTAGAACTGAATCTTTACAATGGTAACATTATAAGTGAGCATACCTGGGAGGACTGGTTTTTTTTTAACTGTAGTGACAAAATGTATTGCTAATAGGGCTACAAAGTAGCTGATATTTCTATTTGAGTAACTGGTAGCAGGCTTTGGAACCTGAGACTCCTGGCTTTACTTGTACCTGGAGAAATGGTCTTCATTTCCTGTTTGCATAGCCCTCCTTTCATTGCTGCTGGTGTGAGGGTAAGAAATTTTCAGTGGGGATAGCAATCTGTCAAGGTCTAGTACAGCCCAATCCTGCATAAAATTAAAATGGAAAAGTAAGGGAAGCAGAGGTCACTTCAGGGATGGAGAGTGGGGAATACATGGCATAAGAAGTCTGAGGTGGAATCTCATATCTCATAACTTGAGAAATCTGAGCGAATCCCAGTCCAGAGTATGGTGAGAAAGTGAAAGAACCCCTTCACAGAGCCCTTAACCTCTGTAGAAGCATTTCAACCCATCTGCTGTGAAATCTCCTCAATGCTCATCACTCTTCAAAAGTACCTTGCCTCCCTCATTCCCCCACCCACATTCCACCACCTGCTTCCATGTCTTCTCTTAAAGAGTGCAGAAGTCTGATGCAATTGAATCCAACTGGTGCAGAAGTTCCAGCCTGAGTAGTGTACACACATGGATCAGATTTCTGGATCACGGCCTAAGGCTGAAACTGGAGCCAAATATTTCCTGTTTTACGTGAGACCCTGCAGCACATGGCTGTGTCCTGGAACAGTGCATTACTTGGCAATGTTGCAAGTCATGTTTCTCTTTAAAACTAATATTCTTCTATGAAATATCCATTGGAAATGGTACTTGCTTTTGAGTGCTTGATGGATTGCAGTGGAGAGGACTGATGGTAATCCTGTTTGCCTTTGCATTCTTCATTTTGCTTTGGGAAGAATGCAAGAGAGACTCTACACTTTCCATTACCACTGTTTTTCACTGGTGTTTCTGTGTTGGTGAACAATCCAGAAAAGGCTTATTCCATTTTACTATTTACAGCAAGTGCACTACACATGCTGGGATTCAGACAAATGTCCTGAATTAGTGTAAAACAGCTTAAGAAATTTGGAGCGTGAAGGACACTGTAGGAATCCTTGCTGCATTCAGGAATGGGCTATATAATGGCTTTTCATTGTGTGTATTGATTTCAAACATTTTTTTAATCTTAGCCTGCGCATTTTGACTTTTTCCATAAAATTGTTGTATACCAAAGCCACATCTCTCTTTTGCTTGATCTACTGTAGCCATTGAAGAAATCACTTTGTGTATTCAGTTGTTCAGGCCATTACAACCCAGTATTTCTTTTTGTCTGTGAAACTGAGGAGAAAGAATCATGTGCTTTCTAGACAGGGGAAAAAAGGATGTAGGACAACAATGAGGTAGATCCAGTTTCTGCAGCACTCTTCTGTTATCCTTGTGCATGTTCATGTTATGTGGGTGGGGCTGAGAGAGGAGTCCAGACTTGGAAGGTAAAGACCACTGAATCTACTCACTGAAAGACTTTTCTAATCCAGTACAGCCAAATTTATGCAGTGACCTAGTGAGGTCATTTTAATATGAAGAGGAAGACTGATCGGAGAAACTAAGGAGATGGAAATTAAAGACAAGCAAGCCATAGCCATTTTCAATTTTGTAACCTTTTCCCTTAAATAACCTTACAGGAAGCTTTTCATCTAAGTGTGGTTACTTTATGGGATTACCCACATAAGAGAGAGAAATCGGTAGCCAGCTGGCTCATCTAAAAACCTGGATGATGTAAATTTCAAGAAGCTTTCCCCAGACATCTTGCACTGGAAATATATCTGGACTAGTAAAAATCTCTATAATTACCTAAATTAAATCCCACAAACAATTGGTCTTAGTTTTTCAGTTGCAGCTTATCAGCTTTATGTCCCCTTTGTATGTAAACATCTGTGCTAATGCCACTGCCAGTCCTCAGTGTTTCACTGCTCTGCTTTGTTACATTGCCCAGTGTGTTTGAACTCCACCAGTCTCAGCATTTAATCAAAAAGCCTGTGTCTCTGTAGTGCTCTGAGAACTGCTGGCATGCAGTTGGGAAAGACCATGTTACATCATTTTTGAGAACAGATTTACTATTTTTTTCCAAGTGAAGCCTTGAAATTAAGCAATCCACACACAGTTATTTTGGTATTGGTTCTGACAGAGAAGTGACATTACATTTATTTATAAACTAGAGGGAATTTTATGATTTAATATTTGTTTTCATTGAAATGAAAATTATTTGAAGGGAAAAATAAGATTTTAGGAATTACTAAAACCAAAAAGATAAGTTAATTTAACAATAGAATTATCTTCCTTAAATCTGGAAATACATATATGAAGAACAATCTGTGTTTTCAAATTGTTGAGCAATATTAACAGGGCTAATAAACATAAGAAAACATAATCTTGTATTTGTCAGGATTAATTCCACTGAGACTCATTACACATAATTCTAGTGTCTAAGAGTTTGTCCTATCATATTCTTCAAACAATGTAACTGCAGGAAAGTAGTAAACTTTGTGGGGTTTAAAATTTTACTTATATAATCCTATGATAAAAGTTAGTTATCAAAGTAGCTCTGAAAACTTTACAACTGAGGGCACTTGAGCACTTTGAGAACAAGTTTGGTGTTTTAGGGTTATCAGGCCAAGCTTATGAGTGGAAATGGCTTCTCCATAGTAGAACAAACTTTCCTGATCTTTTCCCACTTGAAAAGAGGGGTAAAGGAAATATGCCAGAGATTAGAAAGGAAGACTGTAGATGTGATGATTTCTTCCTCAAGTTACCAGTCTGGCCTCTAAACAAACCCAATGAAAATTAATTCCAGGAACAGAAAATACCTGCAAACTCTTTCTAAATAAAAAGCAGTAGAATTAATACATTACACTCTCAAAGAAAGCACTTTGTTCACCCCATCATAGTAGGTAGTAATGCTCAGTTTGTTTATGGAATCTGAAACTCCATGGTTCTGGACCCTGCTTAAGTCAAACTTCAAATTGTGCTTGAGTTAAAATCAGATTTGGATCACTATTCTTTCAGGAATGTACATCTTTAAATAGATTTCAGATTCCTGTGGCTAGATTTCCCCAGACTAAATGCACTGCCCTTGGCAAAGGACTTGAAAATGGAAAAGGAAGTGAGAGCTTTTAAAGCTTTTGTGGCTCCCTCCTCTCCAAGCTGGCTGAAGTCAATCCAGGTCCAAGTCAGTGTGCTCAGATGCCCCTGGCCTCCAGGAATTCTTCTGGCAGTCAGCAATGGATGCAGGCAAAAAGGCAAGAGCTACTTACTTTTCCCTCTGAGAAAGGGGCAGGAGAGGGAGACCTGAGGTAGGAACCTGGCCTTCTGCCTAAAAGTTATCTTCTAGAAAGGAAAAAAACATTAAGAATCTTTTTGTATTCGGAGTAGATTAATAGTACCATTAGGAAAAAGATCTTGCTGTAAACTGAACACAATTTTGCATCAGGTTTATGAAGAAATTTGAAGGGGCAGAAGATCAGCTGGAGGATTTGGAAAGGAAGAGATCAGGTCTGAGGATGATGGACATTGATAAGACCTGATGTTAGTGTAGCTGACTAATATTTGTTGCTTTATAACTTAATGTGCAGAGACCTACAGCTCATGTTTGACAAAGAAATGCTGGATTATGTATTTGATGTTGAATGCCTTGGTTTCTAGGAGCAACTAGGAGGACAGATGCTTAAATGTAGTGAACGCAAAGGCTCTGTAAGTTAATGAAAGCTTCCTTGTGAGAACCTATGAACAGCAAGGCCCCCAGGGTCTGAAGTTTGAAATGAAGTGTCATCACATTGAAAAATCTCACTCTACCTGCCTCAGTATCTCTGTTTATCAAGTAAATATTTTAGATAGCTATATACTTCCATACAGGTTATATAAACTTACAGTTGTATTTGAAGATCCTTCAGATAAGTGCAAAAGAGAACTAAAAATATATTCTAAGTGACTACTACCACAAGTAGTGATGTCTACTAAAAAAAATTCTGACAAAAATTCTGTGGTCTACTGTGTACCAACTGTAGCCAACATATAAGTGCACTGTTCATTGTCCAAATTTAGGTGTAAAATCTTATAATGAATCCTAGAACCCTTCTAGGATTCATTCTTCTGTCGGGAGAGAAAAAGGAATGACACAGCCTAATAAACCACTCACTGATTTATAGAGACTGAAACAAAGATGTAAATGCTTTGCAGTGGAAATCAGTATATGCATTGATACAGAAGTTTCTCAATATTTTACTCCATAGAAGTAAAAAGAAAAAAAAAAGTTAGCTAAGTAGTAATGTTAGAATTTAAAAAAAAATGAATGAACTTGTCAGAGGCACAATTATTCCTCTGTCCTTCACAGGCAGAATATAGACACAGAAAAACAATCTTGAATCAAGCAAAGTAGCTTCAGTCAGATCCATATTTGCCCTCACATTTTTTTCCTTTACATTTGATCTATTCTTGGGTTTATCTTTTCAAGGGGTTTTAAGAGGTTTGAACCATGATTTGGAAACACAGCAGAATCAATAACTAAGTAAATGTCTTCTTGTGGTGGGTATAATTTTTCTTGAAGGTTAAAGCCCAAAGCACTATGATTTGTAAGTTAAATTCCTCCCTCTTTTTGATATGCTTCCAATTTATTAGCTGGATTTTCAACAGCAATGACTGAGAGACTTTCAAAATGGGGTTATGGGCACATAAACCTAGAAATAGAATACAACATTTCTTTAAAACACTTTTAAAATAATTTTTTTCTAAATTTAGAATATCAGGTTTCTCATTTCATTCTTCAGAGCAGAAGGGTTAACCAAATATTGCAGCCAGATCATTATGAAATGTTTTCCTCTCTCCAGAAGGATGATTTTTTTGCACCATGCAGTGCATTGTGCAATGTTCCGTTGCAATGCAAACTATAGATTTCTGTGGCTGTGGGGCCTCGTGTTGAGGGGGAGGTCATGAAAATTCTTCTTTGCTCTCTGGTGATTTCATCAAGTAGGATCCATTCTACCAAAGCTGAAACAGCCCCTGCTCAAGCTTTCCCACAAATCAAAATGCATATGGAGTTTTTTACTTATTTCTGTTGTAGAGTAGTTATTTTCCTTCTGAATTATGCCTTTTTTCCCCTCTTTGGTAGTGATGTGTTTCAGCTCATGTTCTCCCGTACAGTGATCTCAGTTTATTCCAAATCAACTACGATCTGCAACATGTTCAGCATCTGCATGCCTCTTTTTCCAACCTGGTAGTAGGAACACTAAGGATCATAGGGAGGGAACTACAGGCTTTGGGCCCCTGCCCAGAGCAGCAGAGCTGTGTGGATAGAGGGAGCTGAGTGCCCACAGTGGCTGTCACTTCATAGCTGGCAGTGTGAGCTGATCCACCCTCAAATGCCACACAGGGAAATGCCAGTGTGAGTTACTGCTTACTGTTATTTCCAAAACATGCTTAGGTCGTGTTAACACTCTCTCAACTCTTGCTCATTAAAACAAAGTTGATTTTGTCAGGGAAAGGCCTCTCAAACCACAGTTTTATGCGCTTCTTTAATATTGAGTTTACTAAAGTAAATTTATCAAATGAAACTTTTAAAATAGACTTGTCAGCTGTTTATGCCAACATTTACTCCAAAATTAATTTTCATAGTAGAAGCACGGGTCCCAAAAGAAATTGGGAATTATGGAAACAGCACTACAAAAGCAGTGGGCTTTGCAAGTCTGATTTGACTATATGTTAGATAAATTCATACTCTCCACATTTAAAACCCCCCAGTGGAGTTTGAGTTCTACCAGCAAAAATCAGCATTGCTCTGCTGGTTTCTTCAGGGTTACATTGGCTTATTGCCATTGAACCTCACATCTGAGGAAGTATAGATAATTAA
Organism: Zonotrichia albicollis; assembly: GCF_047830755.1. Classification (NCBI taxonomy): domain Eukaryota; kingdom Metazoa; phylum Chordata; class Aves; order Passeriformes; family Passerellidae; genus Zonotrichia; species Zonotrichia albicollis. The sequence continues at coordinate 30,279,457 of NC_133828.1, forward strand.
CTAAAATCATCACTTAGGATTTCCAAGAGCTTTGTTGTAAACTGGTGGACATCTTTCATTCCTGCTTCAGATTTTGCTTATTGATAAAATTTGAAAACTAACAGCATTGTTGGATAAAATGTTCCAGTCACATCCCTAACTGGATTTTACAGAGGTGCATGATGCATAGCCTGCAGTATTCCTGCCTTAATCTAGGTACTTTGCTTCCTAGATCATGAAAGATCATGAAAATCCTTCACTGAGAAAGGAAAGGTGTTGCATTTATTTTATGACTTGCAGTTTTAATGCAGACCTTGGAGACTCATTAACAGAAATTAATTCATCGGTTGTAGAAATTTTCTCATCATTTCAGTCAGATTAGAAAAGAGAGTTTAGGATCAAAGTAGGTCTATGAATATGTAATTTTCCAAGAGTTCTGTAACCGCTTAGAAATGGATCTCATATGAAGTATCTCCTACAAACTCCAGTTCATAATTCAGCTTGGTGGTGATTTCTACTATTATTCAATATTTTGAGCATAAACACAAATGTTTCACCCCATTCAGTTTATTTCTTTTTTTTTTTTAATATTAAAGACTTCCTTAAATCTGACTTTTGTTTCCAGTTAGTAAAATTAGATGTTCATTGGCTTGGATGAAGTAATGCCTATTTTGTTTGCTGAATTAAGTGCCATCAAATAAACAATCCAGGCCTCTTATATGTTAAATATAAAATTCACTATCACTGCAGTTCGAAAAATCATGTGAGGAAAGTATTGAGTTGATGGGATCAAAGTAGTTTAAATTTTCGTAGAAAGCAGCAAATTTTCTGGTTTGGATGGGTTTAAATAATACATCTGAGACAATTATCAATGGTGGGACTGTGGTATACTGTTGTGTTCCCACAAAGAGCAAGTAAAAACCTCAGATGTCAAGTGTCATGCTTCTCAATGATTTTATCCTTGACAAAGGTAATAGGATATGTAACTTTCTGAGGTGCTAATTCTAAAAGTATGAAGCAAGCATCCATTCCTCTCCTTGTTTTTTTGATGAGTCATCAAAATCATGTATTTGAAGTTCTTAAACAGAGAGGGCATACAAAAATGCACACGTGCTTTGAAAACCTGGCCAAAGTTATTTTATTTTTGTCTTTTTGCCAAAGAATGCTAACTATTTTCAAAGGCTATTTACAAGTTAGAGGAAGCTCCCACCAGATTAGAACTGTTTTAAGAAAAGTTAAATCCTGGCTCAAATTATTCCACATCACAAAATCTGTTTAATCTGCACATACAGTTCTTGCATCTATAAAAAGAGTTAATTTTGATAAGGAAACCAAATGCATTGAACCTACATAGCAACATGTCTTTGTCAAAGGCTGCTGTTCGAGTCCCTGTGGTTGGTAATGTAAACAAAGTGCTGTAGGTCTGTTTTGATGAAAGATCAGTCAAATAACTCTCCTTTTGCTGGATAGCAGGAAATGCTTTGGACAGCAGTTGTAAAGATTCTGGTATCATTTTACTGTGACCTGAGAAATGAAACTGGCTAAATAAACAACAAGTAAATTGTGACCTACCTTTAGTCATATGCAAAAAGTTACATAGTGTCACTTTATTAATCTGATTATAACTTTTATTCTTTTTTCTGTGCTATTTTTTCCACTATGGTACAGAAAAAAACAAATGCATCCCCAGTTTATTTTTTCAATCTGTTTTGTGTGATTCATAAAACAGATTGAAAAAATAAACTGGGGATGCATTTTTGTACATTCATGAGTGCTTGACATTCTACTAATTTAGAAGATACATCCTCATCCCCATAGAACTATTTATAGCAAAGATGTTAAATATATCTTGACTATATGACATATGAGCAAAAACAGTAATTTCAAAGATGAACAGAATTTCTTAAATAAATTGCATACTGTAGCCACCAAAAGAGGAATTACTTCTTCTTATATTTGATAAATAAAATTTTAATTGTGTTTGGATGTACAAGACGCATAAACATAATCTATGTGTATCTACTTATCTACTTTAAATCTACTATTTAAAGACTGAGTTGGGAAGGTATGAATCACATTTTTTTCTGAAGTTGATAAAATGAAGAAATATAAATTCTTGCATGATCTAAAGGGAACAAGGATGCAAAATACTCACTCAGGGACTGAAGTTTTCTTCTGAGGTATTTTGATTTGAATACCTTGAAACCAAAGCATTCACATTTATTCTCCCTGCCATCTAAGCCCATCTCTTGTTTTATCCTTTGGTTACATATTGGCAAATAAGTTGAAACTTTATGATGATAAGAAGTAAATGTTCAAGAAGGCTTTTTGCCAGAGCCATCATTAAATTAAATCTGTTACAAAATTGTTATGTGAGAAAACTTTCTAAAAATTAAAAACTCTAAAATGGTTAGTATGAAAATTCTTTCTCTCACTACTCTCAGTGACAAACTCATCATCTCATAGCTTGAAAGATGCACTGAATCCATCACTTTATATTTTCATCTTCTTGTTTTTATCTAATGGTTCAATTGCTATCATTTGATGTAAATGGCAAAGGGCTTCCCCTGCTTTTTGAGTTTTTTTGAATAATAGTATTATTCCATTGGGATTCTGTGTTCCACATTGATCATAACTGAGGAAAAATACTGAATTCCAAACCAGTACAAAATCAGGCTTGGAAATTAGTGATTAAGCAGTGGAAATATATTTATAGAATATACAAGAGTTCTCTAACAGGTTCTGTTTCAGGAGAGTACACTTTTTTCAGAAAGCTGGTAACACACTAGTTTCTTACCATTACACATTGTATAATTATTGTGCATTTTATATATTTTTTAATATAAATGAGCAGAGATACAGCCTAGGATTGGGTTTTTTTGTTCACTTCTCAAGCTGTGCAAAATTCAAATAGTAGAAGACTTTCAATATAAGTCTAAAATATAAAATATTTTATCTCACAAAGAGGTACATTGATATGGCTCCCAAGGTTCATATTTTTAATGGTTTTTACGCAAAATTCTGATCTGCAATTCTATTTGTGTCATTGTAGTTATACTGCTGTAAGTTGAGGCACAAGGTCTTCAGGCTGTGCTGTCTCTGCTGGGCCTAGAGCAAAATTTGGCAGCTCAGCTAGAGCCAAATTTCTGCCTTCTGCTCTCCTCCAGAAACACCCTGTAGGTCTTTAACATCTTTTTATCTCTCTGGCAATCCAAAGAGGCCCTGCTCTCTGACACCAGCCTAACAGGCTCATTCTTCATCACAAATCAAGATGTGTAATGGAGCCTTTTCAATCTGAAAGAAGAAGGTGACTCTTGCAGTGGCAGCACTCTAAAAAGATTGTGTCAGCAGGTTGTCTGTATTTATCTGGGCAGTTACTCCAGGGTGAATCATCTGCATACAGGAGTACCTGTATATCTCTGTCTCTGTAGACATATTTGGAAGGAAATCATCCTATTACTGACATTTACATTAGTGAAATCTTTGTATTTTTCATATCCTACTTTAATTTACTGTGGTAAGGCTAAACTGAAGTAAAGCACTTGTCATGTTGCTACCTCGACTCACTGTGTAGATCATCTCTGTGGAAGTCGCAAGCAAACGTTTTGCAAGATCTGATTCCTGCACTTGCAATTCTCACCTTGCAGTGAGATAATGTTCCCAGACTGTGAGTATTCACACATAACCACCTCAGGGCCATTTCCTCTCTATTACGACATGTAATGGAGATTACCTACTGCAAGCTGCTGTCTCAGAAGTCACTATTCTCTCTCTACACTGAAGAAAGTATTTGCTTAAAAGCTGCTTTCCCCACTCAAAACTTCTTACACTGAACTGGAGAGAGTAACAAGTGCAGAAAATCACTTACTTGAAACGCAACAAATAGTGAAAATTACAATCTAGAACCCAAGGAATGACAAGTGCGGTCTTACTTTCTTATACCACTAACTTATTCTTTAGTAGATACTAGGAGCATCTTCTTCAAGAACCATTACACATATCAGCAACAACCACATCAACCCCATCCTATCATCTTGTTGGATTAATTCTTGGGATTCCCCCAAGCAGCAGGAGAAAACAGCATAGTGATGCCTCTACACTTGCGCATTTGTAATGATTTTTCTTACATTTTCTCTGAAAGGTACATTTCCAAATTCAAAAATATGTATTCTGTACTCTTACTGTTCTCATGATAGTTATCATAAACAGAAAGCATGAGGAAAAATTGCCCCTTATTTATGCAAAACTGACATGCAGCAATCATTGCCAATTGATGAGCAATAGTTAATATGACATCAACTTGTGTTTTAAAAACATTCATTTCTGGATTCTTATACCGGGATCCTGTCTTATTTGTAGTTGATTTGCTTGCTACCCAGATATTAATATCTTGAGGTGGTATTTTATCTAATTTATTTTACTCAAAATAATAAAAAATATTAAAAATAGTATGTTATACTTCCCATTATAAACTAGAGTTGCTGAAGCATGAAGGGATTTTATTTGTAAAGTTCAATCAAATGCTTTTATCAAATACAAACTATAATAATGGAATGTTCTCATAAATGTCAGCACTTTATCATCCTTAACACTCAAAATCCCTTAAAGAAAAAATAAAATGAAGAACACAAAGACAAATGTTGAGCTTAGCCAGATGTGAATTTACAGTTAGCATTTTATGGACCAAATACCATTTGAACAGAACAGTAGAGAAAACATTTTAAGATATTTTTATTTAAATGAAATAAAATATTTATGCAGGTGAATTTCTGTGGAATACAAAGGCAAGCATTCATCAAGTCCTGTTGCCTGTTTTTCTCAGCTCAGTATTATGGTAAGTGAATATGGTGAGTCATAGAGCAGGAGCTTTAGACATGTTTAGTTATGTGGGTGGATCCTCACACTGATGTGGACTTGCCATAGCCAGCTGTCTGTGGAAGCTGTGCAGGAATCACTGATAAACTCAAAACCACAATATTCCTTGCATGCCTTGCTGGGTAGAGCCTGAATGTCATCACTGCAGTACAGAGGTCCCCTTCTTAAAAACATACCAAGTGTTTTAGAAATAATCGCACAGTATTGAAGAACTGCAGTTCAAGGGAAAGAAAACGGATTACAGGTATGTTTTTACCTGTAGGCAAAGCCAGGTATCCAACGTGCCTCTTCTAGCCCACTCCCATCTCACAAGCACTTATCTGTATTTGGTGTTTTTAAAAACATGGCTTCATGGTGGTCTGATTGTAAGCTGGGATATTAGTGAGTCAAAACTCTGCTCAGATGATGTTTGCACCGTAGGAAATATCAGCTGCTTTAGCCTGAGTGAGATGTTACTAGCTGAAAAGAGAGTGTGTAAATGATCTGTATTTTTTTAGACTTGAGACAGGCTGGGTCAGATTAGGCATCTATTGAGTTATAGAGGTTTTCCTCATATTATTTACTAATGTATTACTAAGTGTATCCTTGGATTCTTCCTGTTTGTTTGTTTGTTTGTTTTCTTCTATTTTTTCCTTCAATTCTTCTTCCTCTGTGTTATCTGCACCATTAAAAATAAATTTCCTGTATTTTCTCTTATCTGCTACTAATGCAAATCTCTTTTCTTCTTACCCATTCTGTACTTCCTTTTTTATTTTCCTTGTTCTTAGATTTCAAAGTTCTGTCTTCTTTTGTTTACTATTTAAAGTATTTTAACAGACTTTTTTAAAGCCTTTGTCCACCTTCTCCATACCTCTGCTATGAACACTTTCTGCAATTCAGAAGGGATAATGAGATTATTTCAATTGTTGAGCTGCCTTTTCTTCCCATCTATGCCCACCTTACCATTTATTTAGTGTGAGCAGGTGGCACTTAATAAATCATAGGAGAGAATCTGCAGAATGGCTGTCAGGGAGCACACAGAAACTGTTGTCAGTTCTTGGCAGTGTGCTGAATATATATGCAGTCAACAGTAACCAATACAAAGGCACATATAAAAAAAAAAAACCCACCCCAAAATCCCAAAGGTAAGTAAAAGTGTTCTTGGGTTCCAGTCCTATTTTTAACTACAAAAACTACACTTTCAGTAATGAATCCCAAGTTAACACCAGCTTCAGCCTGAGCTTTGTTCTACTGAGGTTTGTTCTGCTGAGGTTTTGCCAGCTGCTCCTTTCCTGCATGCAGACTATGGTGAGCACAGCTCCCTTCCCAACCCTCAGCAGCTGCTCCACAGGTGGGTTCTGACTGCGCAGGAGGTCCATGAAGAAGAAAATGCTTCTCAGAAGGGCAATACACCTGCACAGAGCTCTGTGGTTTTCTGCCTCCAGGTAGCCAACTACCTAGTTCCCAGCTAGCCAGTTTAGCAAGAGCTTAGGTTCTTCTGCTTGGCAACACAGAGCTCTGCGTAAACCAGGGGAGCCAAGGTGCACTTTAACTTTCTCCACTGACACCTTCTCCTTCCCTGGATTCATGGGATGGATATGCAGGTGCTTTAGCCAGAAGGCAGCCAGAGCACAGTCCCAGCTGCACATCAGGGGCTCTGGGCACTGAGGGAGCGCTGCAGCCTCTTCAGCACTCACACTTCTGCCAGGGCTGCTTGGAGTGAGCAGCTTCCTCCTGGTGTTCAGACACTGATATCCAAAGGATCCTATTCCTGCCTTTAAAGGTATGAAGAGCCATCAAGTATTTTAAATAGGCATTGTCAAGATTTTTGACCTACTCAAATAACTAACTTTGGGTATTTTTAGTTACTACTTGCTGTGACAGAAAGTTTCTTTTAACCACAAACACATGCAAAGATGCAAACCTCATAAAAACCTCATAACAGTGACTCCAATGGCACTCCTAAACCAAGCTGTGTGCACTTCTTCCCAACACAAGCTTTCACTCAAGGCACTGTTTACTATAGGGCACAAGTAATGTTGGTTTTACTTTCTTTTGACAACTGAACTTTGCATATTATTTAAATCAGGGAAAAAATAAATTCTTTCCCTCTCTTCTTGCTTTTTGTAGAGGCAACGAAAACCACTGTTAAAAGAACTTATTTTTGCAGGTAAGAACAGTCCTTTGAAGTGTTTCAATTTAAAAAAAAAAGAAAATTGTGAAGACCTGGGACACATGAAGACCACATGTAATACGTTTCTGATCTGTGCATTTGTTGAAATTTATTGTACCTAACTATGCTACCTGGTGCTTGGGGACAAAAAAAAAAAAAAAAAAAGACAAAAAACACGCCCACAAAACCCAAACAACCCAGCTAGTAAAAAAACTGCAACTCTCACAGCTATTCTGTTTCTGGAACAGGTACTTTGTGGAAAATGCTGCAGGGAGGTTTGTGAAAGACAGCTGCTGTACAACATGGTCTCCTATCTTTTAGCATATTAGCATATTTACTACCCTGACTACATACACCCTGTAAAGATATAAAGAAATGTAGAAATGACAGTAATGAGCAAGCTATTGCTAATCATACTGAACCTCATGCTGTAATCAGAGATGTCAATGTAAGTCTTTGCTGCTGTCATTTTCCAGTGACTGCACTCAAACCATGTTTTTTTCTGTGTACTTGGGTCCTATGAGAAGCACATTGCAGTAACAGTAACTGAATAACAGAATTGGCATTCAGCATGTGACAATTTAAGATGAATTCTTTTTTTACAGTTTTGTGAGTTTATAGCAATGAACATCATGCATCAACCTCATGTAAACTGGTGCTATTTTATCTGTTTTAATACATTTATATACTGCAGATTTAGTCTGTCAATTTAGTCTAGGCAGAATTATTACATTTTTCATAAGATAATAATGATTTCTCTATTAGCTACTCAATTTTATTATTGTGAGACGTCTTTTTAAGGATCAAGGCCAAAACCACAATTATTACTTCTTCTTATCAACATTCAGCTTTCACAGGCAATTACAGCTTATGCATATTTTATAACAAGTATTTGGAGCACATGCTGATTATGAAGTATTTTCTCAATGCCTTGTAATATCCAAGAATGCTTATGGCAGTATTCAGTATTGTATGAATACTGCCATATGAAAGAACCCTTTTCCCTTTAGTGACTTTCATAAACCAGCATTTTTTGTCTGACTCTGCTATATCTTGTTTGTCTGAATTATTAAACATGAAAAAAGAGGCAAAATATTCTTTCTTACATTTCCTATCTCCATGAAGGCATTGCATTACTATAGGATAACAGTACTGCTGCAGAGGAAAGTCATGTGGAAAGATACCTGAAATCCCTCTAGTATTCCAAATATGTAGCCTGCCTCTGTTAATGATCAGTTCCAGATATTTTGGTGGAAGGAGGAAGTCATAGGAAAAGAGTCTTCATCTTTATTTTCAACAGATAACTAGCAGGCAACTTGTGTTTTGTAATTATTCGCACATCTTAGAACAGCATGGCTCCTTTGAACTTATCCCATCTAATCCTCATTTTTTGTATCTATATAAATCCTTGGGTTTTTTCAGTGCTCAGAACATGCTCAGAATATGTTCCACAAACTGTGAGAATAGAAGTATGTCTACAAGGTGTGCCATGTGAGACTCAGCATCTGAGGTGGCTGAGGATCACCCACTTCCCTGCCATCTTTCAATCCTGAGCCACCTCTTAGAAACTAAAATTAGGGTTGTGTGGCATTATACCAATCTCCAGTTGCCTCAGTCAAAGATTTTTCAGTATCAGGGAATCTGCCCCTTTAAATCTTCTTTCTGTCTTTTTTGTGCTGTCTCAGCAAGGTTCAACAGAAAGAACTGGAGCCAAGAACTTGGATCAAGATGTGTAATTGAGCTTTGAATTCTGCTATGAGTTTGGCTTTAATAGTAACTCATGGCTGAGGGTTCCACAGCTTAATCATAGAATTCATTGTCAATCATCAAGAAGATCAGTAACTTAATGAGCTTCTAACCAAGCCCAGGAAACAGAAAAGTGTCAGTGATTTTTGGGAAGATTTTATTTAAGAAGCAATAGTTTTTCAAGGAAACCTTTTCAGAACTTTTAATTATCTTTATCCAAATTATGTTTAATGTTCCACTTTCTTCTTATGAATCTTCAGCTTAATATAGGTAAATGTGGAAAATCTGAGTACAAATGAAAATGTTTTATTACTTGGGCACAATGTGTTTTGTGTGTTCTTCCCTGGTACTTTCAGGGGGGTGGGGACCAAACCCTGATCCCTCAAAGAGTAACAGCAAAGTTTTCAGGGACTTAGAGGGAAACTTCCCTCTATGTGTTCATCTAAATGTCAAAAAGCTTCATTTTTTGGCATTTGGTTTTCAAATTCAGTTACTCCACAGAAGTTTATAGCAATATATTTCTGCTCATCATGTGTTCTGTGGGAGTTTTCCTACACAGTATTTTAGAACTTTAAAATGTTCACAGTCTTCCATGAAAATACTTCTTTTAAGACTGAAATTTACTACGCTATCAAGGAAAGCAAGAACTCTAGCAGACAAAATCTCCTGAATTCCTTTTTAACTCCAGAGAAATCTCCAAATAGATGGGCAAAATTTAAGCAGAAAATTTGCCTTGTCAGTTGAGTTGCAATCTCTCATCTAACTTTTAAGGACGTATCTTGAAGCAAATCAGTAACAAATACCAAACTATAGCTTTGGAACTTTGTACATCTTTCCCACTGCATGAGGATTATGACTTTCTGTAGGCACACAGTTTGTGGTCATTGGGATGGGGCTGCAGCCCAGCCCATCCCCAGTGGGCACAGCTGTGAGCAGCAGGTGGGCAGCGCTGACAGACACGAGCCAGGGAGTGCCCAAGGGCACTGAGCAACCACCAAAGGGAACAGAGGGCACACAGGGGCAGTGCAGCAACATGGGGGGATAAAGGGCTGGGCTAAAGAACGAGAAGGACAGAGCTTGAAGCCTTCTGAAGTGGAATGATGTTATTCTCTATGGGTTGATGCCTGAAGCCTTCTGATGAGGTAGGGTGGTACTCTATGGGCTGAAGCCTTCTGATATTGTGTTCTGATATTGGTGGCACTCTGTGTATTGTGGCCATCTCAACTGCAGCATGTGCTGTGGCCTATGCTGTGACAGCTTTATATGTAAGGAACCTTCTGTAATTAAGAAACTTTTTTGGCATGGATTCAAAAGGGCAGAATTTCTGTATCCCTATTATGCTTGTGTTCTCCTGACACTTGTGGTTAATTTCACAATGAGATTATGTGGCTTTTTCCCTAACTTGCATTTTGACATATGTGATACAATTGAATCACCTTCCTGGTGAAAACCAGCAGCTGGAATGCTGATGTGTTTGTTGCTTGCAGGGTTGTGGGAGTGCAGCCACAGCCATTCCAGTTCATCATGGCAACACACAATTCTGAAAAGGCATATATCACCAATATGCCCCAGAAATAACTTTTCTCCTTTGAAATCCTCACTGTGAAGAAGAGTATATGTATTTATTAATTTGTTGTCAAAGGAGTAAACTTAGAATCTGTCTAAATTAAAGCATAGCTTACAGTCTCTTGTGAATAACTGAATAACTTGGTTCAATGTCAGGTCACTGTGGAACATAGATTGTAACAGGAATATATAAAAGCTCTGAAGGGAGCAAAGAGACTTTATTCTGGAATGGTGAACATCGTTGCCAGAGTAACATAAACCTTGTGTGTTTTCACAAGGAAATGAGTCACTTGTTTCTGTTGGCTGGAACTCTGTTTTCTTTTAATTTCATATTTTAGCTGCCTAATATAGTTTGAAAGAACCCTAGGATTGCAGTCTTTGGACTAAGATACCTTGTTAAGTAAAGCAGAGTAGAAGGATAGCATGCTAATTGCACAGAATCAAGATAAATTGATAGTAAATAAGACATTCTCACATGTGTGAAGGAAGCCCTTATCCTTTTCAAGGATAGTTCTGTGAACTATTTACATGGTTGTGAAAAGAGGACTCATTTTCACATGCGTTATGTGTTCAGCTGTGTACTTCCATCTGTGGCTTGTGCTCTTTATGCAGCTGATTTGCAGGTCCCTCCTTGCAGCGTGAGTCCCACAGTTAACTCAAGGACAGGAGCCTTAGTTGCCCTAAATGAAGAGACTGCATTAATGTTAAAGCTGTAGGGTCAGATCCACATGAACAGTGAGGCAATATTTCCTTTCCTTGGACCAACAACTCATAACTATTAGGATTCTTCTCTATTTTCCTGGTGTTAAGGCAGCACTGAGCATTCTTACAGAGAATTCTTGCAGAGTGTCACCCTTTCGTGCTGAGGCGTCCTCACGAGACTTGGGATCAGCACAGCTCATTCCTAAAACACTTTCTATTTTTTCTTCTTACATCTCCAAGCTGTGGAGATTGTGCCAAGCAAAATAAGTAATACAGACTGTTTGAGCAATTCTCAGCTAGAGTAGAGTGTCTGAAGGAACATAGCTGGCTGCTCCAACATAGACTACTTTATCCTGGATGTAATTTGGGCAGAAACTCCATATAGCTCTCTTCACTACTACAGCCTTAAATGGAAGTAGCTGAGAATGAGGGCCAAATATATTCAATGAAGAATTAAAGTGTATATTATGGGTTTTTTTGGTGGCATAGATTTCTACATGCACAGGTGTGCAGTATTTATGTATATATGTGATGGTTGAGACCCAGGTGCAGTTTTAATTCCATGTTGCACATGTGTATAGGTGTCACAGATAATAATGGTTTTATTGCATCATAAATTCCAACAGAGCAAATTCCTGTTCCCTATGGTAAAGATTACTCAAAATGCAATGTTTTATGCTTAGATGGAAACGCTGAAGAGATGCTTAATTTGTCCTATTCCAAAACCAATGTATACATGCATGTTCCAAATCACCTGAGAATCTCTAAAATATTTATTAATTAAATATTGAAGCATATTTTTGACAACCTAATGAAAACAAAACCAAATATTTTTAAGTAGTTTCAGTAAGGAGCAAAGGAGAAATTGAGAGCATAACTGAAATTTAAAGTTCATGTACTATGCTTGACTCAGGAGAAAAAAAAGGGCCTGGTCCAAACTAGCACCTTGCATTAACAGTTTAGACAAGGGTACCTAGTTAAGATTATCTGGGCATTTTTAAAATGCTCTAAATCCCCAAAAACGCTGAAAATTATATTCAGATATGTATATGTAAACATAATGGTGCAGTCATCAAATTATGTCAGTTAAAACTCCTGTTTATTTTGAAATATAGTGTGCAGGGTAATTATGGGTGGGTTATAAAAAAGTGCACAGAAAACAAAATATTCACAATACATAAAGCTTCTTTCCTTGCCAAAAAGTGGTTTGGCTTATGAGAATTGGTAGGGAAACAAACAAAGGAAACAAACCCCTTAGGTACAAATGCTGGAGAGTGGCCCTCTCTAACAAAGGGTGGCCACTGATGGATGGGGCTATTGAAGAGCAGCATTAGCTTGCAGTCTTTGTGAAACATGTAACTACTAATTTCAATGTGTCTTCCGCTCAATGGCTCTGGCCTACCTGATCAGTCAATTTACCTAAGCATTTTGACAGCTGCAGGTGTTACAGAGTGTGTGAGTACCTTAAAAAGAAGATAGCTGTGCTATAAATTTTAACCAGGGTTTTACTATTTGTTCTCCCATTCTCTTCTGTTCAGACAGAGGAATGTGGAAAGTGCATTTAATCTTCATGAGTGTTGTTATGCTGCTGTTGATATATGCCCAACATTTTTTATTGTCTTCTAGTCACAGATTTTCACATTTGTAATGCATCTTTTCTTGTTTCCAAGGGACACTTCTTCTGTAGGAATCTGTTCTTATAACATGGTCGAATAGTTCCTTTGTCCGTTTCAAAATAATCTGTCCAAATTCTTCAGACATCAAGATCCGAATCTTGAATTCAGCAGGGATTCAGTGCAGGGGCATTTTGCCAGATGGGTGTTCAGATGTTGGAAACATTGAACAAAAATAATTATAATTAAGTACCATTATTTTTAATTCTGTTTAGAGTCAAATATTGTTTGGAAGCCTTGTTTTATGAAGTGAAAACCCTAAAAAAGAGACCTTACAGGTCTCCTTTAAAATGTCCAGAGAAGATTCTTGGCCTTGGGTCACAGCTGTCCTACCTGCATCTGTTCAGTGTTCCTTATGTTCTTACACGAGTGATGACTGATGAATGCTGAGAAGAGAAATCTGTAAGATATCTTGGATTATCTCTGTACTGGTTTTATTTTTCAATATTTGCTCATTTTGAGGGTGATGAAGATATAAGAGATATAAGAGAGTTCTTTCAGTATTTCTTTTGGGGGGGGGGGGTGGCCTATTTCCTTTTAATTTACTAACTGCAGTCCTAAAATAGAAGGGTCATTCTGAATAGTATCTATCTATTTGTTTTCTAGTCATTAGAAAAATAAATTAAAAATTTAGCAAAACTTCAGCCCAGTGCTGGTGCCTGCACAAAGCACCATTTAATCTGAAGGCACTTTAGTATAACATATTACACTAAAACAATATGGAAGATGTTACAAGCATTTACCTGCATTCCCACAACTATTTATCCAGTTATTTTTTAATAGTATTATAATGCCTTGGCTATTTAATCACAGACTAGATCTCTCCTTTGTAGTTTGTGTTTTGTTACAGTGCCACTGTCTATTCTCAATACAGCAATGTTCTGGAAGCCCACCATGCAAGCAAAAGGTGGAATCACAAACAGATATAGGAAGATGGAGCAGGAAAGAACTGTAATAGAAATGACAGAGGCTCCAGCACTCTTTCAGGTGTTTCTGATGGTGCAGGACTGGGCTAAGAGCAAGCAGACCCAGAGCACGCCAACTGTGTGACTTTGGAATATTATGGTTCATCAACTTCAGTTTGGGACATAAAATTTAGGCGCTGTCAGGTTCTTTCCCATACTGTTCTCAGTCATGTGCTTCATGAGATAGCACGTTCTCAGAAGTGTGTTGCTACAGTTTCCCTACTATCAGCTGATTAAACTCCAAGTTAAAACTTTATTTTTTGCAAGCTGCTCCCTTCAAAATATTGCTAGGCTTGAAATACTCCACAGAGTGAAATTCTAAGTAGCCCTGCAAAAGGAACTGATAAAACCTTGCCAAATTTCAGATTTATTGACAGTTTCTTCCATCCTTACTGGAAACTTAAGCTCACACTGTGCAATAACTTCTGCATGGTCTATACTGAGAATTAGCTTTTGTTCTGTGAATAGTACAACTACCTCAGACAATGCTGTCTCGCAACATCGTGCCTCACTCTCTACAGCTTACCCTTTCCAAAAACCTGAGTAAGCTTTCCAAGTATGAATTATTATTTGAACCACCTAAACTAAGAGTTTTCATTGATAAAATAATCCAGCTGGCAAATAGTAGGAAAATCCACAACTTCAAGCAAAGTAGTCTTTAGAAAAATCAAAAAGCTCCTGTAGAGAGTTTCACTTTTTCACAGCATGAAACTCTCTACTTGTTATTAAATCATATTTTTCAAGGACAGATACAAAAAATAGGTAAATGCAGCTTCCAGATGGAGCCTGGATTAAATTTGTCAAAAAATTTTATGAAGAACCACAGTATGTTCCATTTAATCAACCTTCTGTGACTAAAAAGTAATTCTTCCTGTATATCTACACATCAGTTTTGCATAGAGCTAAGCAATTACTCTCAATCATCTTAAAGGCTGGTATGTGTTTGTAGAATATGTTTCTATGATGATTAGTCTTTTAAGAGATTGAATGATGACTTGAAAATCAAGGAAGTGTTAAATTAATAAGGGTCTTCTTTCTATGCTGTCATAAGTCTACAACTGTGTAGTTGGCACATACAATATTCTGTTTTCTGAGGAAATCTGCAGTTTGATGGTCAAATGGCAATGAGTAATGTGGATATCTTTTTTTCTTTCCATGAGATTTAGATTTCTGTCTTTGTAGTATGGAATGCTGTGTAAGAGTAGTTATCAAGTGGCATTTGAATAGCAAGTCAGTATCAAGTACATGGTTTTAATTTCCACTCAGGGTAAGCTACTGGATAAATTACATCAGCTTTCATACCCAGGCTGGATTTAGCCTGCTGTCTACAAACTTAGATCTGCAGTATTAAGTAAAGGGTTCTTGTGAAAATCAGGACATTAATCATTTATCATTTTCATTATTCATTTATCATTTTAGCTCTGTCATGTTTTAATCTGGCTGTTTTGAAAAGGAGGGAAGAAAAGATATTGTTGGGAAATTCTTCAGTAAAACGAACTTATAGGGGAATGAAGTGTTTCCTGTTCAGCCCATGAGAGTAGGCATAGAGTAAGCATGGACAGTGCTGTCAAAGCCTGGTCTGCACTTACAGAACTGGGAAGCAGTTTGTTGTCTCTGTCCTATGTGGTGAGGTCCTCCATGTAACTAGAGGTTAGTCTTTCAGAACATGTCTAAGCCAAAAGGGTGCTGTGAATGAGGTTCCTAAATCATGAATTCATGCTGCACTCAGTAACAAGAGGTTGAATTATTTTTAAAAATTAAGATTTCATCAGAGTGTAATTCTTCATTTATATGTAGTACATTTTACTTCTGTGAGATTATACAAATATCAATTAAGTAATCATTATTCTTTGAGAGTAAGGAAAAACATACCATTCAAAAGTAATATATAAATCTGGCACAGAGATATAAATGCTGGTATGTCAGTACTTGGAATCACTCAGTTTATTTTCTGACTTTGCAAATTAAATTAGAATATATTTATATGTAGATATCAAGTAGTCTTACATACCTGTATTTGTTACTGACATTCTCTTACATGACAGTTTCAAATCCCTTGAGGATTTCTGATGCATCCAGGCCTTGAATTTTAATTTAAATTTGTAAATTATGTGACTTGAGATGAATTGGATGTTTTTCACCTCCCTTGCTATGTATTTCTTCTTTGCCAAACTAAAGATAATTGAGCCAACTCGGTCCAGGAAGCAAGATGACAGGTGGTGCTGTGCCCCTTCTGCTGAGCCCTCCTGCCTTCTAATTGTATCACTTATGGGGTTGTAGCTAATATCACTTCAGAGTAATTTTGCTGTCCCATGTAAATAAATCAGTTTATATTCAGAATGAATGTAGTTCTTTTTGCTTGAGACTTGATTGCTTGATGACGATGAATATTTTTGTCTTTCCATGCAGTATAAATGTTAGACTCTCTTAAAAATCTCCTTATCCTGTTCATGTTCAATCTCTGTACAAATTTATGAAATGTTTCATACTCTGAACTTCTTAAGTTTCTCTGGATCCCTTAGACAGGCTCTACTGACTACAGATGAGTTATTAGGATCTCTTTCTCATGGTGAAATCCACAATTGTTCATTTCAGTGGTTTTTAATCAGATGATGAAGTACTAACCACAGTCTAAAATGGGACTGCTGAAGTACTGGACTATCAATCCTATATGGTGTGGCAAACCCTATGTTCCACATTTGTACATTTTTCAGTGTGGAAATGAATTGTTTGATACAATGTTCCTTCAGTGACATTATGCGTATATTAGTTGGGTAAAATGCTGATTTCCACTGACTGATACAGAAAATGGCTTTGCTAATTAGTTCTGCTAATTAATTTGGCATATCACAAATTGGAAAATGCTCCTGTTCTTGGATGGGGCTGCATTATATGTTTCTAGTTTTCTAGAACAGGACAGCATTATAAAGCTCCCAAACAGACTTGGAGCTGCCTGCTGTCCTCAGTGACTTATCAGTGACCTCACTTGTAGGCTGTCAGGGGAAAAACAGAGCAAGAGCTGCAGGTGAGAGCACTCTGTTTGAGAAAGATATTGCTTACTGGTTTGGTAAATTTGCTCAGGAGGGACTGGTTCCACAAGAAGGCTGGGCTTAAATGGGACTGAATATTTACTTTTGTGTTGAAAAAGCTAAAGAATAGGTACTGATAGCTCCTACCCTTGCCATGGCTTTCAGGTGAAATAGCAGTTAGATAGTTTTCTTAAAGAGGGAAACTATTCCCCTTTCAAACAGCCTGTATTATGTAGCCTGAGTTTATACCAGAAATTATTTTGTTACTTTTTTTTTTTTTTAGAAAGAAGTGTGAGGCAGCTACTAATTAAATGTGTCTGAATGTGCTGCATAGTTATGTGCTATTATAATGCTTTCTTTTATTTTTCAAGAAGGAAGCACTAATGAAAATGAGCAGTTATGGTACTCCTCATGTGCTTCATGGTTTCAGGAAGAGTCAGAGCAATGCTGCAGTAATTAATACTGAAGTCTGTCAAGAACCACAATTCTTGGGATGCCTGCAGATCAGCCCTGCAAGGGTTTCCTGCAGGGCAGGATATTTTGAGCATTTCCCATTCCCAGCAACAGTTTGTCCCTATGCTGGAGAGAATGCTTCCTTTGGAGCAAGGAAGGCAAAAGCAAATACTTGTTGCATGTCAGCCTCCAAGTGTTCTCCACGTTCACTATTTGGCATGTTTTTTTAACCCCAGACCAATGGCAGCAGATGCTAATGAGGCTGTGAACCTTGGGGATGAAGGTTCTAATGTAATTTTTACTGGGGCTGGTCTGGATGTTATCCCTGGGCAGTGGAGGAGGGGAGGAAGGAAGGCAAACTGCTGGGAACACCCCATACTGGTGTCTAATACCATCCCAGAGGATCACCGGAGTTTTATGAAAGGACTCTTTTGTAGTCCTCTTAGGAGCAACACAAACACTTTCAGAAGCAAAATGTAAGCCAGTGAGGCAGTTTTGAACCAGGATTTACAGAAGTGCAACTATTGATCTTATCTGACTCTGCATCAGCTGAACAGAATGAATTTATTATGCTCGTTTTTCATGGGACATATTTCAAATCTTAGTTGAAGAATACACTGCCTTTTAATTGCTTGTAGCTTTTAGAATACATCTTTTTATATTTATACAATGTCTCATTGCCAGTGCTATGGACTTACTTGGGAAAGCTCACATCACAAAAATCAAAGGAGACATTTAATAACTCTTTTGATATTAGACCTGAAATGTTTTTTGTTCCCCCAATACAGCAAGGCTTCTTTATTGTCCTGTCAGCATTCCAATAACTGCATTTATGTGAAAGATTATGTCATAAAAAATGTATGCAACAGCTCTGTTCTAGGGATATGAATTCTAAATAGCAATGTGCAATAGCTACAGTACCAGAAAGCATTTCCTTAAGAAAATGGGTTTTCCTCATTTCATGCAAGAAGCCTTCTCAACTGTTCAGAAAAGAGGGCATCTACCAGGTATTTTTCTCTATTCTTCTCAAGAAACTGATCAAGACTAAGTGTAAGTGTTAAACATTGCTAGGTTCATGCACTTGAAGAGCCCCCTAGGGTTAGATTCTAAAGCCCTTTCATGGCCTTTATACTCATAAATAAGGGATTTGCTGCATTTTAAAGCATATCAGATCATAGTGGAAGTTTAAATTAGCATTCACTCCAAGGAGAACAGAGTCTCCAACCCGTGTTGTGTTCACCTCTTGGGTACATGCAAAGATTGAAATGAGAGGCTTTCCAGACACTCTGGGCATTTCCCTCCTGTTCTCTGTCCCATTTTGCTCCTTTTGAACTGCTAAGCAGCAAGATAAATGCTGGAGGAAATCTGCTATATTGCTAAAAATGAGCTTT
The DNA here is from genome assembly GCF_047830755.1 of Zonotrichia albicollis. Lineage (NCBI taxonomy): Eukaryota > Metazoa > Chordata > Aves > Passeriformes > Passerellidae > Zonotrichia > Zonotrichia albicollis. The sequence goes on from NC_133828.1 coordinate 30,297,988, forward strand.
GTTACTGCAGCTATACCACACGGGTGCATTTTATCAATTTTTCTAATAGCTCGATGGCAACCAATGACAAAGCTGTTTAGGTGTTCAAATCCAGCTCTCAATTAGCAGCTGTAACAATAATCCATCCTAGCAGCTATTAGCAGAGTTAGTAATGGGATGTACCTTTACAACCTGAGACTGAAGAAGTAATTATTCTCTCTGAATCTCCTGTTTTCAAAAACTCATTCTTGCAGTTTTTCTTCCAAGGGTCTTATTGGTATGCAATTGGAATAAAGCGTGCTCCATTAGGGTGTATCTGATAAGAATATTTGGGGCTGGAATTTTCAATGGCTGCATGGTGAGGCACAGAGTTTAGGATTTAGACTTGTAAATGTTTTCATCCAAACCAAATTTTCAGACATAGAGTTGAAGTGACTAATGCAGCTGAGAAGATTTGCCAGCCTATGCATTTATGACTGTACAAGTCAGATATTGTTTTGGAAATATTTACATTAGTGGATAAGTACAATGAGAGTAAGAAGATAAAAAGCCTTTGCAGTGCTCTGCAATCTGTGCTCCTCTGAGCACAAGCCCACCCAGACTGCAGTGGGGGGATGCTGTGTAGGCAACCAACACAAGGTTGTGCTGCAGAGCATCAGCTTAGCTGAGGCTTTTTCTTCTCTTGGGTGGAATGGTCTGAGGTTTTGTGTTTGGGCATCTCTAATTCATATGGAGGAAGACAAGAACATGAAGAGATTGAATCTTGCAGATACTGGTTTTCTGCTTTGCTCTTGTTTCTAAATATTAGCAAAGATTTATGGGCTTTTATAGCACTTTTTCCTGTGACTCCCTGTACCTGGAAGTTGGTAAAGCCAAGCTCTGACACAAATCGTATATTCATGCACCTGTCCAGTGATTGGGATTTTTTGGATCTCAAAGGAGTTCAGGCCTCTCCTCTATAAAGCATGGTAAAGCTGAGTGCTTTGCACAGGACATTCAGCCCCCAAAAATGAAAACTGGTTATTTTTCTTCAAGCTGATAAAGTTAAGGAAATTAACAGAGGAATTAGAAAATAATTGTTCCAGACTGTGCCAATGAAACAGCAATCTCCTTCTCTGAGTTTTGTTGTTACTTTGCTTTCCTCAGTGATAAGTTTAATATAATACAGCCTGAGTTCTCTGCTGCCATGAAGCAAATATTACAAACAATTAGTTCACTGCTGTGATAACAGAAAATCCTATTCCTATTTAAGCTGCTGCAGTGAAACTTCTTGGTGCAATGTTTGGGAGAAACCTCAAAGCTGCTTTTTGTCCATAAAGGAGAGGAATTCCCCTTCCTTTGTGCCAACAAAAAGGGGGGAAATTCTGTATGATGGCTTCTCCTTTAAGATGTAACTAAGAAAAATGATCGCTGTTATTTAGGAAATTGGGCAATTTATAAAACATTGTTGAGAACAGTAATCTGAACAATGGACTATGTCAAAAGAGATATTGCAAGAGCAATACATGATGAATTAAACAACAAGTGCTTGAGGGCTGAGAGTTGGAGGTTAGTCTTGGAATATTAATTAAAATTATAAAAGTAGGTGGCATTCTGAAGAAACAGTGAAGTCTATTGGAACAGAATAATTCCCACTACAGCCCTGCTGAAGATCTATGAGTCACAAAGATTACATTTGGCTCACTGAGTTAAATGCTGAATCACTACTTTGGGAGACAGATCTGTCCCTGTTTCACCAGGTGCAATTAAAATACTCAGAAGATGCCTTGTTGTTCTGTAATAATGACTTTTCTTTCAGCACTTAAAAGGATTGAGATAGTACTGTATGCAAGAGTGGGGGGAAAGGGCTTATTTTTATAGGGTTATCTTGTTTTTCCATTGCAGTAGGGAAAAAAAAATCTGTGAAATGGCTGTTTTCTTTTAAGGCAAGTTTTACAGATTATAGGTCCAGTATGTTCATTCTTTATCCAGTATATTGAGGATAATTTAAAAAATAAATTTTTTTCTTTTCATTTTGATTTTATCATTATTTTTACAAAACCCACAAAACATCCACAGAAAGGACTTTCTGATCGTGATCAGCTCTGTCTTGATGCTAACGCATCTCCATAGTAATCAGTCTGTTACAATTAACAATCTATTCTTCTTTGCTTTTCTCTTACAATCGCCTCATGATAAGAAGGACAAAGGAACAAAAGTATGCAAAGAAGCAAGACCAGAATAATTTCTTGGTAGGAAATAGTGTCAGGTAAGGATTTGCATACATTTTCACAAATGCAAAAATATTTTGCACTGTGCAGTGAATGTGCAAGGAGGAAAAAACAGTGTTCTCTGACTACGGTAAGGTTAGGGGGCTAGGCTTCAAACTCTTTCTTGGAAAGCTGATCCTGATATCATTCCATCCCATTACAGGATATTTGCCACTTGCTATGTGAAAGTGTGTATTCAATGGTCCCTCCTCTGGCACACACCCAAAACCTCTATCCAGAGCCCTATTCAGGGTTAGCCTAGTGTAAAATGGGTCAATTTAACAGACTTTAATTGGATCAGTTTTCAACCATGAGTAACAAATATGGGTCTCTTCTTTTTTCACTTAACTCTAATTGCTGCTTTCCATGACTACATGCCTGCATCGAACGCGGAGGTACAAAGCTGTTGCTGTAAACTGAGCACCTCGTTCTGAAAAGGGAGCCCTAACTGGTTTCTCAGTAGAAAGCATAGAAAAGCATTCAACGGTGAGTTACTTAGTTCTTAAAAAGATTAATTTCTACTTACATTGATCTCTATAAAAACAGAATTCTCTTCTCTCAGCTACTTTTTAAAGCCTCTGATTAATTTAAGCCTACAAAGTCCTTGCTGGTGGAAAAGGAAAATGGCTGAAAGATTGCTGATTATCCACTTTAGGATGACTCATTCAATATAAGCAACTGTGAATCATGAACAAACTATCTACAGGCAGTACCCATAAGACTTAATATCTTCCATGTTACTGGATGCTTCTAATGTTTCACATTAGTGTTGCTTTCTTCTTAAAAGCTTGAAGGCTCACAGTATTGTATTGAAGAATTACTGGTTTAAAAGTTGCACTGAAATATTTATAACCAGTTACCATTGCATGGGTTTTAGCCAATCTTTTCAGATTCTTGTGAATGTAATTTGAAACATCTTTAAAATTAAAAGGAAAAGATGTAAAGGTTTGTCCATGGCCACATACTGGTTTTACTGTGTATCTGGGTCATTACAAGATTGAAGTTTCTGATGCACTGCTCAGCTGCTTCATCTGGCATAGCTGGTAGTAGGATGCTCCACTGGATGGTGAAGGGACAGCTGAGGGTGGGAGAGTATCTCAGTAGGATTTACAGATATTGCTAAGAGAGAAATGGCAAGATTTTAAAACATTTGGCTCCAGCAAGCAGCATCCAGTAACGGGTGACAATCAGAACAGCAAGCACAGATACTTGATTTCTACAGCTCTTGCAATCTCTGTGTTCCATGATGATGTACTATGGCATCCAAGAAATCTGTCTATTTTCTCATCCTAGCCTTCATCTTCTTCCTGAGAGAGACCTGTTTTTCCTAGGGTTGCTTCCTGGCACTAATCCCACAGTTTCCTAGCCTGTCTGGTACTACCTGTATCATTCCAGGTTCTTTTGCCTCACCTCTCTCCTCCCTTTTCCTTTTCTTCATTCTTATTTTTGGCCTGGTTTCTTCTGCATCTTCCTTCACATCTTTATTTACTCTGCCTCACCATCTCTCCTTCAGGTCTCATTTTCAGCCTTCACCTGACATTGAGCCTAGCTCACCAGAGGTCTCAGTCTACTTGTCCAGTCATAATATCTCAATATTATGACTGGATGTATAGGCTGAGTGGCCTATAATCCAGGCTGTCACCATACATGTCTGAGCTGTTCTATTGTTTTCCTGTTTTCAGTTTACTTACTGAAGCAGTCTTTTTTTGGTCAGTTTTACCTTGAGATCACTCTCTCCCAGTCAACCAATTCCCAGGCCCTCTCTATTCATCTTAAAAACTTTTTGACCCTAACACAACCAGTCTTTCTATTTATTTCCATTTAACCACTCAGTCTTAGTATCACCAGATTCCGTCCTCTGGATTTTCTTCCCTCTTTACCTCCATATGCTCTCTGGTATTCTGCCTGCATTTGTATCTTGCAGCTCCTTGTGCATGTTGTGAGTGCCAACAGGACAGTCTTGGAGAAAGTAAGGCACCTTACAAAGATAATTGCTCAAGGATGTCTCTCCTGCTCTGTACCCAGCTCAATTCGTACAATTCTTAGCTCAGAGCACACAGGGAGGGTGTCAGGAACACTCCACTGCTTGTGCAGGAGGACCCATACCCACAGGAGCTGGGGACACACAGGTGACATCAGCACTTCTCAAATACTTTGTATGGTTTTAGCTAAATAGAGCTAAGTACTTCATTCTAGGGAAACTTTAATTATGTTAAGTAATAAAAGTTGAGGTTTCTTTTTATGTACCTGTTTGTTTAATTAGTGAAATTGTTCACTTGATATGTTCTCATTTGTGGTTGCATAGCAAACGCTTTTATTTGTAGAAGTGTGTTCCGAACATGAAAGGCAAGAGAGAACACAGAGAAGCCTATTAGGAAACATAACTTCCTATGGCCAGAGATGTTTTGCTCTACTTTTGAAGAAAATCAATTTCCCTTCATAAATTGGTATGGCTTCCTGTGTTCTGTGCTCTGAACATACACTCCCTGAACATCCTATGTTGCCAATGGTCCTTTATGTAAGGATCCCTACAGCAATCTTAAATGCTGCTGTATAGCCAAGCACTACATGACAACTAAACACTTTGTTTCTGATACTGCCCTTTTAACGAGTTGCAGGTGCCACAAACTTCATGTTCCCTTTAGTGCTTTATTGCTTACTGGATGCAGTAAAACAGTTGGCACACTGTAAATTATCAAGTGGTAATTATATTCATGGCCTCAATACAAGAAGAAAATCCACTGTTAAGAACATATTTCTTCCAAAATGTGGTAATGAGATGTGTTGCACCTCCTAAGAAGAGCTTGCAGGGTGACTCTCTATTTAGAATACTGCAATCACAGTTCTATTTTCGGCCAGCGTCTCCATGGCCAGAACGGAGAGTGACTCTGTACTCCCAAACATGGATTTCTCATTCACTCTAGGATTTAATTTTTACTCATCCACTAATAGAAGGTAGTTCTGTGGTTAAAACTGGAAAGATGTGGTATTTATTTACCAGAAAGGTATCAATGTGATTTTTTCATATGATCTAATTTTTAAAGGTTGAGCTGTGAGCTACAATAACTTGGTGGCTTAGCCAGGCTATTCTAGTAGTTTTCCACTGTTCCAAATATTTCCTGTATGTAAAGACTCCATGACAGCCACATCTCAAATGGTAATAGTGTCTCTGAATAGCATAGGATGCTTCCTATCTCTAATAGGCTGCTTTAATATACCAGTCATATAATGATGCTCATCAGTACAAATTACCACTGCAAGGTCAATGAATGTTAATATGTTTCCTGCAACAGAACTTTGAAGAATAATATAATCCCCTCCTCCTCTCTAACTAAGATAATTCCAGGCTGAGTACTGTTCTACAGCAAAATAAATTAAGTAATACTGGAGTGTGTGGCTGATGGTGATTTTGTAAGAAAAATAATCTCATCTTAAAATTCTCCTCAAGCGTTATAATAATTATTAGTCTTTAATGGTTTCTATAATCTGTGAAAATTCTGTGGTAACTGTAAACAACTAGGATAATTAGGGAGCAATATTCAAAGAAGATTTAATTTAAATCACTTCAGTTTTAATATTTGGAACCTTTCTCTAGGCTGTAAACCTATACCCAAGCAAACAAGTGTGTGGAGTGTATGCAATAGTCACACCATGAGAGAGCTGCACTAGATTCTGGCCCTATCATTAAAGAAATTGGGGTTTTAATAAAATTTATTTTTATATATTTTAAGCTAGTGCATGTTATACCACTTAAAAAAAGAAGTTATCTGATTTCTTATTATTTCTTAGATATTTTTTCTTGCTTTTTGGAAAAATACTAATGTACACTGAAAATCGAAGTTAGTGCTTCATATGCAGGCACTAAATCATGAAAAATTTAAAGCTGTATTTGGTACACCTCTATGTAGGACAGTATGTGAAAAATAAGTTCTTAACAGGAGCTTCAAGCAGATTAATTTTAATGTATGAATCTTTAATTCAATATTGTCTCCAAAAGTTCTTCAGCAAAGAAAAAAAGGCTTTCTGAATATTCTGACCTGTTTTCTTTCACAGCTAACTTAACCACCTGTGATATTTGTAGCAGATAATTAATTTCAGAGCATACAATTAGTCTAGCTCAGAACAGTCTTTGCAGCATACTACCTTCTTATTATTTCTTTATCATGCTTCCCAGCCCATTGACTCATTACTTCTGTTACTACATTTACATTTTACTCTTGGGTGAATCCACAAAATAATAAAATGATAAGATAACAGACTGACACTGCTCATTATGTATTGTAATAACCATAATAAGAGGGATAATCACATCACGCTTATATTTCATGCATACTTCATTGCCTTAAACTCTGGCCTGTGCTCATTGATGATTCACGGGTTTTTCCTTGGTGTTTGCTAGAAGAACTTAATCTTAAAGAAAAAATACATTAAAGAGTAATGGACAATTTATTTGATGATGTAAGGGTAAAGTAATGATAAATAGTGATTTGAAAAACACTTCTAAAAATAATGTCTTTATTTAAAATTATATTTCATCATTAAGATGATAGACAAATTAATAAAAATCTGGTTTGCTCCATAGCATATATTACAGATACAAAGGGACTCTCATGAGAACATAAAATGCATAAACCATAGTGTACTGCTTTTTCCTCAATACATAATTCATACATGCAAATGTTCTGCAGATATTTCACTATAAATATAATTAATTGCTGCAGATTCACAGATGAGGCCGAGTGACTGTGCATGCACACAGTGCCAGCCACACTCATTTATGCTGATTTCAGGCTAGAGACTCCTGTGACAAGCATAATAGGTAAAGAGGGGGAAAAAAATCAGCATTTAGAGACACACAGCATCATGCAATACCATGTAGACAATTCCTCCCAGAAATGACAGCTTTTCCACCAAGAATCTGATGAAAGTGATCTGAGGTAAAAAAGGAAAAGTCTTTCATATTAATAAATATATATACCAAGTAACATTGCATAACATTAGCATACTGCAGTTTGGTTGAATTTATTCTATTGTCACTCAGCAATTATCTCTTTATGCTGTTGCTGATTGTAACAATTGTGAAAATTGAAAATGGGTGTAAAAAGTTTTAATTTTATTTTTAATAGTTTTGCAAGGTAGAAGTTCTGTTGCTTTTCTTATGGAAGATTTTGTTATCAAAATATACAGAAATTTTAACCACAGTCTTGAAAAACAGGGAATTCAGGTTGATAAACAAACATAGGGGCCACTCTGAAAATTCCAAGCAGGGAGGAACAATTTGGTTGTGGAGGAGGGAGGCAGATGCAGGAGATCTAATAGGCCTCTCCTTTTCTATAGTATGTGATTTCATCACTGATAGCACAAAGCAGCTGTAGGCACAAAGAAAAAATAAATTATGTAGTAAATATTTTAGTGTTGTTTCAAAATTTTAGTATCAACACTGTCTGAATATTAATTATTATTAAATTTAATCATGTTTTTTCTAAAAAGTCAGTAAGACCAGGCACTGACAAAAGGATTTTTCATTTCTATGTGGATTTTTGAATTCCTACCTAATATTGTCTCAAAAAAAAAAAAAAAAGAAAACCAGTCAATTCCATTTAGTGATTTATTTCCTATGGCGTAATCAGGTGAAAAGGATATACCCTGAAATGTCACTACAATTACAACTACAATTACAATTACCTATTTGAACAAGCTGTTGAGTTCAGTCCTTAAAATCAAAATAAACACCTTGATTTTAAAAATCTGACCACTAAAGTCTTCCAATGCCCCCAGCAGGAAATCCATTAATCCCTTTTGAATACTAATGCATTTTCATAAATATTTAAAGATCATATGTTACCACCTGGAATTTCTAACAAAACTTCCATTTATGTCAGTGTCTAAAGATCGATGCCTGAATAGATTCCAAGAGTGCAACTTTTGGACTTTTTATGATTGCTGTGCTCTGTTTTGTCCATTTCTGTGACACAAAGTGTACAGGAGTTCTCAGATTTCTCTCTTTGTCTTCTATAATGTTCAACTAATACCTTCAGCCTTGCTTTCTATACCTTTTCTAATAAACTTGATGGCTAGATTTAATTTCTTAAAATTATCTTGTTTATTCTAGTTGGAGATAGGTTTGGTATACCAGCACAAGCTTCAGCTTCTTCTATTTTGTTATTATCCACTAAATATCTGCTCAGAACACATTGTCTGCATCTTTAGTAGCTTATGCACAATTTCCCAAAAGTAAATGGGACACAGATTCAGTGCTCTGCTTACACGGACACTTCTGATATAGTTGAAGTGTTTTAGAAGAAAACTCCTATTTTTGTGAGTTGTTACTTAAAGCCAAAAATATTTTTAATGATTTCCCTATATGTATCATAAATGGTACAAAAAGAATCCAAAACAAATCTCAATTTTTGCTGGCAAATCAATGTAATTTTTTTTGCTAGGTCGTCTTCTTCAACCCAATTCCCTGAAGGAAAAGGGAAAAAATCCCCTTTAAAAATTTTCTATAGAATAAAATCCTACCCATTATTCTTCAACACTCAAAATCCTATTGCAAATGAAGATTTGTGGGAGCATTCTTGTCCAGCAATATCTCTGTTCTTGCTATAAAAAGTTGTTACTATCATTTTTCCTTGCAAATTGACATCCCACACTCTTCTTGTATATCCTTTGAAAAGCAGCAATACTTGCTCTTCTACCTTTACCAAGATTGCAGAATTCATAGACTGGTATTCTACTCATTATCTCAAAAGATTTCTTAGGAACTGCATAATCATTCCTATCTTGTTATCTATTTTTTCAGCTTTTTAAGTGCCTCAAAACCAAAAAAATCCATCCTATGTATAAGTTAGAATGGCCTTTCTCTTGTGAAAGAATGTGTTAGAATGTTAGTGTTAGAATGTAATCAGAATGCCACCCTGCCTTTGATTATCATTTTGTTTTCTCTGGTTACTGCAGATCTCATTAAGATTCTAAGAGATCACTCATCCTTTATAAACACCATAACTAAGATACCGTAGCTAAGAATATTTGCAAAGAGTTGAGGATTGAATGAGAAGAAAGATAGATCCTCCTTTTAAAAATATATCTTTTTCTAATTGAGGTTCATCAATTTGCTCTATCAAATAGTTCCTGTAGAGCAACCAATGGAGATATGGAAAAATTCTCTTCTGGAGGCACATATGCTTGTAGAACCCACAGCAAGCACAAGACTAAATGGCAGAATTACAAAGATTCACTGATCTAAATCCTATTCAGAGAGATGCTAGAAGTAACTCGCTTAGAGTACCTTTTTTTTCAGTTTGACTTCATCAATTGAGCTTGTTGCTGGGTTATGCTGAAGCTGAGCTATTGCACTGAAATAAAATAAATGTGGAAACTAGCAACAGAGGTTCATTGCTGGGAGACTGCTCTGTGTAAGAGCTGTCTTTGTATTTACAGAAAATAATTCATAGCATCACTATTCACCTATGGGAGTTTACCATGGTCTATAGAATAGCTATGTTCAGTACAGCTATTATTGTTTTATAACATACTTGAGTTGTCATGGACCCATCACAAACTCCAAGGCCAACTGGGAGGATCAGCACAGATACCATCATTCTTGGTGTTTGGTACCAATGCTGGAGAGCAGCTTTTTCTCTGAAGAACCTTTTCATGCCTTTCTAAGAGCTTGGGTGTCATCCAGAAACAGTGTTCTGAAGTTGCACTTTGTGTGCATACTTTAGTAATTCCTGACCCTGGTGCTGAAATTATGGAAGATTACTTGAAAATAAGCAGAAAGGCCGAAATCTCACCCATCAGATTCCAGCAGATTTAGTGAAAATCAGATGAATAGAAAAGGAGGAGGAAAGAGACAGCAAGCAGTGCTCCCAGGAAGGGAGAGGCTACACGAAGAGCTCAGCAGTGATCAGTGCTGTCACACTGTCACCAGTTAATCAGCTAAAGTTGCCCGGCCTGCAGTGAGCTCTGCTCTAGGAACCAGTGGCTGGATCTGCTGCCCCTGGCTGAAGCAGTAGATGGAGGCAGAGGAGTGCTGTGGAGGTTGTGTCAGGGAGTGAGGGTGGCTGGGAACACAGTGGGAACTGGCTTTGTCACAGGACTTGTGCAGTCATAAGGGACATGAAGTTGGGTAGCTGCTGGTGAGAGGTTTCCAATGCACAAACACACTGGTAATCAAATTTTGGTGAATGTGCTGTTCATGGAATACTTTGAATTTTATTTCAATTTAGTTCAAATAGATGCAATAATGAAATTGCTTTGAAAAACTTCCCTGTTTTGCCCACTTTCTTTTTATCTTATCACTCTCAAATTCTTCCACTTTGCAGAAAGATATAGATTTTCTTTGTTTTCCATTCTGTCTGTATAGAGATCTCTGAGTAGAAGTTGATGTGGACTTCATGGCTTCAATTTTTCCACATTAATGAATTTATATTTGGATCTGTCCCATGTATGAAAGCATTTGTGCCTGCTTTCCCAGTGTGCTGCAAATCCTACTCTGCTCCAGGGCTTTTGGGAAGTGCTTTACAAAGGAAGCTGTCACTGCACAGTCTCTGAGTGCTGTAAGCTGTTAGTAAGGAAGCAGTGAACCAAGGACAGCTACAACAGGAGAACATGGATTTTGCAGCTTGAATGAAGAGGCAGAGGAGCTTTAAAGGTTTATGCCCTCTATGTCACTCATTCTTATTTATCTTACATGTTCAGATGTGGACACACCAACTTTGAGTTGTTCTGGATTGTGCCTTCAAACAAGGCCAAGGTGAAGTACTTGCCAGCATGGAATGCTCATGTGCTGTTGAAAGGGCCCTCCACAGCTCCAAAGAGAGATCCACACCTCATGCCTGTAAGGCTCTTCACCACTGAAGAGCTGTTGCAAACTAAAAAGTAAGAAAGAAAGAAATGTAAGGTTTTAGCAGAAATTTATTTCCCTTCTTGAAAGTGTAGATGCACTGTCCATGTTCAGAAAGATTAAGGTGTGGTGAATGAATCACTATAATTAATTCTTATATATTATCAATGAATTGTGCTTAAAATTTCTGGTGGGCTGATTGAGATAATGCTATGGAGAATGACTGACATTTCATCCTGTCAGCTCTTCACCTGCTCCTACTCCTGTGAGGATGCCTGGGAATATTTTTTTGTTGAAAGAAAGCAGACCACAGAGTCAGCATTTTTGCCCTCCATCCCTGTACTTCTCTCATGACCAGGTGGAGATATTAATTTTCATCTCCAACAAAATGTGATGAAAGCATTAATTTTAAACAGATGGAATATATGTAAATTGGGCTTGCCTATTGTTCTCTACTTTTACCTTCCCTGTTTATACCATCTGTTCTGGGTCTGTGTTAGTTTAGATTGTAATCCTTTTGAAGGAAGAAATAAAGCATCTTATACAAAGCATCATTAATATGTAGCAAGTAATAATGACAATATAACTGGGAGATCAGTTAGTTCCTTACTATTATCATACCCTAGATGTTTTTATTAATGTTTGCCTTGTAATCTGCATATTTCTGGATTTTTTTCACTAAGGCAAATTATTTAAAGCATGTTTTCTGCTAAAATATTTACAGGACAAATATTTCTCTGCTGTTTCACAGTTTAATGCATGACACTATTGAAATTAAGGGGAAACATTAATTCAGGGTAGACTTGTGTTGGTTAAAATTTTTTTTGAAAGCATTCTAAGTTTATGCTTTCTTTATATTCAGAGACTTTCACCTTTTTTTTTTGTGTGTGTGTTAGCATTTATAATTGCCTGAAACTTCTTGGGCTTTGTTGGCACTGGGACTGGCAGCACCAAAGTACCCTGATAAGGGCTGTTTTGTGCAATGCTTCCTGCCTTGCCAAAGCCAGGAAGTGCTAACACCCCAGCAGAAATTTCTCAAGTTTCATGGCCCAAAGCTGTTCAACAAAGGCACTGAGCTTTCTGGATGCTAAATGCTAACTGAGCTGGGATTTTTTATGTTTGCCTGCCATTAGCACTGTGCCCAAAGTGGTGCCAGTTTGTCCTTTTGAATTGTTGGCTGTCCTTGAAGGCTAAACTCCTGTGCTTACTTAGTCTTTCAGTGGGACAACCACAGTTCTCCAGCTTCTTTGCAGTTTTTGTCCAATGCATCCCAATTAATTTCCTGGAATAACCATGAAATAAGCATCTTGGGAAGTCACAGTTTAGGCTGAGCTGGCTAACTCTTTATGGTGTGACCGAGGTAGGTCACTTGCAAGCAAGTTAGGGTGAGGCACTGTTCAGAATCTTCCACAAGTGTAAAACAGAACTGTCAAACATGATGGTTTGGAAAGATAATTTCCTCTGTGCAGCTCTCTTTTCTCTCTCTTTTTTCTTTTTTTGTTTCTTGTACAAAAAATATTTCCCCTTGCTGTGAGTGCACAGCTACTGAGTAAAGGACAGACATCTCAAGGAACCTTTTTTAAGGAAGAAACAGGTTGTATGAATTTGGAAGTCCATGGCAAATTATTACTGTGAATACCAGTGCTGAGTAAAAATGTTTGTCCATAAGACCTACAAGAATCTTTTGTGATAGAGGCCTGATGGAGTTGTATGCTATGCTAAATGCAGAACAATCCAGTGGTTTAGAGTAGTGGTTTTTTTACCTTTATGTGTAAGACAAGACTTGATAGTGAGATCATTATATAATTTATCTGAGAGCACATCTTGCAACTTCTTTTTCTAACCCAACAAAATAGTGTTTCATGTTTCCACCTTAAGGAGAGACAGGTCTGGTTTTTTGTTTGTGAGCTGGTTTAAGGGAAAAGGGAAAGAAAAGATCCATAGGTATGAAGCTTGAAAGGGAAAACAGTTCTTTCTCCATAAGGTCTGCCCCTATCCCCACCTTTTTCATCTATAACTTTCAGAAATGAAACTCCAGATCTGCAGAACTCCAGAGAGAAAAGAGCCTGCTGGTATTCTTCCTGGAGAAGGGAGTCAATACAGCAAGACAGCAGACTATAAAAACAAAGTGACACAGAGAAAATAAAGCCTTTTTTCCATCCTGTGTGAGCTTAGGTGCATTTAAAAAAACCCCTACAGCTTGCTGGAATCCTGTGCTCCATCTTCTTTGTTGTCAGTCTATTCCCAGAGGGATGGAGTCCAAAGTCTACCACATCTGCTTCCTCTTTATGAATAAGCTCTTTACAAGTTGTCTCCTTAAGCCAGTTTTCTAGATAAAAGTGACACCTTATTCATTCATTTTTTCATAAATTGTAAGCATCTATATTTTTAAGATCCAAAGAACCATAATATTCATGACCCCTTATCTCTGATCCTTCAACCATTTAAACTAATCTAATGGGAAAGTATCAGAGATGGGGAGATAAACAGGGACAGCAGCATGGAAAGAGTTGTGCAAGTAAAAGTAACTGGATGACTGTCACACCTATGAAAAGGACTATTCATAAGAATTGGATCATCAGACACAAGGCAAGGCCAAATGACCCATGTTAAAAGATGTGTAATGCTTACCTTTGAGCAATAAAATAAATGTTGTTCATGAGAAGATACGATCCTTCCTAGGCAATTTTCTCAGCTTCCTGAGTGTACACAAGGATGGAAAAACTGAGACATAAAAATTGACTCTTGGATTTGAATCATGCATGATTGAATGGCAGACTGAAGAGAGGTCATTATGAAGGTCTTGTCTGTGAGCAGCTATGTGGGCAACTGTGACCAAAGCCATGTCTTACCTTTTCCTTTGACAAACTGAAGAGGCTGAGCTGAAATGTGAAGTCAAATATCAGTGTTCTTCATGCAGACATGTAATTTCTTTCCATTTTAACTATGCTGTTTTGAAAAAAAAAAGCTCCTCCCTGTTTGGAGGCCTTTTATTTATGCCTACAAGAATACACATCACACACACAAATGTGCTTAACTGCTCCCAGCTGAGTTAGTTCGTTCATATCTACGTTTTGCAAAAGAATTTTATACTGGGCATATGTTTTCTACCAAAATCTTCACCTCTTCATCCTGCTAAGAAACAAGTTGTTTTACTATATCCTGCTAAGAACATATTTGAACTGGAAAGAAAGAAAAAAATTGAAATTGAAATTTAAAGGACAATCTATACTTTTTAACAATCTATGCTTTTAAAAGATATGGATTTTTTCCTTTTGCTGGTTACAAGAATCCAAGCACTGTACTAAAAGCTTTGAAATCTTAAAGTGGTCAAAATCTTGTATAAATACGTTAAAAATATATGGCAAATTTTCTTAGTTCTGTTAAATACTCATGTAAACATATAGTCAACAAGCATTCATTTCACTTATTTTAATTATTCAAATTTTTAGTTCTCTCAGATTAATTTTACTTCCTTTGTGGGTGTTTTGAATGCTTAATTGGATTCTGAGATGGGGAAAATGTCCAGGGCTGGTAAGAAAACACACAATCAGTAGCTTAAGAAACCAGTATTAAATGTATTATATGTGGCGACCATGATTAAAACAAATAGTATGAAAAAAAATATGAAAAGGTAGAAGAGCTTTCAGCATGGCCTGCTGTCTCTTTCTTTATAAATATAAATGAGAAATAAAGAACACAGCCTATTTTATTGTATTTTATTTTATTTAGCATTCAGAATGATGTTGTTGCATCCTTGCCTATGGCAGGAGGGTTGGGAATAGATATTTAAGGTCTCTTCCATCCAAACGGACCTTATGGTTCTTTCCACCCAAACCATTCTGTGATTCTGTCACCGTGGGGGCGTGCAGGCAGGCCAAAATCCGGCAGGTTTACAGGGATAGAAGCATCGGCTCTTGGAGAAGGAGCCAGGCAGGAGCGGTGCCGTGGGAGCTGCGGGCTGCTCCCTGTCCCCCTGGGAGCCCATCTCCCGCCTAGCCCCTCGCGGCAAGGAGCGTTTCAGCAGAGGGGCCAAGAGTACCAAGGCCGGGCCGGTGTTTCCCCGGCACCGAGCGGAGCCCCTCGGCCTCTGCCGGTACCGAGCCCGGGCTCCCGGCGCGCCAGGGGGCGCTGTGCCCGCTCCGCCCGGCCCGCCCGCAGCGGCGGCTGCAGCGCCGGGGCCCGGCCCGAGCAGAGCCCGGCTCACCGCGGCACGGCCCGGCACGGCACGGCCGGAGCTGCTGCCCCACAGAATGGGCCGAGTTGGGAGGGACCCAAGGATCATCAGCTCCCTGCCCTGCCCAGCAGCCTCGCCAGGAGCCGCCCCGTGTGCCCGAGCGCTTTGTCCGAACGCTCCCTGGACTCTGCGGGCTGCGCTTGTGAGCGCTCCCTGGGGAGCCTGTCCCAGCGCTTTTCGAATATCCAGCCCAAACCTGCCCCTATGCAGCTTTTCCCGTCACTGTCACCACGGGGAAGGCTCAGCGCTGCCCCTTTTCTCTCCCTTGTGAAGAAGCTGCAGGCTGTGATGAGGTCCGAGTATCCAGGGCCCACGCGTTCTGTCCAAGTCACTGCTGCTCCTGCCTGCCAGGGCTGTCCCACGCACAGAACTGTGTGCGACACTCTGAAAATTCTGCCCTACAGCTGTTGTCACAGATGCTGACATTCCTTAGGTTTTGTAGGGAGTCTGAGGTTGTAAATGAACTACAAATTATAATAAACTAAAACTATAAAATCTTTGTGAATTCCTAATATATTTGGTAAGCCGCTATTAAAGTATGAAAATCTGAAACTATAAATTCTAAAGATGATCGCAAGGTTTATCAAATACTTGCTAGTCTCTAAGTCCTCTGGGAAAAAAGTGATTAATGTTCTTCATTGCTAGAGATGTGTTGATCACAGCTCAGACTTTGCCCTGTTTATTTACAGTTTTTAGGTCCCCTTGGAATGTATGTTTGGAGATTTAATGTCTTTATGTCTCCACTAGTGAAAATGGAAGCAAAAGTATTTTATATACATCAAATTATTTTTGAAAAGAGTCAAAATTCATAAAATGATGCAATAAATACTGCTGGCATCTGATAGAAATATTATCCCACAATCAGTGAGTACTTTCATAAGTTTCTCAGTGGATTAAAGCCCCAGAGACCAGAACTGCAAATGCAATATTTTTGTTTGGGTAGCTTTCCACCAAAATAAATACACATTGGTTTATAGAGAGTTATTGTGAAACACAAGACCTGGAAAGGTTTTTAAATGCTATGAACATTTTGCTGTCTATCTGAAACACTTTTTTGGTATAAAAGTGTTTCTGACAGACATGAAATCCTAGGGAAGGGAAGAACTATATTCAGATAAGACTCATAATTTAGGAAACAAGACAGATATGAAACAGTTAAACCTATAGATGAGAATTCAAAGGGTTTTTTTAGTGCATTCATTTATTTATGTTAGAAGCAACAAATTCATTAGGCTTCATTAGGAGAACTAGCCTTGGAATCAGAAAATCCAAAATTATAGGGGGTTTTTTTGTTGGGTTTTTTTTGTTTGTTTTTTCCCCTAATATATGTTGTTATTTGATTTCTATTGTTTGCAACAAAAATTATGTCCTTTATAATCTTGTAACAGTCACACAGACCTTTCTTATCCCAGTTTCATGTCTGTGAATGCACTAAAAAATAGTTTCAGAATACTATTGTGAAAATTAATCAAAAAAATACTGTAACATTATCACAGTAAAAGGATGGCTTATAAATATAATAAATGTTTATTATTAAATGCAAAAGTTTTTTATCTTCTCAGTCAGGAATTTGGCATGTCCTGAAACATCATAAAATGGACCCAGAAGAATCTCAGTTTATCAGATTGATACTCTTCCTCTATCAGTTTTCAGAAATAAAAAAAAATTTTAATCACCTGAAGAATACACCATAAGTGGGACATCTGCCAGGGCCTTGCTCTTGGTTCCACAGATTCCCATCAGCACTGGCATTGCTGTCTGCCAGACAGAGGAGAATAAATGAATTTGCTCAACTTTGCTTTGTCAATATTGCATGACTTGAGGACTATTTCAGCAGGGAGTGCTGGGGCTTCCACAGCAGGGTCATCAGCTAGAATGAGCCACCCCAGCTTGCCTGAAGAGCTGGCATTTCATCTGGACCACAGAGATGGATCCAAAGCCAAGGAGAAAACTTCCATTTTTACAGGAGATCAAGGGTGCTGACACTTTAATGTTTTTCTGAATTATGCAGTAGGGACACATCACCTATTAGTTCTGACAATATATTGCACTGTGTTAATCTGCATGTACACAGGCGTAGTGTCCAGCGTTTACAAATAGTCTGTAATAAACATGACAAATTATGAATGAAGCTCAACTACATGGACTAATTCAAAATGGCAATGTGGTCTGGTCATTTTCTGTGTAAAGAAAATCAAATAAAAATAGCACTGATAGGTATCTGTTGAGATAAATACTGTGTTTGGTTCATGTGAAAAAGGGGGTGAAAAAGGGGGTTCAAATGTTCAATAAAATGACTTATTCTCTGGTTTCATTAAATTACAAATTTAAGACATCAAAAATGTAGAACCTAATGATTATGGGTAAATAGCCTCTGCTTTTTGAATTATTCATGTGTTTTCTTAAGGAAAGAAAGCTCATGCAATTGTTTTCCTTATTCACCTTCATCATCCCTTATGCAATCATAATTTTTGAAGCCTTGAGGAGATTTCAGTGAAAGATGAAGTCACAGAGCAGAGGTCACAGCTAGGAATGACCCTGAAGGCTGCTTGAAAGTCAGTAGGTGGGAAAGGGCAAGGAAGCTGGTGTGCTGCTTGAGAGCCCCCAGGTGGGGTTCACCCTGGGCCATCTGGCCGTTCAGCCAGCACGTGAATTGAACCAGCCCACCCTTATGTGGGGCAGCTCAGGGCGTTGCTGTGTGTGATGGAAGCAGCAGGAGGAGTTTGAGACACTGGAAAGATTTGCTAGATGGTTTATAAGCTGTAGAAATTGTCTAAAATACAATTGTGTATAAATTGGAAGGTGGACATTTCATGCTTTGGAATAGTTTTATTCCAAAAAAAAGGAAAGTTTAGAGGCATTTAGGGTCATATTGGAATGAAGCCTGGATGTTGTATCCTTCACTTGCTTAAGATGTGGCTAAAGACAGTGCAATATGTCCCTAAAGTCTGCAGAAACACGATGGCTGTTGTCTGTGTTAATTAAACTTTCAATTTTTGTTTGCATGGCATGAAAACCCTGCATTTGTTTCAAATTATCTATAAATATTTAAAATCAATGGTTTGAATTCCATCAAGACCAACCATGGCTGGTTGGTCAAGCTGGTAAAAAGACATCCACAATTATTCTTATTATACTGCAGCCAAAGCAGGCTGGCCTTGGTGTTTAAGGAGAAAGGGGAGGAATCACAAGTACTGCTCTGAAACTGAGATGAGAAAAGTGAAAGGGAATGTCCTAATGAAAGAATTGTAGCTGGTCAATATTTTATAGAGGTACAATTATTTTGTTCCTTGCTCATCTGCTTGCACAGTGAAGAGAGACTATTGCCAGAGAGACTCCAGGATAGTTAGGAGCTGTGTGGGATGGAAGTTTGTGATAAATAATATATGAACAGAAGTGGGATTCTTAACTACTTCCACCCTAGAGTGAGCATAGTCATGTAATACAACTCACTTTTGCCATCAGTGAGAAGACTATTTGCATAAAATATGTATTAAAAAGATCTACACAGCTGGACCAACAAGAGGTGCCTCACAAGGTTTTATGGAGAATGCTGGAAAAAACCAAATCGCTCTTTGTATGCAATCATCTGTGTTAGGTGGGCATCTTGGGGTAAACCAGAATACAGAAAATGGGGCACTTATGTTGGAAAAGATACTCTCAGACCTATCTAAAAATGAGGAGAAGATTATCACCCAAATTCATGGTGATATTTTTAGCTGCAAACACAACCTGGGCAGTCTGAAGGCATCTTTTGTGGGCGTGCATTGCCAATAGTGGAAGCATTGCTGGGTGCACATGAAACCATGAAAGAGGCAGCTCAAATGCAGAGTATGTTAAATGCTTGCGTGTTAGTGCCAGTTAAATACTTCACTTGCACAATCTTAGAATACTGTATAGCCTGTAGGTTTTCAGAAGTCAATTACGCTGCCTGCAGCTGTCAGGAGCAGCTGAGCCAGTGCAGTGCATGGCTCAGCTGTAAGGATAAACAAGGGCACGCTGCATTCAGCAGTGTTCCAGGGAAATTCTCTTACACCAGCACAGCTACTGTAAAACTACAGAGTTGTAGTCACTCTGTTGAAATAAATATTTAAGAATTTGCTGAAAGGGTTAATAGCCACTAAAGCTAGAGAGCTGATTTAATTGATGACAACAATCAAGTGCTTTTCATCTTGGTGGCCCATGAACAATGGGCGTTTATTTAGCCTTTGTGCTTGAGTGTGGCCTAGTGCGACCCAAATTGAAGAGTCTTTCATTTGTGTTGCAAAGCAGTCAAGGCCCTGTGATGGGGCTAAGTGTGGCATTACAACAAGGAAGTTTTGCAAGCAATTGGAACAGTGTGTGTTGAAGGCAAGAAGTTTTGGTGGACAGCTTAAACATCACTGCGTTTCTGTAGCCCTAACGTGCTGTCTGAGGATGTAAAATAGACTCTTGGTTTGTTAACATTTGTCTGTGAATTAGGATGCAGTACCTGGCCTCTCTGCATTCACAGCTGATGCACTGCCGCTGCTTCCATTTGCTTTAGTCCTTTTATGTGAATCGAACCCAGCAGATTCTTAGGGAGTGATTGTGGTGCCCTGTGCAGGCAAAGAATGGGGTAAATGTTTGACACAGTTTGCAAACAGAAGTAAGGCACAGGGTAATTTAGCGACTTGCACACCCTCTCACCCACATGCTGTGGTACATGTGGTTTCGAAGAAACTCAAAAAAATCTCCCAAAACTCAAGCTAGCATCTTAACTGGAAAAAGAAATCTTGTTCAAATATCCCTGACTGTGTCATTGTAATAACGATTTCAGCATAAACATGTCTGTCTCTTTCAGCTCAACCAATGCAAAGACCACAAATGGTGCACAGTACAGCAGTTCCCTTGGTTCCTGAAGTGAGTTGGTTTAAAGACATTTCCCTCCTATTCTGCATTGCATTTGACTTTTTCTGCCTTCGGGTAGAACTCCTGGTGTTTAAGTTAATCTGTACAGCATGAATGGGATTTCTCTCACAACACCGTTAGAGTCAGTGCATAACCAATGATTGGGTTCAGCTGAGTTGCCCTAAAACTCCCCTGAATGGCAGCACATGCAGCACTTGTCAGGAATTTGCAACAAGAACTCAACTGTGTTTTCATCGTGTTAGAAAATACCCATGATAAAGAAGTAATGTAAAGGAAAAACCCCTAGAATTCAATAGAATTTAATATTGTTTCATTAATACTCAGTGTACTCTGGCCATAGACAAAATTATGGAGTACTGTTTTCCTTAACATTTTGTAGGAAGTCAGCTTTTTACTCTTTTGTGTATCTACTTGCTTCCAGAACACATCTCAGTGTTTATCTTCCTTCTTAATCCTATACCTCTTGTGGTGCATAAATGGGGGAAGCATTTTAAATCTTGTGAGTATTTAGTCATGATGACAGGAGTTGGTACACCAGACGGCATAAATTATTTCAATTTAAAAGTTTTTATGTGCCCTTGCAATTAACATAAAATAAGTAATTAAATCCAAACATTTCCATTAGTATGAAGTTAAGAAATTAGTAATTTGATTTAAAGTTTCACTTGCAATGACATCCTGTCTGTATTGCACAACTTGCATTCATATTACTAAGTTGGCTGAATAATGAACATATCAAAAAGACAGAAGCAGAGATTGCCTTGTGTGATGTTAGATTTGATTTTTTTTGACCCAAGATTTCTTCAATGATTAATTCAGTAAACACTTTGACGATAATTAAAAAAATACTCTAAGTGAAGCTCATGTAAATTATTCCAATAAAATAATTCTATCTTCTAAGCTTTTTTTATTAAAAAATGAGTAATATTTTCAAATTCTTAATGATCATCACTGGGATCACTGCACTGTTTAAAAGTTTGTAGTATTAAGTTGCAGGCTCAATTTTTTAATTTAATGGTAAATATTAAACTATGAATTTTGAACTTCTTTAATGTCAGTTTCACAGATATTCCAATGGAAGAAGATCTTTAATTAGAAAATATTCTGCTTGCAAATGGAACCAAATTGGTTTCATCATTACATTAACAGTGATACATGTTTGGGGATGAGATTAATCTTTATAGCAAAATACTTTGTTTGAGAATGTTCTAAGTCTTTGCAAGGAGAGACTGGGAAGGAACTTGGAGATCAGCTTTAGCTGTTATGCTTGAAATCAAATAGTCTCTTAGCCAGATTTGCTCTTTCATCACTTCCAGGAGCCGTTGTGCCAGAGTGCATTGCTGCTCCTCTTGCTGGCAGCCATCAGCCATTACCTATAACTTGACACAGTTAAGCTGGAGACTGTTGCAGTTGTAAATGCTGGAATTATATAGGCTGCATTCCCCCATTCCCCTCTCCTATTTCCTGAAGTTTTGGGTTTTTTTTTTTTTTTTTTTTTCTTTTCCTTCTGGATGCTTCTCTCCTCATTCTGGATTGCACAATGTACTTGTGACAACCACAGTTGCTGTTTACAAGAAAATGGATTCTAGGAAAACACTTTTAATTTCCAGATGTCTTCAGTATAATGTTTTCTTTCAGATCTCATTCTTTCCTTCTCCTCAGGAAAATCCCCACAAAGTGCATCAATCAGTCTTTATTTCTTCTTTTTTCTTGTTTTGTTTCTTTTAAAAGGAAACTAAGTGTACTAGCACCCGTAACCTGTCAGCTTATGAGAGGCCAGCACCACATTCTTTGTAGTTCAACCAAGAACTTCAGACCACAATTTGGCAGTTCTCAAAGCAGTCTACAACAGTATCCTCACGTATCTGGGCTGTAGTAACACATTTCCCCATGAAGTTCTGAAACTTAATTTCTGCTGTCCTCTGACAACGCTCTATCCTGGAGCCACATTACCTGGCATTCTTTGGAGATAATTGCTGCCTGTCTGCTTTTTCCACTGCATAAACGCCAGTAAACAGAAGACAGCTGATTTTAGCCATGGCCATTTCAGCTTCTCCAGATGCACATTCTTAACCCCCTCAAATACCTGATATTTCTGTTCTGTTCAGCTTTCCTCTGGCTTTAATTTTTGTCCCTCTCACAGAAGACATTACCAACTCCTATGTTATTTGTGTTTCTCCTTGTTTTCATAGTCATTCTAGCAGTGTGCTGACAAACCAAAAACCACCCCAAAACAATACAAACAAACCCCCAAACCTAACCAAAACTCAAAA
This sequence comes from Zonotrichia albicollis, assembly GCF_047830755.1. NCBI lineage: Eukaryota > Metazoa > Chordata > Aves > Passeriformes > Passerellidae > Zonotrichia > Zonotrichia albicollis. Next base: position 30,320,464 of record NC_133828.1, read on the forward strand.
GCTCCCATGCCTTTTCTGGAGAAAACGCCTTCTCCCAAAGATGCCACTAGTACTTTAATCTGTGTAGACTGCAAAGTGTGTACAATTCTCTTCCCTGGAAAGAAAAAACCCCAAACTTTTAAAGTGATCTTAATAGCTGGCAAGGAGAGCTGCAATGTCATTTGCGTAATTGTCCTCTGCTCAGCTGGAATTTGGAAGACTGTCTGCAGTTACCTCTCATTGCTCAGCCTGCACCAGGGATTCATGGCTGCACAAAGGCTGCCTTTGCTATCACCCTGGGATGCCTGTACCTCCTTCAGGTTTTTAATATTTCTTTCCACTATTATCACATTTAGTTTGGCTGATGTAAATAAAACCAGGAGTTTTGGTGGGCCTTATACACGTTTTAGTAATCAAACAGTGCTGCAATACAAAAACGATTGTGATTAGTGTGACAAAGAAATGGCATCTGCTTAATGCATTGAGGATCAGCTTATCTTTGGTTGAAAAGAGATGGATTTGTCAGAAGTAAACCACTGGACTGAGTTTTTTACACTCAACAGTAGAGCATAGTATGCTGCCAGTCCTAAGTTCTAATGTTCAGGAAATCAGCTGTCTCAGAGAAAATATTCAAGTGAAAAAAATATAGTTATTACTGTCTAGAACAGGAATGTTTCCTGTTGGAGAACTCAGCACCACTGGCTGAAGTGCAAATTTAAGAACGTGCAATGGGGCAGACAGAGAATTTGGTCTGGCGTTGTGGTTGCTGCTCTGTAAATGATTTTAGCACTGCAGTCTCTTCTGCTCCGGCAGATAAACGCACCCTGTACCGTCAGGCGGAACTGAAGCCAAATTTGGTTTTCCAAAATTGTACCCAGTTTTCCCCTCCAGCTTGTGCCCTGCACCACTGCTCAGCAGCGGGATGCACAAAAGAGGGAAGGCGATAACAAAGCACAGCCAGGCTAATTAGGTCAGAGCCGAGCCGTGCGCGATGCGGCCACTGCAGCCTTCCTCCTCCTCCTCTCCTCCAGAACGTGAAAGCCCCGCTCCGCTCCCGCCGGGCACCGCAGCTTTCCCCGGCGCTGGAGCGGCCCTCGGCCCGAGCGGCGCCCCCCGCCCCGGGGCTGCCCCGCCGCGGGGCCACGGCTGGGGCTCGCCCCGGGGCCGAGCGGGGCTAAGCGCCTCCCCTCGCCCCCGTCCCCCGCCCCTCCGCCAGCCCTGCCCCGCCGCCTGGCACCGCCGCGCCGGCCCCGAGCGCTCCCCGCGCCGCCGCTCCGCTGCCGCTGCTGCTCGGCCCGGCCGGGCGGGGACTTGGCAGGAACTCCCGGGCAGAGAGCGAGAGTGCCTGCCCCCGCTCCGCTCCGCTGTGGCTTTTGGGTGGAGGAAGGTCTGAGCTCGGCCGAGGAGCAGCAGCAGCCGCCGCCGCCGGAGAGGAAGAGGCAGAAGGGGGAGAGAGAGAGACGGAGAGGCGGCTGGAGCCCCCCAAAGTACCCCCCCATCCCTGCACTGCAGGCTACATTTCCAGCTTCATGGGCAAAGTGTGGAAACAGCAGATGTACCCCCAGTACACCACCTACTACTACCCCCAGTATCTGCAGGCGAAGGTAGGGTCCGGCACGCCGGGCGGCGCGGCGGGTCTGGGGCTGGCCCCGCTCCGGGCGGCCGGACAGGGCCGGGCCGGGCGGGAGCTCCGCGGCTGGGACACGGCCCGGGGGAGGCGGGCAGGTTGCACCGGGGGACGGAGACAGGAAAGAGCCGGCAGCCCCTTCCTGCCGCCCGCCGCCGCCCCGGGAGCCCCCGCCGGGCTTCCACCGCTTCTCCTCGCTCCCGACCGTGCAGCCTCCGACCTGACTCCCCTCTCGCCTTTCCCCTCCCGCTGTCGGTCCCTCCTCTTCCCCGGGGCTCTCGGCGTGTCTCCTCCTTCCCAACCACGTCCTCGGCCACCCCGCCGCAGAGCGGAGCGCTGCGGGCCCCCCTCCCGCTGCCTTCGCCCGGCGCAGCCCCCGGAACGCGGGCAGAGCAGCCAAGTTGGGCCGGCGGGGGCTGCCATGGCCGTGCCTCAGCCGCGGCGGGGGTGCTGTGACATCCCCGGGGGTGGCAGGGCGTGCTTACTGCTGCGATGGAGATGGCCGTAATTCCAATTAAATACGGGCACTGGGGAAGCTGTCGGATTCGGGCGGATACTCATTGTCTGCGGAGTTGGACCTTTGTGAGCTGCCACCTCACAGTTTTCAAACTGGATTAAAAAACGCATTGAGGGTCCAGGTCGTGATGATTAATGTATACGGGTAGCTGCTGTTTATGGGGATACTGATGTTAGTGGTTCCTGCGGTGGAGTATCTCCACCTTTTTCCCTTTCTCCTTCAAGTCTTTAAGGGCAGCCAGCCCCACTGCTCTAGAAGCATCATGCTGCAAACTGGCAGATGCAGAGGTGGTTGCATCAGCTGTCTGGAACATTTAGCATAAGCCTTTCCAACCACCAGTGACACTCCTCACAAATCAAAACAGACCCATATGAGGCTTCCATGTGTGAACTTTTTTTAGAGGTTATTACCGTGGTGTGGGTTTGGTTGTGATTTTTCTATTTTTTTTTGCCATTGAACTGTCTTGCCTCTTTGGCAATCACAGGAAAGAATTCCCTTCCCTTTATCTGCACACTTGATAGGCTCTTCTTTTTATTGTGTTTGTATTACTGTATTGTGAAATGTATTTTAGACTGCTTGGCTGAAAAATAAATTCCATTTGACAGTCATGAGACATTTTACAAGGCAGCAATGAGGAGGCTTTGAAATGTGCTTTCATATGTACAGAAATTGATAGAAATGTGACGAAGGTCTTTGGGTGATTTGAAATGACTAATCTGTTAAATGTGTAATCGACATCAGGCTAAAGATGGACAGACTATAGCCATTTAAAGATTTAGCTGCAGAGTAATCACTGCAGTAACTGTTTACATATATATTTAATATATATATGTGTATGCATATATTTAATGCATTATTTTAAAGAAAGGTGGAATGACTAAAGGACAGCCTTTTGCATCACATAGCTGTAAGACTGTATGTACATTCTCAAATGAAACAAATGTCTTTATGCAGAAACTTTTACCCTCATGGTTTTGTGTGGCAATTGTATGTTACAAATCAAGTACATAACGTGGAATATATATAAAGCAGTATCACTTGGCTGCTTTGACCTGTAAATAATTGAAGAGGGAGATAAACTCTGATAGCTTATAGTAGTTAGTAAAGAATGATCCTAGAAATCCATGATCCTATGAGAAGACATGATGGACTGTCTTTTGAAAATGTTTCCTGTACAGATAATTTAATATTGATTTGTTTTACAGTCAATGACATCTTCAAACTGCCTTGCAGTCTTTGCTATAAAATTATACAGCCTCAAATTACATTGCTCTGTTTCAGCAGAGAGAACACAGAGCCATTTGACCTACACACATGAAATGAAATATCTGAGATCCAGTGAAAGTTTCCTGTTTTCAGAGATCTTGATTTTATTAAAGAAATAAAAGAAAAATAGGTGTCTTCTTGGTATAGATACAGGGACCAGTGACTGTAGGTTTTGGTACTCAAGTATGCAGAATCCAGTAACATAAGCAATCTTCCCACTGTGGATCCCCTCTGGACACGTAGAAATATTCATTTAATTCATAGTTTTTAGCTGTTCTGTTCTTTGGGCCCTAAAACAGCTCACTGTCCACTCTATGTCCACTCTTTCAGTAATTCTGGAGATATCTTTGGGTTTTGTTAAACACAAATGATAACAGAGGTGAATCGCCTTTGCTGAATGAGCAATGGGTAACAGTACATGATTATACTGGGGGAGGTAGGAAAATCTCCTAAACCAGAAGTTCTGCTTCTCATCTTATCCTTATTTAAATAAAGATGGAAAATCTGCTGACTAATAATCTGCAAATCAATAACTAGGAAGTGACAGGAATTTCTTGAAGATGGAGCACTCAAAAATACTCATTAGATAAATTGCATACATTCCTAGTGGCTCTTTGGGTTAAAATGTTGATGTGGTCAACTATTTAAATTGATATTAATATATTACAGATTTTAAAAAACAGATTTTGTATTTGACTGCTATGATCTTCACAGTCTTATTCATGAAGTATTCAAGCTGGTTCAGTGATATATTCTGTGAGAAAATATAAACATTTGCTGTGATTCAGCACCTCCCTTCCTCTAGTCTTAGGGAAACTCAGAATCAAAAGAGATTAGTGAAACCATGGACTTAAATGAAAAGAACAAAATTACCATTGGAAGAAGACTTAAAATGAAATATCATTATGGCAATGAAAACAGTTTGAAATGGCTATAAGCTGAAGCTTGTATAACCTTCATTTTTAGGACAGCTTTTACTCTGGAATTATATGCTTGATATATTTGGTAAATTTTGTGTCTTCTAATGAGTGTATGTTTTAGGACAGTTCCTGTATTGTAGCATTGTATGGCTTGTCAGAAAGCATCAAAATATTTTCCAAGTTCTATGGACGTTTCTAATGGTTTAGGTGCTTTCTTTAACCATATTTCTGTAACATTGCTTTTCAAGTTTCAACTCAGTTGTATCTAATTTCCGTACTTGAAGCTTTACTTATAATTGAGAGATTTTGTATTTCAGCCTTTTGGAAAATTATTTCATTAATATTTCATGTGTTCTACTAGTGCTTAAAGGCCTGTCTGCCCAGGAGTAAAACCTGGCTGTGCCAGGCAAAGTATTTTAACGTTTAACAAGACAGACTACACATAAACAAATAGAAATGTGTAGAGGCATGTTTAGGCCACAGTCTGTTTGCTTTGGTCAAGTAAGAAATAAAAGTGAGTCTATGTTTTGTTTTTCCATATTGAATGGAATTCAGGGTCACAATGCACACAACAGTTTACAACTAAATTGTGACAACTACCTGTATTACTGGTATTCCCTTGGAGACTAATGTGGCAATATGAGTAATTCCACTAGTAGGCTTCTGTATCATAAAGGAAAGTTCTTTGTGTAAGACGGGGTTCATGGAAGATGGCAACATCTCCTATAGATAGCATGGCTTACCTAAAATGTAAGCATTTAGTAATCGTAGATAATACCTGTGTGATACTTGAATTCTAGTTATTTTTTATGCTATTGGGTAACAAAACCTAGAACTAATGAGGTCTTGTGAATCTTGCTAAATTATCTTCGAGTGGGCTTTGAACTTTATCATTTGGTAGCTGCAAAACTGCTGCTTTGGCAGCTCTGAGAAGAACCAGTATTTCTAGAAGTTGTGTGGGTTTGTAGGCAGGACTGTAGATTGATATTAACTGTAGTGAGCAGGCAGATTCTGCCATGACAAAACCTTGTTCTCAGGTTGATGAGAGCAAACTTTAAAATGGGAACACTTAATTTTTATCCAAGCCTGTTGATGGCAGAGTAAGAAGGAAATCAGTTAACATTATTAAACCAAGTAGACTTGAAATTGTCTTATCAGCAGACACTGCATAAGCTGCAGTTTAGTGTCAGTATATGAAATTAATAGACTGATGTAGAACCTTCAGCTTCTAAAGCAGAACAAGTAGAACCTGCTAATTGTTTTGCTGCTTATGTGTACCTCAGCACTGCGTTCCTCACCAAGCACAGGTCTGTCATCCTTTAAAAAGTTTCAGGAGCTTTTGAGCTGATTTTCATCAGTATCAATGATTACTAATTCTGATCACTTTAGTTAGGTTTATTCCATATGCACTAAGACTGCGAAATCTGTACATAGTAAAAGACAAATTTGCAGTAAAGGAGAGTATGCATGTTTGTAAGGTTGGACAGAAGCAATTTGCACATTTTATATTCTGGGAAGTTGTGTTCATTGTCCCTAGTTGTGAGCTCTTGGCTGAGCTTAGGAATTCACTGAAATAAAAGCACAGGTTAGTTGCAGGCAAGCTTTTTGTCTCCACGCAGTTACCTGATCCCATTGTCCTCCTCAGCTTCTTGAGTGTGTTCTCTCTCATTCCAGACAGGCTGGAGGTTTATTGTGCAACTATGTAGAGAATTTCTTCCAAAAATGAACTATACTGTGGAAGGGAAAGAATTTTAAAAATCTACCAGTTTTAATAAAAACTTGAGCATTTTGGTGGTAAGATAATCCCTCTGACTCTATAGAATTATTTCAGAGGATGGAAAATAGAGAGAAATGAAGAGTATTACCTAGAAAGAGCATTTTCTGTTCTTCCAAACATCCCAGTCCAAAACTGAGAACATCTGTTTACATCCATACATCAGACCAGTAACTTTTTTGCCACTGATCACGGTGATTGTTCTATGTAATTCTTCCAGCCAGCTTGTTTTGTGAAGGGCATCTCTATCCTTGTCCCAGTTATAGCTCCTTTGAACTTTGAAAGTTTGGTTCAGGTAGCCTTTGATGAAATATGCTCTTTGTGAGATATTTCTAGAAACTCTTGCTGGAATAATGTTTGTATATTCAAAAGCCTCTCTAGAAATGGGTTGAGCAAAGTTCATGCAATGTTCTGCAAGAGTTCATATCACGTATTTTTGTGTACATCATTGTAACTCTCTAAAGAATTCTGCTAAAGGAACATGAACTGTAGAAACACTTCACACCACCATTATCTCGAAGACTGGCTTAATTGAAGTCAACATGAGTCTGGCCTTTCATTTCAAATAAGAAAAATTTACTAGAATCTTGATTTATTATTGGGTTATGCTGATCATGCTTAATTTGGAGGTGATTTGCAATGCCCGGTGGTCACAATCTTCACATCAGAGGAGCAAAAGTTAGGGAGGGCAACTTAGTATGTGATTGGGGCTGGAATCAAGAAAAAGCACCAATGACATCCATAAGGTGTGTTAATTTTGCATTTTTTTTCCTAGGGATTCTGTTAAAAAGTTTTTAAATAGCCACAACTTTCCTCCCTGAATCCAACCTCCTCATAGAGAGGGATGGTGTATATATATATATACATATATATGGCTGAATTTGCGGATGACAAAGTTAAAAATATTTTCTCCACTCAATCAATGATGGAAATTACAGGTTCTCATTAGCTTTGTAGTTTCCAGAACTTTGAGACTAAACTCATCCCTAGAGTACCCCATACTTGGGGCTTAATTTGATACTGTGTGACTTGCGTCATTTAACAAATGTCAACAAAATCTTGGTCCCTCTTTGTGATTCTGTAGTAACTTTACTGCAGACATATGAGCAGATCCTGAATCTGATGGTCTTATGGGACTGATATTAACAGAAAAGTGATAAACCTACACATGACTTGAAATAGTCTTGAGACATTTATTCAAGGCTGTTTTCCTTTTGTATTTTGATTGTTAACCCCCTCCAGGCACTGGGTTTGCGAATGTGAAGTTTACAACCAGTAGGTAGGCAACAGCTGTAAGAAGCCAGAATTACACAATGTCTGATTTGTGCTGGTGTATTTTCTAGCTTTACTCTCAGCACAGGATCCCAAGGCAGTCATGAAAGGTGTGCAATAAGTTTGTGTGGGGAGAAGCTAATTTTCTCTGTATAAAACAGTTCTTTAAAGTATGTTTTTTTCAAAACTCAGCTGGTTCTCTTCATAATGATAGTAGGGTTTTTTTTCTCATTACTTTTAGACCAGAATTGAGCATGCTTCTAAGTACTTTGCTTCTTGTTAGAGCATAAGTCTCTAGGTCTCAGTCTCAAGGATGAAATTTCCTTAGTAAACTTCTGAGCTTCCACTCAATGTTGAAAGAACAGAGAAAAGGTAGGCAAAATTATTCATGTTTTCCAATGAAGAATAATACAAAGTAGTTAAGCATTGTTTTCTATAAAACAATGCCTTTAAGAAATATATCTTTTTAGTACATACATCAAAAAAACTCCTTGGACACAATTTTTCATCCACTTTGAAATCCAAGTAGCAAAGTTTGAGCTATCAATGTTGATAGTAGATGCATCACTTGGAAAGGTAATTGATGCTACTAATGCAGTACTCCTAATGAAAGAAATGTGATTGTGATAGTAGTAAAGAAGTTTGAACAAAGGTGTAGTAATAAATTGGAAAGTATATCTTGGTACAGTTACATATTTCAGTTTCAGTCTTCCATAATCAAGAGCGATTAACAATGATTTTAAAAAATAGGTTGTTTTTCATTAAATTATGCTTTTGGTTTGAGAAGTAGTCCATTGAAGATGTATGCTCAGATTTAGCTGAAATTACGTGCTTGTGTTTTCTTCAATTGTATAGACTTTGTGGCCTGTGCAAAGTAGTGTTCACAACTATTTCTGCTGGAAAAACTCCTACTTTGCTAAAAAGTGAAAAATGGTGGAAAAGCGTGTTGATAAAAATCTGTTCTATTTGAGTTTAATTAATTTCATTCAAAACAGACACAAAACAGATTCAGGTCATATCTACTGTGGTTAAATAGATGATAATAATTTTCTGACTTCATGCATCTACCAAGTCTTCCTCAGTTGAAAATATCAAGATCTGCATTGAAATGTTATTTCAGTAAGTTCTGAGCTGAATTATGTTATCTCAGTATTGGTGAAGTCAGAGGCTGGACGTGGGTAGGTATAACCAGATACTGGGCTCACTTGTTCCATGGTAGCTTTTGGAGCACCATGTTCTTGTTCACAGTCTGAGATTGTAAGAGCACATTTAGTCTCAGTTGCTCCGACTTGATGAAAACATTTCAAAATATATTAAAGCTAAGGTTTTGAAATCTCATGTAAGACCTGGGAGAAACGCTTCAGAATCATTCAGAGCTTACTGATACAAAATGGAACAAAATGTCTTGTGCATTGAGAGGGAAGTATTCAGGTTTTCTAGAGAGGTAGAGTGAACAGGCTTCACTTTGTGGGTTTTACAACAGGTTAAGAAGTGAATTCCTGTGCTTGTCTCTTGGCAACACACACTGACACAATTTCCACAGCAGTTTATAGGCTGTGGTAGTATCTGTGACCTCTTCTATCCCTCAGGCCATAGCTACATAATCAGTTTAATTTTACATAACTATGCACAGCAGCCAAAAAGGGCGATCTTGTCTTCCCCCATTGCTCCCAGCAACCCATTCTTCCCCCTGTGCTGGCCCTAGCATTTGTATGATTGGTCAGTGAGCTGAATCAAGAAACCAGTCTGGCTGAAAGCTAAGCCCAAACCCCCCGGCTGCAGTACCTTTTTACAGTGGAGCAACTAATGAGATACCTAAGAAGTTTGAGATTTGCATGGCTGTGGGTGAAGTTGTCTCCAAAAGAAGTCCACCCCCTTGGGTCTCGCTTTTGTCTCACGCAGTCGGGCTGTGGAGTTTTTCTGGATAAAAAGTTTTCTGGGGCCTTGGCCAGCAGGGCTGCTGATTACACATAAATTTGCTGATTACACATAAATGCAGATAACTGTTAACACTTTTTTTCTATGACTTATCTTATTTTTTGTTGTTTTAAATTGTGTTAGATGTTGGTGCACTAAGTGTTAAAAAACCTTTTGAGTCAATCTTTCATTCTTAGGACCAATGATTATGGAGGTAAGTGTGAAATAATTTGCTGGGAGGGCTTAAGTTAGGTATAGGCCTGGGGGGAAAGAAAGAATCAAATGTAAATGAAACTTCCAGAGGCCTTGTAGCATAGTGTTACATCTAACTTTCCATTTTCAGCACAGTGCAACATTGATATTTTATTTCATTCTGGGGAAAGAGGGGAGAAGGCTGGCACTTCAAATTAGCAGCAGCTGCAGAATTAAGACAAGGGTGTTAGTGACTCATTTGGAAAAGTACTAGCTAAAACATTCTGTCTCCTAGAAAAAACATTAAAGAAGGGTTTATGATACAAACTTGGAATTTTGTGAATCGTGTCAGCGACCCTCTGGTTTCCTGTGGATAGCTTTCCTGGTTAGTGACCATTTGCTTTTACTATTGCTCATGAAAGTGAGGAGAATACATAGGGACATATTGGAGGGGGAACCATGGCTCCTATCAGGGTCAAAGATTCCAGAGTGCCTCTCACTTCTTTTGACCCAGTCAGTTGTCCGAAAGCTCAGATTATTATTGTCCTAGGTCACTGGGAAAAGAGCTATATGTAGTAGTTTCTGTGATGCATTTGAATAAATGACAGAGTAGTCAAACTCCAGTTTCCCTGAACACAGGAAACTTGGATCATAGGAGCAGTTTCTTTGTTCACAGTCCCAAATTTCTTTCCTGAGTTTACTATTCTCACTGCTCAGGCCTTTTACTGGACTGTATTCACAGTGTTTATATTTAGGCTGTTCTCTACTCTTTCCACATCTGTATTTGGGTGAGTTTTTTTTTTCCTTTCTTTGATGAATATGGGTATTTCCCTGTTTTATGCCCAGCTCCTACAAATGGTTTTATTTAGAAGAGCAGGCTATTTTAAGGAGAGAAGGCTAAGGGGAGATCTAATTGCTGTCTAAATGTATCAAATAAGAATGCACTGAAAAAGTGGAGACAGACACTTCTTGGAGATGCGTGGGGATAGGATCACAGGATACCAGGAGCTCTCTAAATCAGCCTTGTGCTCAAATCAGGTTTGTCTAGAAGATCAGACCAGGTTGCTTAGAGCATTATTTGGTCTGTTCTAGAAAGTCTCCAAGGATGGAGGTGCAGAGCCTCTCAGCACAACCTGTTTCAATGCTACCTATTCTTGTAGTGATTTTTTGCCCCTTATTTCCAGTCTGAACCTCTCCTTTTTCAACTTAGGCTCATTGACTTGTAAGAACCTGGGCCCTTCTCCTTGATAACCTCCTCATAAATTTCCATTCTATAAAAGGAAAGCTGCTATTAACTCCCACCAAAGCCTCCATTTCTCCAGCCTGAACAAACCCAGTTCCTTCAGCTTTTCACAGAATATGTGATCCAGCCCCCAGCTGTCTTGACAGTCCTGCACTGAGCTCGCTCTGGCTTATCAGTGCCATTTACTGGGGGCTCAGAACTGCACGTGGGATCCTGAATGGAGCCTTTCCAATGGGGGGCAGTCACCTCCCTTTCTGAATGCAGCCCAGCAGGAGCGGCAGAGCAAGCTGCTGGCTTGTGCTTGGCTGGCTGTGTGCCACAGCCCCCAGGTCTGTTCCAGCAGAGCTGCTCCTCAGCCAGTCACTTCTCAGCTGACATCATTTCAAGGGACTCTTCCTTTACAGGTGCAAAACTTTGCACTTCTCTGTGGTAAAAATGTTGAACACACCAGCAGTGTTCCATTTGGTCCAGGTATGACATTCACTGCCCTCCCCGTGTCTACAGAGCTGGTAGTTTTATCCTAGAGGGGAATAGGCAGTAGGATGCAACACAGGGACACAAGTTCGGACATTAGAAAATTGTAATTAGATATGAAGAATTTTTTTTTTCACCAAAAGCATGACCTGAAGGTATTGAGAGAGGTTCTGGAATCTCTCGGGGATGGTAGAAAACTCAACTGGACAAGGTCCTGAGCCATCTGCTCTCGGAGGGAAGTTGGACTGTATGACCTCCAGGTGTCCTTCCCAAACTAGTGTGTGATTCTGTAAGGCTGGCCCTGGTAGCCATCCAGCAGCATAAGAGGCTCTACAGAAACTGTTACTGTTCCTTCCACGCTCCATCCTTGTAAGCTGTGCTGTGGAATTTGGAAAGGAAAGGTATAGAAGGAAATCCCTTTTTCTCTTTAACAGAACATGCATTATACAAATATGCAAATGACATTTCAATAATCATAAATCATGCAAATTCCCTTATCCCATTTTAGCAAATATCTTGTTTAAGCTGCTTAAAATTTGAGGCTTTAGGTTTGTCTATTTATTTTTCTCCTGGCAGAAGATTATAGTGCTACCAAATTATGCTGTAAATTGTGACAGACTTGTATACATTCTCATACCAAACTACTTTTTTAGGCTGACATTTCTTGTTCCTGCATCAAATCTGAATGTGTTGATAAGTTTTTCTCTGGAGCATGGATTAAAAATTAAATAAAACAATAATTAACCCCCAAATCTTGTCTCTTTCCAAGCAGACATTTTACAGAGGTACATCAGAATACTGAGGAAGGCAGTATTCTTTCTAGTAGAAAAAATTGCAAGAATTGACATGTTCCTTTTGCTTTTCACTAACAGTTCTGCTATATTTCACATGACTTTTCTTCCAAATTACAGTAAGTTCATCAGCTGCAGGAGCTATGGATACATGAAAGGCTTCCAAAGCCACCCACCCAACTTCTTTAGCTCGCTCTGCTTTTATTAGCACTTCTTTCCAGTGTCTTTTATATACTCTCCCCCAGATTTTCTAGGGATTTTCAATGGCAGGTATAATAATAGGAACTCACATGTTCCCAGATCCTGGAGTTAATCTTAAATATGCTGCTTTTACTAGATCTTAAAAAAAATAAAATCACAGCTATGGTTGTCAACCAGATTGGTGATGAGAAAAACATGTAAAACCCACCAAATGTCAGTTCATTTTTACTCTGCTAACTGAACTGATCATAGTTGTCCATTAATTCTGAAAATAAGGTTTCTTGTTAGGTGCCAGAATAAATTTAGGGGCCCAACACTGGACTAAGCTGTCCCTAAGATGACTTTCATTGCCAGAAAGTCAAAGATAGCAGCATTATCACTGCCAGTCATTATATCTTGTTACCAAAGAAGTTACCAGTTGAATACTTCTTTATTTTTTTCTTCATCCTGGAGTGTTTATCTTGAAGGTGACTGGGCTATCCAAATATTAAAAAAAAAAAAAAAGTGCAGATTTTTCCAAAAATATAGAAATTTTTTTAGGAAAAAATGAAGATATATTTGTGTATTGGAGTTGTCTTTGGTTTCAGGAATTTTAGATGCTATTCTTGGAATTTTATTTAGTTGAGGCCTGGGATCAGGGAGAAGTGTTACCAAGCACATAATACTTTCATGCTGAGTAGTTGTGCTACTGTCTGTGAGAAATAGCAAAATACCACAGTTAAAATGAAGGAGAATGACAAAAGATACTTTGCCATGTTGCCCCCAGAAGAGGCAGAAAAGCAATTATGCATATTTTATATTTGTTGCCCCTTTCTTTCTTTTAAAAATTGAAAGTGGAATTCTATGTCAGATGAATAATTGAATAATGATTAAATGAATAATAGATATCTTTTTTATTCATATGAAGTATAATGGGTCATTTTCCATGCTTGCACTCTAGTCAGCTCTCTCAAGGTTGGTTTAAATGGCTGCTCTTTTACTGATATTTATATGAAGTTTAGAAATGTGTATATGCCAAACAGCAGAACTCCTGGCATTTCTGTGGCACACCTTTTAAAAGTAGGAGTTTATCTGAGTGCTGTCTTCCAAAATGTATTCTGTCTCCTCATTGATGGAAACTGTGCTGCTGTTGTCATCCAGGGAGGATGCTGCACATCCCAGTGCTCTGGTGGTGGTTGTATACAGCATTTTTAAAATGTGTTGGATATGTAGACTAGCTTAGATTTACCTACCACTTGTTAAAAATATTAATTGTTGGTTCAGTTTCCTTGATTGACTAGTTACTGTTATTCTTTGAGATTTGAAAATGTGGTGCCTCCTCTGCAGGACAGCCTGTGCCTCAAGTAATTTAGATATTGGGCAGCTAGTGAAGTATGGGTGTGCCTGTATTATTTATAAAATACTCTGGGTTTTTGTCTGTGTAATGAAGGCATTCATGTGTAAAATGGGCACTAGTTTGTGACTTTTTCCATAAATTAGGAAAATCATGCACCAGAATATTCCTTTTATGTCAAGAAATAATAAACATAATCTTAAGTTGAATATTTATTGTATTGCAGCCCCCCATTTTTCAGTTTAAATGATCTGGAAAATCTCCAGACCATACCAGACAGCCTGTAGCTTTAAAGCAGAGCTCAGGAGCCTCTGGATGCCTTGGAGACAAAGGAAAGAAGGCTCACCAATATTAAGGGTTGTGTACAGATTTGAGCAACTCTGGCTTGCCTAATTATTGGAGGATGTTGGGAGACTGAGCTGGGATTTCTGGGAGTAGAAAGCTGAGAGCTATGTCTGGGAGTGACAAATGTTTCACAGTTTTAGTGAGAATCTTTTGATAATTTATACTTGTAGGAATAACATCTGGAAAAGAGGAGAGGAAATCATGTCTCAGAATGCCACTGAGAGAGATAACAGCAGAGAAGCAGTCTGGGTTCTGTGGTTTTATTTAGTGTTGGCCTCATGGAAGTGACCTTTCGAACTACTCACTGTCAGTCCTTGCTGCCACATTGAGGCCCAGAGCCTGCTCTGGAGAGAGGTGGTTCCGTGGGACTGTTCCAGTTTGCTTCTCTGCCCCCAGCACTGAGCTTGTCTCTGGAGGTGCTTACACAGGCACTGGAAAGCTGACTGTAGACCTGTCTCTTGAGCCTTGTGTTGTCATTTGAGATGGGAAAAGAGGAAAAAGTAGCTGGAAAGTACAAAGTCAAATGGAGGGAAAATGTAAGGAAAATTAATTTTGAAAGAGGAAAATTGCTGCAGAGAACAGATAAGGGAAAAGAATAAGTGAAAAAGAGCAGAGAAGGGCAGAAGCCAAATTCAGTGGAGAGGCTGTGGCACGTTTGCCAGAGCATGGCACAAGAAGGCACCTCCAGCTGCCAGGCCATCCATAGGGAGTTGCATCTCCAACAAAAGGAGATTGAAGGCAGTATTCTGCAAGAACTCAGTTTGGGGACTGCTAAAGTTCAGCAAGAATAAAAGGTTGCTGTTACAAAAACAAAGGATGATTTTGGAGGGAACAGACAGACAAGACCTCTGGGTAAGGCCTTGTTTTATACAGACTGTGAGAGGACAAAAGGTGCTCCTGGGGCAAATGTGTCAGTTACCTTTGCCCCTTATCTGCTGCAGTCCTGATGTGATAGTGGATATAAAGTTACAGAGGTAAACTTTTCAGAACTGAACAGTTTGGTGTTTCTTTTTACTTCTTGTAGTTTATACATTTGTTTTCTTATTACACTGAATTTAGAGTAAATACAAGAACTTCCTGAACACTCTCTCAAGTGATGTGGTGGTGTTGCAATTCTTTTTGATATTTTATATGCTCATTAATTTTCTTATCCTGATAGGCATGGCATGAATCTGAATCCAAGAAAATATACAGTATAGCAAAGACTAAATGGAGTTAGTATCCACTAAGCAGATAGGATATCACTGCTGCTAGCAGAAGTGGCTAAACAAAAAAGAAACCTAAAAGGCTCTCATCTCAATATAAGAGATCAGAAGAGTATGCATGGAGAATAGAGCTCAGTTGAAATTATGCAATTTATCAGTCAGAGTGAAACTCACAATTTACAGCAACATATTAGTTTCTCTTTAGACTTCATGAATAGAGAGACATACTTTCTGGCATGTAAGTTTTTACTGCTCATTTATGCTGTTTGTACTATGCCAGAACCCTTATGTATCCAAACATCCTGCTCTGGTCATGTGTCAGTCAGCTCAAGGCTGAGGTCCATCACTGCAGCTGAGGAAATCCCTGATTGGACTAGAAATAGCATTCTAGGCTGCTTTAGTGAGCAGAGAGGTGGGTTTGTGTTTAAATTAAGATCACTTGGAGGAAAAAGCGGACCAAGGGCGTTAGAAGTGCTCAAGTCATCACTGCAGAATAGCATTTGTAGTTTCTATAACTGAAATAGAATGATCTGTATATTTTAATTCATTTTATGTGAAGTGACTAGAATTAATATGTGTTATGGCCTTTGGTGGTGGTGGAGATCATGACACTCCAAAGGAGTGGCACACTGAGTTTTTGTTTTATGTCACAGTCTATCCTTGTGGAGTAACACAGCCTACAAAAGGGCTTTCGTTTTATGGGGAGTTGCAAATAATTTAGAGTGATTTTGCACTTTGTCCTACAACTATAACTACATCCAAGCAAGAGAAGATCCTTTTTATTTTGTTCAGGTTTAATAACTCTGTTCTGTAGCTTTTGATTTTCTTTGTTTTGGACGCTATTTTTTTTTTTTTTTTTTTTTAATCACAGGTTATATTGGCGATGTTAACACTCAAAAATTATAAAATCTCAGAGTTTTGCAGCATATAGTTTCATCCTGCATCTGTCTTGTGTGACATCATCCCCCGAGAATGACATTTGGCATCTAGTTCCTTGATTCTGACAGCAGGGATCCTTGAGCGGTGACTGCTGTGCCAGCCCTGGGCACAGCATTAGCCCTGGTGGAAGGCCAGGTGTGAGGATTTGTCAGGTATTCTGGAAAACCTGTCCCCAAATAGTTTCAAGGGGACAGAGCTTTCTTCCTGAAAAAATTAGTGCCAATTGTCCAAAACAACTTAATCCACTTTCAAAGCCAGCTAAACAAGAAAAGGAATTCTTCTTCTGCAAGGTGATTGCCTTGTCACAGCGTTACTTGTAGATGTTGTTAAATTTAAATCTGTTAATGGATGCACGAGGTTTCTGTGCCTGCTTCTTTCCAGGACGAAGCCTTAAAGGTTTGATGATACTGAAGTAAACATGCTGGAGTGTTAGAGAGTAAAAGCTGTCAACAGTGCAGAATACTGATGCTAACAAGATTTAGAGCTTGTCTGCACTTAAAAAGATAATGCAATTTATAAGGAAATGTTTTCTGAAATTATTGAGCATATTAAATTCCCATATAGATGTTCATGTATCTACACATCCCTATCCAGGGTTATTTCAGAGTAGTTCTGGTAATTTTCCAAATGTAGACAAGACTTAATTAACTTGACTCAGTGTGTTAAACTTGTGTCACCTAAAACTCTATTAACTATATTGTCTTCTGATTAATGATTTTAATAGTTTTAATTATATTACTAAATCCAGCAATAGCAGAAGTAAATAAATGCACAATGAATATTTATTCACTTCACTAAGCGAGCATTTTGCCTGCCTGCAGTATTTGGGACTGGGCTGCAGAGCACTTGGCAGAACGCAGGTGAGATTTCTCTGCATTCTTTTTGATGTCTCTTTTCTTGAGAATTATAAGTACCGAAATTTCACAGGTATCTTGGATTTAAATTTAAATTAAAAGGTTTCTAGGTTGTGCAGTAGTGCAAAACACAAGTAATTACATGAGTATATCATAACTATATTAACACATTTAATTAAATACCAAGAGTTTTAGAAGTAAAAAGTTATATTATGCAGAGGAATGAATATGAAGTTGCTTAGTTTTATAAAAAAGCCACATTTACTATGATGCATATATAGATATATTTAATTTAATTACAGTAAGTGTTGGCATGGGAGACCAGCTCTGCTCAGTTGTAGCCCTCCAATTAAAATTAGAGGGGAGTGGAGTTAAATAAGTAATGCTGAGTAGAATTTGACACTAAATACAGAAAAAACTCAGTTGCAGTGTGCTGCATGTTCTACTTTTGTGACTCTTAGAGACTTCAAAGAGAATTGTACATTTGCATCCCAGGGCAGAAATTGGCCGTGTTCTTGGAAGCATGAAATCTCTCAAGGTAGTACTTCATAACTATGGAATGTATCCCATGACTGATATGTAGCTAAGAACTGAGAATCAAGTTACACATTAGGAATACTTGAAATTAAATATTTTTCTAGTTAAAGAGAGCATTATGCTGGGTAAACAATCTATGTTTTCTTTTTCCAGAGATGCATCAGAGCATAAATATACAGAGCATTTAAATATGTTTGTAGTTCCTGGTCCTTATTGGATTTTATTAATAATTCTTTAAGAAAAAAATAGTTTTTCCTTGAGTTAATTTATTAGAGTTTTATGTTTGACTCCTGAACTATCTACTTTTAATTTCTTTTTACATTCTTATTTTCTTTTTTCATTCCAATTAAGTGTGGAATTTCTGATTTTAGGCAATTAATTTCTAAACATACCAACTTGTTCCAGTGAGGAGGGAACAAATATCCCTAAAATCTTACTGGCATCTGCACAGAAGCATTCACCAAGGCACTGTCAGTGGTCTTTTTAAAAAAAAGGTTACTGAGAACAAAAAATATATTGGAGAACTTTGTTGCATCTAAGATGTACAATAATTTGCTGGCTTTTCATTCTCACAGTGACCCAGACCCTTGCAGGTACAAGGGAGCTGTTTCATCCTCAAGTGGATGCTCTTTCTGTACTGTCAACTCTGCTCACTCTTCTGAATCCATTCCCAGTACAAGCTGAAGCCCCACACTGGACAGATTTAATGAGGGGTGTTGGACCCCTTCTACCTCGTTTTCTTCCCATGATACTCCTGCCTTCCCAGAGTGTTGTTGTGCCAGGGAAGGTGTTGGTTGTGATTTTGGCTAAACAGCTCTCATAGTTGGGGAGACCTTTCTCTGTTGCCTTTGAGCGATCTAAGAAATTGCTGAGGATCCAGCCAAACCTTCAGAAAGCAGAATGTTTGTTTGAAATGAAATGCATAGTAAAGGAGAAGCAGATTTTCTTATATTTGTTCTTTTGTTTGATGTTGTGTTCCTGTGAGCCCAGGGCTGTCTCTGGCAGGAAGCTGGGTGTGGCACACGGAAGGTACTTGCCAATTGATGCAGTTCATTGTTCCTTCCCCACTGTCCCCTTGGAGCAGGCTGGCAGCCCTGCACACAGGCTGGGCATCCATGCACAGTGTGAGGGCTCAGGAGACTTTCGTGCCTCAGGGAAACCCAGGGCACAAAGTGCCCTTAGGGATAAGCAAAAGGGATAGTCAAAGTGCTTTGTGTGATAATCCTTGGGTTTAAGGTAGATTATTACTTTTTTAAAACTTTGTTGCATTCAGTGAGTTCAATATCCTGTGACTAATGGGTACTATTAGGGAGATCTGCAATGTTCAGAGATAATGTCAGGCTCATCGCAGACCTGATAAAGAGCAATGCAGCACATTAATCTCATTGACAGAAGACCTATATATACATCTCAGCTGCAACAGAGATGGTATTTTTTGCTAATACTTTATTTCTGTCAGTTTTAACAACCTTCAGCTCTGCATCACAATTCGTAAAATGCTTAATCATGAAAACAGCATTTGGAAATTATTAATGTAGTTAAGAATATTCATATGATTAAAAATCTGAAGTTCTATCTTTGCAGATCAAATCCAAAGTATTTTGCCTGTCTTTACCAGAGCTCTGAATTGATTAGATTCTGACAAGCACATAGATTAAAATGTTGATGTGCTGTACTTGGTGTAAATTTTTAGAAATATATAATTGGGGTTGGATAAATACTATACTGATTTTTCTGTTGTGTTGCAAAATAAAAGCCATTTACAAAAACTAAAATGCAGCAGCACTTATATAATAGAAACTTGGAACACTGTAAATTGTTTTCTTTCAGTAATAAATGAACTTCCTTCTTAAATTAAACTGAAGTTTAGGAATGCAGTGTTCTTTGTCTCATAATTGTCTGCCTACACACACTCAGTCTGCACTTCGAACAACTCACCACTGAAGAAGCACATGTCCTGTATTTTAGGTCTCAGATGTGTATTTTTGTAGTTGAAGATGTCTTTACATTAACAAAAATAACTTAATAATGATTATACATTAGAGCTAATGGTGCCAGTTTTACATTATTATGTGCATACATACTTGTTAGAACATGAATGATATTTTCAGAGTAACCATACATTTCGTGGAACTTCTAAGTATTTTTTGCTCCCTTAAAGTCTTTAACACCACATTTGTTGAATATGCACTTTTTTGCTGACTAATCTAGTATTTCCATTTGTTAGGCAGTGATGAATATGTTCTGCAGACAAACTGACA
Organism: Zonotrichia albicollis; assembly: GCF_047830755.1. Taxonomy (NCBI): domain Eukaryota; kingdom Metazoa; phylum Chordata; class Aves; order Passeriformes; family Passerellidae; genus Zonotrichia; species Zonotrichia albicollis. The sequence continues at coordinate 30,340,111 of NC_133828.1, forward strand.
AAAGACAATAGATCAGTTCTCCACCCAGGGAAACAACATGATGTAAACAGAATATTAGGCAAGGGCTTTAGAGGACAACCTATCAATCTGTAAAAGAAAAAGGTCAGCCTGGTATGATGTCTCTAACTGTGTTTCAGAGAAGGTAAATATAAAGCTATAAAGAAAAGTAACTGTCACTAAAAGCTAAGCCTAAAAAGCACGAGCCTCATTATCGTGCTGATCTGGATGAACCTTAAACAATGTTTACAGTAAGGTTTGGAGAGTTGCCTAGCACTAGTGTATACACAATTAAACAACATAGCTGAACTTTTCTTTCATGTCAGCATACTGCTAAAAAGACCTCCATTGTACTCATATGATAGTAATTCTTGGAACTTACAACGTAAACAAGAGGAGAGAACATTGACGAGTAATTCAATCCCATGGTGGCTGAGTGCATCAAGGGGCATGACTGCATTTTCACCTGTACAGCTTAAGGAGTAAATTATATATACAAAATAATGGGGAGGGTATAGCAAAACCTGAATTAATTTTGGACACGTGAACGTATATCTGAATTTGGGAGTTGTAAGTATGGACTAATGGTTATTTAACATATTGCAAAATTAATTCTGATTGGTTTGGGCACCCTTATTTTTGTGACTAATAAGCATCCATGTACTCATCCTTGGTTTGGTGTAGTAACCCATGAAAGGCAAATACAAATTACTGAAGGAATAAAGGGGAGCCACAGCAACAAGCCAGTTGGTCGACTTTGAAAGTGATTTGTAACTGCAGTTCAGCATATCATTAGTCCCAGAAATACTTGTGTTTCACATTATAACACTAGGATTTTCCAGAATCGCCAGTAATATTTTATATTTCTTCTAGTTGTCTTTAATTTTTTATTTCAAAATAAATTATTTTGGATACTTTTGCATGCATATACATCATAATAGTTCTTGTATTGCTTGCAACTAAAGTTATTTTTTCAGTTTTTCATTAACTGGCCACCCTGAGTTCCTATTAAGCTGTTTATTTTTATGTAGAGACTATACACAAACGAACATTTTTAATGAAAAACTTCATATTAATGGATGTGTGTAAAAATGGAAGGTAAAGTAGGATATGAATTTAAATGTACAGTAAGTAATGTAAGTTGTTGACTTAATTGTACAACAATTAATGAGATTGTTTGCAGTTAATGACACTACAGAAAAATGGACACTAATTGTATGGTATATGAAAAATATTCATCCACATCCAGAAGAGAACAGTTCAAAGCTTACAAATATATTTTAAACATAAATCACGGAATCACAGAATGGGTCAGTTTGGAAGGGACCAGAGTAGGTCATTTGGTCCAACCTCCCAAATTAAGTGGGATCATCCCACATGGCACAGGATTGTATCCACGCAGTTCTGCAATATCTCTAGGGAGAGACACTCCACAGTCTCTCTGGGCAACCTGTTCCAGTGCTCAGTCACTGCACAGTAAAGTTCTTCCTCGTGTTCAAGTGGAACCTCCTGTGCATCAGTTTCTGTCTGCCCTTTGCCTTTTGTCCTTGGTTGGTGCCCCTGAGCAGGGCCTGGGCCAACCTCTTGTCACCCTCTCTTCAGACACTGGCAGACACTGATTAGGTCCCCTCTCAGTTGTCTCTTCTGGAAGCTGAACAGGCCCAGCTCCCCCAGCTGTTCCTCCTAAGAGAGATGCTCCAGCCCTTTAATTATCTTCATAGTCCTCTGCTGGACCTGCCCCAGGAGCTCCATGTCTCTTTTCCTGGTAAGCCCAGAAGTGGACACAGCACTCCATATGTGCCTCACCAGGGCTGAGCAGGGGGGCAGGATCAGGATCAGCTCCTCTGACCTGCTGGCAATGCTCTTCCCAAAGCAGCCCAGGATCCCATTGGCTTTCTTGGCCACAAGGGCACTGCTGCCTCAGGGACAGCTTCTTGTCCACCAGGATCCCCAGGTCCTGCTCCCCAGAGCAGCTTCCCAGCAGGTTGGCTCCCAGCCTGTGCTGGGGTTATTTCTCTCCAGGTGCAGGAGCCTGCATTTGTTTCAAATAGATAATGTTTTCTTTCAAAAATCCCTTTTCTTAATCAACACCTCTTGACCTTTGCATTCTGTTGGAATAGTACTAATCCTGTGCAATTTCAGATAATCACAACACTCACTCATCAGAGATGAAAACAGGTTTTTGTGTTATTTGCAGACTTGAAATTAAGGTGTTTAACCTATCCATCCTTTTCACTTTCACTGAGCTGTTTTTACTGCTCATTGAGCAAAAATTACTCACACTCCTGTCTGAAATTGCAGTTTATTACAGTTGGGATAGAATAATTATATTCTACTCTATACTAGAGCTGATAATAAGAGGGAAAATAATAATTTTATGTTGTCAAGACCCTCAATCCCTCAGTGGTGAATAACTTTCAGTTTTCAAAAAAGGCTTCTCATTTATCTGGACAAATACTCAGCTGGAGAACACTGACATGCCAGTATTATTGCTTTAAAAATCAGAATTTAGGAGTAGTACATGGGCTCTTGTGGGAGAAGTAGATAAAAAATTTCATTAGCAATCCTGTGGCATGTTTGCTAACAGCATTGGAAAGTTCTCCTCCAAGCAGCCCAATCAAGAAGTGAATGTACGGGAACTTTATTACCTTTGAAGTATATTTTCTTAAATTACTGTCCTTTGAATTAGGCTTTTCTGTCAGATGTAATAATATTAAATTGCCAGCTGTTGCCAGTACCTTTCCCTCATATTTTTAATACAAAAAAGTTCCTTCAGTATCTAATGAGTTCTTTCTTTTTAAATTAGATGGCTTTTTTTTTATTCTGTGAAGCCAAAGAAAGGTCCTGGCTTGCAAAGTCAAATGACTTTGCAATCTTGGTGGCCTAGGTGCAAAAATTGATGGACAGCCCCCGGGTAGACCAGGAGAGGAATTCACCATTTGCTGGTACACAGCCTTGTGCCTGCAGGTGTAAACAAACTCCGTGTGGGGACACCCTGGGTTTAGACAGTGGCTGGTACTTAGGTGTGCAAGAATCATAGCAAAAGGAAAGCCAGACATAAAGGCACATGGCTGCTGCACATCAGTAAAGTCAAAGCTGTGTCCACTGTGCTGTGGAGAGGTTTCCTGTGGGCTTTGGTGAAATTTTTGTTGCTATTGGTAACATCACCTATATTAACTTGGATGGGCTTATGCTCAGCTAATGGAGAGGGGAAAAACTCCAAAAGCTGTTAGAGTTCACTTTCAATTGCAGCTATCACATTTCCTTTAAGAATATAATGCTACACAGCATGTCTTGTGGCTGTAAAGAATTCTGCCTTAATAAAATTTTAATGTTTGCCAATATAAATCTACCTTCTTGTTGCTGGCAGGACATTATTTTCTTCTAATAATGGCATGCATTTGTAGCTGCTCCCTCTGTGTACTGGTGTCACCAGTCCTGGTGCAGATCAAGGGTTGCCACTGCTTCCATGATAAATTTGTATTAACTACAGCCAGAGTGTATTACATTTGTCATGTTAACTCATAAACTGGGGCTTTGCTCAGTACTAGTTTATAGAAAATAATTTATATAAAATATGCTTCTCTGATTTTTTATTATTTTAAGAGGAAGCTACCATCTTATTTGAATATTACTCGTCTTTTAACAGTGACTTAGCTTTTTAAAATAAGTGAGAGGATGTTACCTGATGTTTCAAAACATGGGCCAAAAATCTTTATACTTCAATGATAATATGACTGGATTAATTTTTTAAGGCATTCACTCAAATATTAGTAAAATAAGTATTAAAATAAATATTAAAAATTAGAATAGAAATAAAATACATCTTCTGGTAATTTTCTGGATCTAACTCATGTTGCTTTAAGGTGCTACAGAATGATGAGGTCCTATTTATGTACCAAAACAGGCCTAAAATGATACATGAGAAATGCCCAAGCATTGCACTGTTCCCTGTCCAGTTTCACAACTGTTGTGATTATCTCATTAGATCCATACATTCAGTTGCTGTACATTCATGCAAATATCATGTCAGCTACGCAAATCATTATTTCAGTGGAATTAATAGTCCTGTGTTGCACCCAGAAATTCAGTGATATATGTTCACTTATTCATTGTTTCCAGGGAAAACTAACATGAACCTGTAGACCTTTCTGCCCAGCACACCCAGATGTGCAGGTTTAATTTTGTGCAAGTATTCTTTATTTGCTCAGTCCCTAACCACTGATGTGATTGGTAATAGATAAATGAGGAATCCAGATACAAATCATACAATAGGCTTCGCTTCTAGTAATCCCCATAAAATCATGATGCTTAACCTTTAAATTGTTTGAATAGTTTGGGGTTTTCTTCTAAGATAAATTCTAAGTACAAATTGCTGGAATGTTGCTGTTGAATTGTTACTGAAATTTACTGAATTTAGATTTCTTCAATTCTTTCTGAAAATTATTGTTGATGTTTTCATTACACAAGAAGCATGACAAAAAGGCACAAGCCAGTTCAATTTGTAGACATTAAAAAATTACAAATCACTGTAATCCATCAAGCTAATTATGGTATTAAAAATTGACGTCTCCAGACTTCATGCTTCCTTTTTTTAACTTCTGCCCAATGACAAAAATGGATGTGGTATACATGTGAAGCAACATGAATTTACAGTCAGAAAAGAGAACTACTAGTTAATTAACTATTAACTATTAACAATGGAGTTAATAAACCTCTGTGGATGCAGTCCTGAAGGACTTTATGTGTCCTATTATACAGCACTGGGATTACTCATAGTAGTAGGGATTTGTTCTGGGACTTTACAGGGTTGCCACCCAACCATTTTGTGGTTCCCAAGATATGCAGAGCTTTTATAAAACACAGAAGAGCTGAAGAGCATAGAGAAAGTACTTCTTTATATGTAGCCAGGACATGCAGGTCTTACGGTGCCATCACATTTTAAACAGAACTCTCCAGTGCTTTCACTAGCAAGTTGTACTTGAGAATTAATGGCAAGAATATGACCCTGGTGTGGTGTGTGCTTGCAGGCTGAGCGGTGGTGGGAGGCCAGCTGTGGAATGTGGGAAAGTGGCTGAACTGCTGAAGTCATGCAGGGAATGTTAAATGTGTCTCCAGCTGGCAGGGAGCTGTGGCTTAAACACAAGCTCCAGGTTCTGGGTATTGCCGAGTGTTCCCGGCACCCTCGGCTCCTGCTGCCCTCAGCACGGCGCCAATACAAGTCGCAGATGGATTGAGAAGAAAATTAGATGCTTGTCGCCTTTTAGGGGAGTTTTAATGGCAAATGGAGTGAGGCAGTGAAGGCTGAAAGTTTCTTATTATGAACTAAGTGTTATGGTAGCACAACCAGTGAGAAATGTGCTCCAGAAAAGTTAATGCTGCAAAGAAAAAGAGCTCTCATATTTTTGTTTTACTCCTTGGGGTAAGGTTCTCTTAGAGAAAATGCAATTCACCCCCCTTTAACAACCCACTAAATTCGGGGGTGGGGAGTGGCAGGGGTGTGTGTGTGTGTTCTCCTGCAGCTTAGCCAACACATTCCAGCTTCACAGTAAAAGCACCAGAGGCAGGGACCGCCACCTACCTGGCATGGCAAAGGGCACAGCAGGAGTGTGTGGGAGATGTGATGCAGCTCGTCCAGGTGGGCAGTTAGAATTTCCTCATGTCCCCCAGTATTCCTCAATCAGCAGAGCAGCTGCTGGGAATACCCCTGAGGGATATCTGCAAGTATTTTCACATGATTTCTTTATCATGCTGATATCACTTTGCATCAGCCCAGAGCCAATGGGAAAATATGCTGGGACGAATCCTGCCAAGGTGCCAGTGAGGTGGCTGCTGGTCCAGGTGCACAGGCTGTGTAATTCCAGGTCTGTAGGGAGAAGTCTGTGTGGATATACCCTGTGCTCTCCAAAGGTATACAGAGAGAACAACAGGAAAGCTCTGAGGCAGCAACTGTGTTACGAATAACATAGAAATTTAGAGTACCATCTATTAAAAATTATTGAATCAACAGTAGAAAATTGCTTTTTACAAACTGCAGTATTTTACTGCCCAACCATGCAAGTGCCTAGCAACAGTCTTCCTCTGGAAATTCCTTGTTGCCTTCCTAAGGTTAATTTTCCTAACAAGATTACAATTTCAAATCATCAAGAGAAAGCACTGATGGGCTCTTTTTCAGCTTTTGCTTAGCTATGGGCTCCACCCAAGTGACTCTGGTCATAAGACATTTTCTTCTGTTACAGTCATAACTCAGGATGTGTCACAAATGCCATTAACGTTGAAAAAGACACAGGCTGAGCCTCCTTATTTTTAATCCTGACCACAAGCCTCTTGACTCTGGATCAGTAACAGAATGGAGAAACATGAGAAAAATGCACTTTTAAACTATTCCTATGCAAGCAATAATTTAAGGGCGTTTAGGGATTAACTCTAGTGAATCTGGCACAGATGTCAAATATTACTTTCCCCATCTAAACATACCCTCCTTGCCCTGCCTCTCCCTGCTCACACACCTCAGTGGGGGCAGCAAGGGAACACTTGCCCATGTCTCTTCTGTTCCCTGGAAGAGTTTGGCTCTGCCACTCAGATTTGCTTTGCTTGATCATATATAATCATCAGCACTGGCTCTTGGAGGAAGGTGTCCCCACCTTGGTAACTACCTAGGACCAGAGAGGAAAGTGCGCTGTGGGCAGTGGGTGAGAGAGCAGTGCATCTGGGACAGACACAGAGCCTCACTGAAGAGAATCTGCTTGGGACAGGGGGTAAGGATACAGCAGCCAAGGGGGCACAGGAGAGCAGCAAGAGAAAGAAAAGCTTGCAAGCACATGGAAGCTCACCTTCCTCCTTAGTCCGTGCTATGGGAATAAAATTCTTCTCACAGCCAGGAGTTGGAGCGCCTGAAAAGTAATTCTAGTGGTGCAGGAGGCTGAGGAAGTGTTGGGGGAAAGTTTTGCTGAGCTGAGATACCACGTGCTGTATTTGGAGCAGATGAGGCTCAAGCATTCCCTTCTGCTCACTCTGCCAGACAAGCATTTTTGGCAGAAGAGCAAAAAGGACACCTGGAGGCAGCAATACCTCAAATTACTAGAGGCAGGCTTGCTCATCTGCCAAAGCCCAACTTGTAGTAAGAACATTCACTGCTCTCCAGTAGTCAACAGAGTCGTTGCTGTATGGTATCAATAGAAGCAGCTGGTGCAAGTAGAGGCTCTAAAGGAGATGAACAGCAGACGAACGTTAAGTGCTGGTAATTTGTGCTCCAAGGTCCGCAGCTCAGCTCAGATCAGTGTCCTGTAACACAGAAGATACATTGTAAAGCTAAAGCTGTGTTTGCAGATGTGTTCTTTTGTAGCAGTACTAACTTTGAGCATCTCTCTTTGTCTCCAGACATTCTTTCTCCCCACATTACCCCATCAACAATGCCAGCAGAGCTGTTAGTGGGGCCATACAATGAAATAGATCTGGGAACCATTCCAGGTTAAAAATAAACAGCAAAAATGAATACTAGGAACAAGCAGGATAAGGGGAGAAATGTTTATGCTAACATTGTTGCTGAAAGAAATTTAAGAAACTTTGCAGTAGTGAATTCTCATTTACTATTGGAGAAAACAACTGATGATGTGCAAAGTAAAATGAGAGATCGATGTCCTGGCAGTCTGAGAAAAGCAATCACTATTATTATTTACCTTTATCTCTCATAAAAGGGATTATATTAAAGTGAGATACTACTGATTTATTACATAAATGTTGTTGCCATATAGAACACTGCCTAAAGTCAGGCACTTCTGTAATCTGTAAGTAAAAATTGAGTTTCAGAAGTTAAATATTACTTTTATGGTACAGTAGAGGAAAAAGTAATTTTGAAACTCAAAGTAGAATTAGGAGGTTTCTAGAGAAAATCCTGTGTCACAAGTATTAGAGTATTTCAATCCTAGATTTTGTAGTCTTTGGTATAAAATAAATAAACAGTCATGATAAAAGTTGAATATATAAAAAGAGATATTTATTTTCATAATTACAAATGAAATGAGGAAATTAATTTAATATCAAAGTGTGGAAGTAGGGGGGGAAATGAGCTACATTTTCTGAGTAAACAATGACTGTTGTTGTACAGAATAAGGAAATAATCCAATGAGTCAGTCTTTTCTTACTGGTGAAGCCATCTTCATATCACAGGACATGAAAAAGTTCATAAAGTGAAAATGGAATGAGGAAAGCATGTAAAATTTAGGGAGAAATCAGACTTGCAAAGGCTAAGATGTATTTGTAAATAGGTCTTTTCATTCATCTAAATAGCACACTGTACTTCATATTTGCAGTTAAAAACAAACAAAGGAGAGTGGAGCAGCGAACAGCCAGTGCACAGATGTTGAGGGAGTGGGTGTGTGCTGGAGCAGGGGGGACAGGCACAGGTCTTTCCACACCTCTTCTAACATCCCAACACCTCGAAGAAACCCATGCCTTAAAGCATGGGTCTGTTCATTAGTTTCAAACATAATCATATCTTATCTGTCTGGGCTTTATAAAGTGGATCAAAAGACTGGAAGGACTGTTATTTATCTGATACGGCAAGAACTATGAAGAATTTTTTGAGTTGCTGGAATTTGGAAACTGGGAGTGAAAGGCAATGCATTTGGAGTCCAGCTGCAATGGAATATTTTAGTTCACCTGAAATGTATCATTTTTAGAGATTTCAATGCAACACTAAGTTGAGAGCATTCTGCTTCAGGCTGAGTTAATTGTTTCTTTGCCCCAGTTCATTTTCAATAATTTTAAAGGAAGTGAAGATAATTTTGAAATTATATATTTAACTATTTAATAAGAAAAAGTTCAGAATGAAGCAAAGGGTTTTATTGTCGTTAACTGTTGTGAGGTTTGTTGGTTTTGCTGCATGGTGCTTATCCCTGATACTGATGGAGAGATTAGCTCAGATTGTTGTGTTTTGTCTCTGGACCCTCTTTGTGAATCCATCTTCCAGATCAAACGCCTCCTTGTATATTTAAAACTCTGCCCTTACTTCCATGCCCTGATTTATGGAAGATAGGGGTAAATCCTCTATCTTCTTCCTGACTAATAAAAGGGTTGATTGAACCCTTATTGCTGTAAGTTAAATAATTTTTAATCAAGTGCTGCCTCTGTGACCTGCTCTCTATACTTTTGCTTTTCACAGATTGTGCAAGTAACTTCAGCAAAAATTATATGGTTTCTGAGAGTTCACTTATTTTACATCTGGCAAATTGTCTCATCATTTGTAATGCTCAAGATTTTAGAATGAGAGTGTAGTTAATTTATAAAGACGTGAATGATTTTCATATGCCTTTATTTAGAAAAATCTTTCTTTCTCCCAAACATGCCTAATTTCCAATCTGATGTTACTGTCTAAAAGCATAGTAGCCAGTAGGAAGGGGACAAAGTTGTCAGTGTTCCATGGCTGTTTGTTGGTGATGTGAGATGAGATGCTGGTCCCAGGCTGTGTTTGTTGTATTTACAGACACCACCATCTCAGTTGTCACCCTTCCCCAAACGCTCAGCAGAGTCAGAAAAGGGAGCTGCACACTCGTTCTTTTTGAAGGCAAACCTCCAAAAGCAGGTTTGAGGTAAACTCACAGGGCAGAAGGGGAAGCTTCCTCTCTCACTGCCCATATTGAAAAATGTGATCTAGGCATTTCCAGAGCTACTAAACTTTTAAGGTAGAAAAGGAAGGATTTGATGTTAAATTCAAGAAGAATTTAAGTTTTAACTTCGGGATTAATGTCTTAATCCAAATTTAATCAAGTCCTTAACTGCTAAAAAACAAACCTTTTGAGATTTAATGTGAAAATCATGCCATGCTGTCTGTGGTGCAATAACTGAGGGTCCAGGCCAGATGTAGATCACTTTTTCCGTAACTGCCTTACCACCAAACTTTAAGATTTCGAAGGCAATAAGTAGGATCACATTCAGTGAAAAAAATTACAGAATTGTGCCATCAGGTAGGTTTTAAGGACATAAAGAGGCTGTGAATAATAGTAACAGACTGCTTCAGTACTCCTGGTGCCCAGGAATGATCCACTGCAGCTAACTTGGGAGCTATTGGTAATAGCTCCTAGTTATTTCCCATTTAGTCAAGCAAGTTTAAGGCTAAAGGACTTGTATGTTCTGGCCCTTGTCAGTGAGGTTGAGTATGGCAATGGATGAGCAAAAGATTTTATTGTGAAGGTGTTAAGACACTGAGTTCTTAACTGGATGCTGTGTTAGTGAACAGGCTTTTAAAAACCAATGCAGAAATGGGGAAAAACCTTTAAACTTTGCTGTCTTCTGTTTACGCTTGAGAATAGCTCCCTAAAATGGTTACAGATGTTCCACCATCTGTAAATGAAAAGTTTAATAATAATAATAATATGACTAAATAATAAATATGAATAGTAATAATAGTGTTGAGGAGCTTCATTATTTGTGCAGTGCTTCAAGAATGAAAAATGTTAAATTAATCCAATTAGTAATTAAAGTTTGTGCATGTATTAGAAAAATATGCCAAGTGACTTAGATTGGAAAGCAGTTAGTCAAAATTTAGCCTCTTTAGTCTGTTCTTTGTGGAAAGACGAAACCCAGGATTGTTATTTTGTACACTGTGAAAACTGAGTAAGAATTAATGGGTGTTTTATAATTCATTGACAACACACCACATTCATTAGCATGCATTTATGGAATTGTGATATTCCCCTGTATATATGTCATATATAAATATTAAAAACAACTTGTATCAAATAATATACTGATTATGTATACTGATAATGTAATGTATATATAAATAATATACTGTAATGTATTTTTATTTTTTAAAACATTCATGTGCTTATATATTTGAATGCTGCACACAACTTCTCTAAAGCACAACTTCTAGTTGCATGTTAAAATCTGACATTTCAAATACTCAGAAAACAAAGTGCTGTCTGACAGAGCAGACAACAGGCTTGCAAAACTTTGTACTTGAAAATAATGAATTCAGGAAATACCTTGTGCCTGACCCCAGCAACAATCTCTTCCTCCCTAAGAGTGATCTGTGTGCTCTGTGCTCCACAGAAATGGCAAACACACAGAAATGGCAAACACACAGGCTGGAGGGGGGGGGCATGGAGAAAGAATTTGTAGATAATGCAATTGTCTCCTTTTTGTATAGATCCATGTCACGATTTTTGCTTACATGGGGCAAAGTTCTTTTCTTCTGTCAGGAAAGCTCTGCATTCTGCAACTGAAGGCACCATTTTATTCTCAAAGAAAAGGCAAATGCATCCTAAATCTGCCTAGGATAACAGCCACAGCAGGATAATTTTTTTAAATCAAATCTGTCTCTGCTATTCAGCCACCATTTTCAAATCAGTTTTGAATTATTTCCATAATTCTTCTCCCCTCTGACCTGACTTCTATGCTTTATGGCCAACTGAGCAGGGAATCTGTCCATAGATCTAGAGAGTCAGTGTTATTTCTAGGAATTTGGAAGAATGGGATACTGTGGAGATGTTTTATCTCTAGGATTGGTTTTATCTATTGATATACCTCTGAAAGTAGAAAAGCATAAATAAACATGTGTTTAAAAAACCCCAATGATTTGTGTTGGTGGACTCCCCTTCCACCTCCCTGCGAGGGTGGAACCAAGTATAGATGAGAACAAGGAATGTCCTTGTTGCTGCTTGCTGATCATCATGAGTTTTCTGTGTGTTCCTAACCAGGACAGACAGGGGCTGTTACTCTTCATTGCCTTGCCCCTCGTGGAAGTATTTATAGCAAAACAAAGTGGACATAAGGTGTCTGTTACCCAGAGCCTTCGACTAAATCCAAATCAAATCTACAGTAGTCTTCTAATACTGGAATAAGTAATTACCCAGAGCATGGGGAATTCATGAGTCTGGTCCCACATCTTCCCCATCCCAGAGTACCTGCTTATCATTCACTTTCCAGTAATGGATAGCTTGGGTAGAATGCAAATAATCAAGACAAGAGGTTGTTCCAGTAATACTCAAGACAGTAGAAAGTCTAGCAGCAGGGCCACCTCCTAGAACATTACAGTCCCTAAACTGTCCTTTTAGTTAAAACACTTCTGTACTTCCAAATAAATAAATAAATCTCGACTCTGTGTTTGGAAGGATGGTACTGCAACTGTGTCATTCCCTATTACAGGTAAAGAAAGTTCTGATTTACTTTCTTGTTGCAAGGCTGGCCTGTCAACACAATGTCTGGTTCTCTTGGCTAAACTAAAAATCCGACTTGGTCCAGATACATATATATTTTTGTCAGTCAGATGCTTAGATCAGATCTAGTCCCCATTATGAATGTTTGCAGGCTTCAGATGCAGACTTTTCTGTCTTGTGACTGCCTCCACGTTTCTGTTTTCCATATTTCATACAGCCATTACCTATTTAATAATATTTAGCCATTATGTATTTCATAATATTTGAAGTAGCCTGCCAGATCATTTCAGGAAGGTAGACAGAAAAATGTCACTTTTCCCTATGTGCCTGTCAGATATTCTGTTGTCTCCCCTTACATATCCCAGTTAAAACCAGCAGTAATTAAACAATAATAAGATAACAAATCACTACTATATTTATTTCCTTGTATATTAGCTCTATAATATTTTTATTTCCTTGTGTATTATCTCTATAATATAATATTTTATATTTTAATATTTTAGATTCTTCTGTTTACTCAGCTCTGCAGTGCAAGGAACTTTTCCCTGTCCCACTTGAAGATGTGTCATGTCTGCCACGTTGATTACTGAGTCATTAAGACACTACAGTGAGGATTAGGTGACAGCAATCAGGGTGCTGTGCATTCTGCCATAATCACCAGAAGAGTAGTATTCACATACTTTATATGGTTCATGCCTGGTTTATGTGCTATTTTTAAATGCATATTTATGTGCTAAATTTTATGTGCAAAATTATATAGATATCAAGACCTAAGATCAGAAAAAGCATTGAAACATCATTCCACATAGTGGCTCTCTTGACCCTGCCTAAACCAGTGCTTGTCCAACAACTATTGATTGCATGTTTCAGTAATATTTTGTTTAGTTGTTATTTCTTCATAGTAGGTCTTGTTTCTGAAGTACTGTAGGTATTCTACTCTCTCTGTTACAATCAAAAGCAGTATTGAGAAGAAGACCTAACTGAATTTCCTAAATGTTGTATGAGTCAACTATTTAAAAAAGAATTTGCATAAAGATCAATATTCCAAACAGGTAACATGAAACAGGGGCAAAACCATCCAACTGTTTGGATCATGTTCCAAGTGTACAAGCAGAATGCTTTGAAATTAATAATAATAACAAATATTGGATCCAATAAAAGGTCAAAGTACATAAAATCTTATTTTAATTCCAAGGGTAAAAAAAAAGTTGATAGAATATATGCACTAACAGGTTTTTCATAAATGTTCAAATAGGAATGGAGAACTAACAATAGATAAGGAACAACCAAAGCTCTAATATCACAGTATTAATGCCTCCTTTTTCATTGGTAGGTTCAAAATAGCTTTAAAGTATGATCCCAGGATTATCAGTGTGTATTCCACTGAGAGAGGAATGAATTCAAAGTGGAGGAATTATAAAGTGGCAGAAGCAGAATAGAACCTATATAGCTCTTGCATCCTATTGTGGTGTGTTAACCACTAGACCCCTTTACCAGGAGTGCCCTTTTTTGATAAGGCGTTCAAGGGGACAAACTCAAAACTATTATGTTTTACATTGGCTTTGGAAACATGGATATTTGTACTGTAGCTCTTTTGTTGTAAGAACATAAGTTCAAAATTAGTGCACAGTTTGGAATCCAAGCAGTAGTGCACTGTAATAGTTGGGTAACTGATACACAATTAAAACTATAAAAGATGTTCCAAATATATTAGCAATGTGTTACTGAAGTTTTAAGCAAACAAGTAACAATATGGATTTCAGTGGATGCAGAAATAAAAGCATGTGTTGTCAAACTTCATATGAATAGACTCCTGTCTATTATCACAAATAGGGGCTTTTTACTGCTCAAATGTAGGTCTCAAGCTTTTGTGCAAAGTGGGCTTCTCTTCCTTTCCTTTCTTGTAGGAACTGTATTTCCTAAGGAAAAATGTTAAATAGGCAAAGACGAAACTTGTGGTGGTGTTCTTAGTTCAAGGCAAAACACATCTCTTCTGCACAAACCACACTTTGGCAAGGGGCTGTAGATTGTTTTGAATGGATGAAAATTAACTGACAAATGCATCCCAGGACTGTACCCTTCTCTTTGTACCCACAGCTTTTTGAGCTGATGCCCAAGAGCTGCTTCATTCCTGCAAACTGTGTGGAACCCTAGAGCCACAGTACGGAGAAGCATAGGGGGCCTTCCAGTTAGGTTCATGTGGAGCTCACTCTGCCCCCACTGGATTCAGAGGTAAAACGTCTGATGGTTTAAGCAAAACCAGAATCTATTCCTTATTACTGCACATCATCAGGGAAGCCTCATCAGGGTTGGAAAAAGGGGTTTTGTGATACACATTCCACTTGTGCATGTGGACGTGTATCTGCCTTTCAGACTGAGCATATATATAGAAAATATTTTAGACGGAGTTTTGACTTCTATGCTATTTCTGAAGTGCGTTATGAACCGGTGAGTTTATATAAATACTGCGTAACAGTGATAGCCTCCAAACTTCAAGGTTGCTTTATATATTGCGGTGACTCAGGGAGGCTGTTGGCAATGGAGCGGCAGTTCTGCAGCACTGGGGCTGTGGGCGGGCGGTAGAGTCTTCTAAATGCATCACACACAAACTTTCCGAAAAAGTCAAAACGCGATTCCCTAATTAAATACAGTTTTATTCCTCCTGCCGCGGGGTTTTGGGGCTCCCTCTAGCGGGGAATTTTAGCGTTAGGAGCTTTTCTTAGGGGCTTGTTCTGCTCGGCAACTTCCAGAGCTGAAAGACAAGATGGCTGCGAGCGCCTCCGGAGCTGGAGCTCCTGCCGCGCTCCGCGCCGGGCTGTTGCCGTGAAGTTAAGAGAAAAGTTAACATCCGCTATGCCCAAACGCCACGGCTCTGGCAGGGCTCGCTCTTTGGGATCGACCGCTGCCTTTGCTTCAGCCAGCGCTGTTTGCCGGCCGCGCCGAGCCCCGGCAGCCGGGGGTGTTTCCCGCCGCGGTCGGCAGCGCCGGCACGGCCGCTGAGGGGAGGCGCGGCCCGAGCCCGCCCCGGGGCCTGTGGGCCGCGCCCCGCGCTCGCCGGCCCGCGGCTGGGAGGCTGAGGCCGCCTCTTAACTACGGGTTTTAAAAGTCTTGAGTCCTATGATAATGAAATCCGTTTATTATTAAAATGGGAAGCGTTTTAGACACCTCGTTTACTCGCGATTGCTTCACAGGAAATATTTTGTTGTAGAAAAGACAAGATTTTTTTTTTCACTTTCCCCCCGTTTTTTTAGTATGTTTTACTTCCCGGTTCTCTTGTCTCAAAGCAGGCGAGTCAGAGATGAAAATGGATTACTACTGAGCATTTATACCAGTCTTAAATTTTAGTTTCCTTTGTACTTTTTTTTTTTTTTTGAGACTATGTTAATACTGTTTTTAATTATGCGTTTGGTGCTTATTTGACCAGATAATGCCCTGCTCAAGCTCGCATTGCACGAAGAGTGTGTGCTTGTCATCCGAGATGTGTGTAAAACACCCGCGGAGTTCCTGCAAGGAGAAATGGTCGGCTGGGCTGCTGGATACTGAATCCAGCAGTTATCTTAGCTGCAAAAGTAATTAAATTTGATTATTTTTCTTCTTATTATACTGGCACAAAATGAGAGTGGGAGAACATCACTGAAACAATTAAAACTGGCAGCAAAAAATAAGAGGGTTTTTTTTTCCTTCCCATACCTCCAGCATAGTTACATTTATAACTGAGTATGTCTCTTGTGGTCTCGATTACATCCTGTGTTTTTAGCTGGCAGCATTTCCTCTGCAGAGGCCCTGTTCTGTATGCCAGCATACATTTCTGTGTATATTAAAAGAACAGAATCAAGATGAAATAGTAAATGAAACTAAATCCCCCCACTCCCCAAAAAGTGAGGGTTTGATACTAATGCTTGGCACAAAATAAAAAGAGGTATATCTACCGTCATGTTTCTTTTTGTAAAAGCAGGGAGTCTTCTAGCTTTGTGTTGTCAAAGAAGATGGAGCAATTAGTTTAAGTCATCAAATGTGTTCCACAGACCTCTCCCATTCTTTAGTATTTAAATATTTGAAGACTGTATTTTTTCAGTAGTGTTTTCTGAAAATGGAGCTTGGCTGCAAGTCCTCACCTACAGAAACATCTCTTTTCAGTTTGCATTGAAGCATTTTTGGAACAGTGAGCTCTGCTAACAGCTGTATTCAATCTTGAGTAAAATCACTTCCTGAAAAAAGCGAAATTAAACTTAATATACAAGCTTGCTTGGAATATAATACCATGGAGTTAGGGAACTTTGTGATTATGAAACTGAATCCTTTCACCCTGCTGAGGTAATTTCTTGTAAATTGTACACTATGGAAATCTTTAATCAATGTCAATGTTTTTAAAGCTAAAATTCATATTATTCAAATGTGCTTTTTATTTCCCCTCACACAGAGGGTTTGGTGGGTTTGCTTGTTTCATGTTTTAAAAAGAATTTTCTGCTGTGGTTGTGTGAGATAGGAGAAGAGATAGGGCACATAAAATGGCACTGTTACCTGCCCTAAGTGTTTGGCTCTATAAGTCAGGTCGTGAAAATCATAAGACTGATCAAAAAAGAGAAAGCTACATCTCATTCTATTAAAAAAAAATTACAAAATCAGTCTGTTCTTCAGTTTAATACTGCAGTGTTACACAGAAGAGATGGGAGATGTTTTGTATTTTTTAATGCATTTAAGATGAAATATGAGATTCTTTATATATTTATGCTGTGATTCAAAGGTGGAATCTGAGCTCACCTGCGTATTGGTGAGCATCACTCTTGTGGTATAGACTGAAACCATGGAATAATGCTCAGCTCACAGGCAGACTTAGGCCCTTGAGACTGAACCCAACCTTTTGGAGACTGCACTGCTCAAGGCACAGGAACTTAAAGAGGCAAAACAGAACCAAAAGTATCCATGAACTGAAGCAGTGTGTTAGAGTTGTTGACACAAGTGTATTGTTCATAAGACTTCATGATCCAGGGCCTTAAAACAAGACCAAAAAGACAAGTCACCAAACCCAAATTGCTCAAATGTTTTTAATTAGAGGAATGGAATGTTTGAATCCTTATAGGGGCTGAGCAGCTGAGTCTGTCATTGGGGCACTCCAGTAAAACCCTGCCCTAACTGGTGCCTAATTCTGTGGGTACCTAAGAACCAAAACATACTCTGTGTGTGTTTCTTCATTCAGTAGTTTGGAAATGGAATATAAGGGAAAAGATTCCAATGTGGTTTTCTTATATTTGGGATGAATGCCATAGCCACAGGCTACAGAGTCTATTCCTCTTCTTCCTTCCTAGCATTATTGCATTATTTTATATAAATCTGTGGCCATATTGATAGCAGAAATTGAGAGAGGTACATTCCTGAGTGCTCAAGAGAGCAGGCACTAGAATGGGGTCTGAGTGCTGGCTCCAGGTTGAATTTGGGGCTCCTGTTTCCGTGGGATTTTCCAAATGTTTGTTTCTTCTGCAGCTCCTTGCATGTATGGTTTTCTTCAGAAGCATGTGTGGCTTCTCTTCCCTTTCCCTTTACTCATGGCTTGAGTAACCTGAGGGCCTGCCTTGGAGCAGGAAATTCCAGGGGGAGGAACGCCACCTCCTATGTGTTACAATAGCCAAGTGACTGACAAAGTGCCATTTACTTCTCAGGCTGTCAGCTTTAAAGAGAAACCCTCCTGTCAGCAGAGTTTTGCTTTAAAATCAGTTTTCACTTCCTAATTTACCAGGATGCAGCAGGAAAAAGAGTAGTTTACAAAATATTGTAAAATCTTATCTAGTGTGAATGTGGTGGGGTTCTGTTACTGTTTTATATGCTATTTCACCTTATTGTTGGATTATCCGAATTCTTCTGTGAAAAATATAGGTATAAATTGCAATCCAATTATTTGTACAAAAAATACTCATTGGAAGTTTTATTTTAATGCAAATAAAAATAATTGCTATCACCCCAACCGAGTTCAGTCATAGTGCTTAAGGAACCAGAGGCTGTTCCTTAGGGCTTTGGTTGCCTTATGTTGGAGCACCATATTTGAGTTGGATTTCTTGTAAAATGTAGAATGCATCCTCATCTGCTGGTGGTAAAGCCCTCTTGGGGACAGAATTGATTTTTTTGTTAGCATGGTTGCTCTTTATTTTATCCAAATTCATGTAACTAAAATTAAAATTTGGACCACCCCAACCATTTCTTTTCGTTTTGCCGCCAACAAAGGAGCATTTTTTTCATTCCTGGTCCAAATTGTTAAGATGCCCCTGAGGACCTTTGTTTACAGTGTCTTCTCATTCTTTTTTTTTTCCTTGACATTCTCCCCTCCTTCCAGCAGTGAGATACTAATTAAAGAGAGGACACAGTGACCCTGGGTTGTTTAGAAGTCACAGGGGAGTGGTGGTGGCACAATGACAAAACCATCCCTGCAGGAAGTAATCAGGCTGGAGACCCAGGACAATACTCACTTCCATCACCTGAAAAACCCCTTCAATTTGGAGATCCATCCCAGAAGCAGATTTATTTTCCTTTTAATAAAGTATCTTCATTACAAACAAAGCCTCCATATCTCTGCGTGTCAGTCTGTTTAACCGAGTTATTATACAAGTACTGGTTTTCTTAAACAATTACTGAAAAATATTTCTCTTAACAGTTTGTAAAGTAAAAGCAGTATTAAGAATAGCATGTTAGAATGCACCATCACATTTGTTTAATTTCAAGGAAAAAGCAGTTGGTTATCTTTATATCACGCAGCAGGATTATGGTCTTATCTAGTATATAGGAATTTTGCAATTTTATGATGGCTATTATTACTTAATTACTAGCTCATTGAGACTTGCGGTGTTTTACGAGCACCTAGCACCAGAGAAATCCAGGATTCATTCCCCACTGGGTTTTGTAAACTGGAGCAAAAAGTCACTTTGGATTGACACCTGTGAAAACAAGATTTCTGTTTACCCAGAGCACTCAGCCGCAGGGCATTTGCAGCGTTAGGTGAAGGGCCCTGCAGAGCTCTGCTGGCAGGAATGTTAGTGCAGCCAGTCAGAGAAATCAGCAGGCCCTAGGCCTCGCCCTCAGTCGTCAGCGTTATCTGTACTCTCTTATCTTGTACCGTAAAAGAATCCAGCTGATTTCAGTAGCTCTCCACTTGGGCTGGCCTGCACAAATCAGATTGCAGCATTGAAGTTAGCAACATGATACCCATCATTCCATTACAGGGGAAAAAAATCCCACTGTCTGCGGGCTGGATCAGACTGCAGACAACATGCTCTTTAAAATGCATAATTAAGGGATTTTTTTATTTTTATCCTTATGGAGTTTTGTTTTCCCAATTAGGAACAAAATTATCTAGGAGAAACATTTAGAAGAGTCCTGTGTGAGGCACAGAGCACCATTGTGTCCTATTCCACAGCCTGCACAAATCAGTGTCTTAAAAATAGTCTTTTAACGGAGGTTTTGTCTGTTTGATTTTTTAACTAAGTATTCTTGGAGGAATGGTGATACCTGGAATAATTACAAGTTTTAATGTGCCCATTTCACTGAGCATCAATCTCTGCAATAACACTTATCAATTAAATACTGTTTCTTTAGCCCAATTTAAAGTTTTAAGGTAATCCAAGTATGGTAGACATGGATCCATTGGGGCTGTTGGTTCCACATACCTAACATGCCTTTCTTTCACTTTTGAGTTAAGCGGCGTAAAAACTGTA
Organism: Zonotrichia albicollis; assembly: GCF_047830755.1. NCBI lineage: Eukaryota > Metazoa > Chordata > Aves > Passeriformes > Passerellidae > Zonotrichia > Zonotrichia albicollis. Next base: position 30,359,969 of record NC_133828.1, read on the forward strand.
AGGAAAAAAAGAAAGAAAAAGGCAGTATATATGTATTTACAATTATTTTGCAATATCTTTGATTGTACCAGTCAAAACCATCCTGATCAAATAAAAGGTTTTCTCTAAGAATATCTATATTCTAGATAGTAGGCACTAGAATTTTGATGGCATTTGTTCTGTAAACTCTTTTTTCCTTCTTACTTTTTAATGACCTATTGATGCCTCAAAAGCTGAAGTACTGCCTGTTTAGATTGGCTCATGGCCTTGCATCTTCAGGAAGGCACTGTGCCCCAAGACCTAAACCATCCTGGAAAACAGATTATGTCTCTCCCTGCAGTGACTCCGTGACCCCTCGCACCTACCTGCGTGTGAGCTGGCTGTGTAACTAGAGACCCACAAAGTTATTACTGTGTCTGGGCAGCAGGAAGAGCTGAGAGTATCCAATTCTATCAAAACGTAACTCTGTGACCAGATGGGTGCCTGGCAGGACTGTGTGGCTGTGCAGGTGTGGTCCAGGCTGGGTAGGAGCACACAGCAGCTGCATTGCTGCTGAGGCAGGGTGCAGAGTGCAGGGCTCACACTGTGGAGGCAGAGTGGTACCTGGAGCTCCTTGCAGCTTCCTGCGCTGGTGCCCCGTTTGCTGAATGCCAGCAGTGTCACAGCCCTGAGCCAGGCGGGGTTCCTGGCACTGCTCACGGAGCACACTCGGTGTCGCTGATGCAGCAGACACTGCCCTGGGTAGAGCAGGGCTGACCAGCATCCTGCCAGGTGTTGGCTTTTGGCTGTCTGGGCATTTGTGGGAGGCAAAGACAGGCATGAATGTAGTGACTGCCCACAGGAAAGAGCCTGCTTAAAATGAGAACATTGGCCTTTTGGGTACCACTGGGGACTGCAAGGTTGGAGTAGAAGGGAGGCAAAAAGGGGCTGAAAAGTGCGTCCATTTGGATAATCTGTTTCAGAGCAGGAGACATGTTTGAGACAACTATAAGGCACAGCTATTGCTGGACTAAAGTTGTCACCTTTCAAAAACTTGGGGAAAAGATGACATACAGTTTGGTTTTTAAGTAGAGCCCATTTGTGCCAAGTTTTCACTGCATTGTATCATGAAGCTCGTGCAGCTTTGATCCAGCACAGAGTTTACTTGAACTTCATTTAACATCTCAGAGAATTACAGCATCATTGATTCCAACCAAAACGTGCCAGCCAGTGTTCTTGACATTGCTGTTGCTTATTGCACTGCCCATTTGACTGGATTGTTATTGTTCAGATTCCTTTCTGGTTTTGTAATGGCTGCATTTCACATTAAAGTTCAATGGTTTAATTAAGGAAATGACTGAATAGGAAGTTACTGTTACCATGATTTCAGCTGTTGAAGAAAGATTTGCCCTGCACGTGAGGAAATTTGTGAACCTAAGCTTTTTGTTAAATGTGCAACATCTCCACATTGTTTTTTAAACCACTGATATTCATATTAATAAATCACACCATTTTCCTTCTCTTTGTGGAGGCTGGTTAGTTTCAAAGCATGTAGTGTACCACAGCATCTTTCACTGAAGCATGGTTTGAAACAAGAGAGTATTTCGTTTGCAAGTTTCTTTGAGATTTAAAGACAAAACTAAGGACATTCTGTGTTTGCAAATGTCTCTCAAAATGAGAACATTTTATGTGCAGCTACGTAAACCCCCGAGTAACTGCTTGCTTTCAGTTTTGAGGCTGGTCAGGACTCTGCAGTCAGACTGCATCTTGATGCTGCTGTTCCCTCGGCAGTTGGGTGGGATTTAGAAGTTCTGCCTCTTTTCCCAGGTCTAGCCAATCCTGTTGTGTTAAGCAGCTCTCTGCATCAGAACATTAGGAAAACATATATATGAATATCTACAGATTTAAACTGTATCAGTTTTCTTTTCCGCTGCATAGCACACCCACATAAAGCAGTTGATTCAGCCCCACTAGGAGTGTGGCAATGTCTGCTTTGAAGGGTGGAACAAGTGACTGGCATGGATGTGGAGAGGGAATGCTATGGCAGAGAGAGACAGCTCTTAAATCAGGTCTGCTACAAATGAAATCTCAGTGAAGAAAAGGAGATCACATCTGTTCAAGTAGTCCCAAGTCCCCATTCTGCCAAATGGTGTTTATTGGTTTGATCAGCTACCAGATAATTGCAGTGGTACAGTAAATAGTAAGCACTATCTGTCTTAGGAAGCCTGGAGTTTCTCAGAGGCAGGGTTTCCTCTCCCCCCCCCCCCCATATGTTTACTTTATAGTTTACAGTTCATGAAAGAAGCAAGAAGAAGGAGAAGTCCAGCCCAAACTGAGATCTGTAGGTAGATACCATAAAATAATTTCCATTGTAGGGTGAACTGCAGGCAGTTGACAGTGCCAGTCAAGAAGTAGCTGTGGTTAATGAGAGGCACGTTGCCTGGCTGGTTTAGCATTTCAACAAATGAGTTCTAGCAAAGTTTTGATTCAACTTAAATTTTATCAGCCAAACATAATAGGAAATTAGTATTTAGACAATTTTAAGCATTTCAACCAACTGTAGTTGAGGAATCTGAAGTATAGATTATAAGAGGATGTACTATTTTAAATGGCAATGTTATGGTAATACATTCTAGAATTAACCTTTTAGTTAATTTAAGACTGCCTTTTGTTTTGTTAAAAAATTAAAGGTCGTCTACAGTGGTGACATTTTAAAGACCTAACCTGATTTTTTTAAGTGGAAATAAACAGATTGTTTCTGTATCCTACGAAGACATTAGTAAAAACTGCAGCAAGGAAGCCCAACGTGAGTTGTTATTTGTGATGCTGCTTAGGCTGATTTGTGGCCAGGTATTACATATTTTGATACAAAATGTATAATTACTTATTTTGATACAAAATATATAATATTATTGGGGTTTTTTAAACTAAGATGCAAACTGGGCTTTATTTTGCACTTTAAGTCATTTTTATTTCCAAGACTCAGCTTCTCCTATTTTTTCTTTTTTATTCTGTGAGAATGAAGAAAGAAAAATCTGGTTAAATCTGCTGGTGAAACTAAGGCTTAGCCCACTGAATATAGTCACCAAGGGATTAATGCAGCTCTCTTGTCCTTTTTTTCACTCTGGCTTAGATCCTGCAAAATCATGTGCCTACATGATTTACACCCATGAACTGTCATACTGTATGTCATCGCTAGGAAAAAAAGGTTTATTCTATCTCAAGTTACTAAATACTGAATCAGATTTTAAAAAGTTAAAGACCTCATAGTGTCAGAAAAAGTTAGGAGTTGGTTACTAGTGGCAGGAGCGGTTGAAGTTGGTATTAAAATATAAGGATTTTTCTTTACTCATACCTCCTATCGTTACATTTGTAGTTGATTTCAGAGCACTCCTTTTTCTCTGAGTAATGTAATTTCCATACATGCGCACACAGAAGTTAATGGTGTGCTTACACAGTCTGAGGCACTGTTGGGAACAACCCTTCTGTGGAATGAAGTAGCAACTTTAGTGGAAATATAATGAACAAGGGGATTAAAATGGAAGCATTTAGGCATATTTAGATTTCAACTTTCATGTCTTTTAAGTGATGTCTGTAATTCTGATGAAAATTCTTCTTGAGTTGTGAAACAGTGGGCTCTACTCAGAAAACAATCTAAAATTCCTTGGATGCAAAATGTATTTTTTCACTTAGTGCAGAATGTGATTTATATAACATCTCAGCTGACATGATCTGACATGTTTTTATGAATTCCTTTGCAAGGCAAAAGTGCCTCTAGTTGCAATTTATAGTAATGAGACTGTCTGCTGTTGAGTAACTGATTACAATGAAGGTATAAGAAGCAGGCATGTTTGCCTTTCCAACTCATTACCCTTTCCTTGCTTCTCGAGTACCTAAACCCGTGTTCTGGAGCAGTGCTATCTGTGGGTCTCCAAAAGCATTCTGTTTGTCCAAACACATTTTTGTGTACTTCACCAAATATAGTCAGATGGTATTTTGGAGTTCAGCTAATTGGGTTGAATACTATATCTAACAGATAAATTTGAAAAATACAACAAAGCTCTGTCTGTAAACAGATTATATAAACAAAAATTTACATGAAAACTTCTCCATGATCTTTAGAATAGTGAATGGTAAATTGTGTCTTAGGGTCAAAAGCAATATTATGATAGTGCACAGTTGTCTTTATTATGTACTTATGGATTATACTGGGGGACAAGTGGATCAGGTCCTGAAGTGGGAAGTTGTTTACTTGTGATTTTGATGGATAAATAGCAAAAGCCTGGTGTGTATGCATGAACATATATTCACAGATTCATGTTAAAATACCGTTGAGAAAATTATCCAAATTGAAGTCCTGCTAGAGGAAGATCATCTTATTTCCTCCTAATAAGTACTCATAGAAGGTTCCCATAGCCATTTGCTGAAATAATTTTTGTCTTAGAGCCCCATTCAGCAAACGCAGCTGGGAGTTTTGCTCTTCTGAGAAATGAGTGTAGCAAGCTGTACTTGCAAGCACGGAAACATTGTGAAGATCTGGCCCCTGGGGAGCGTAGCGCAAAATTCTTTTTGAACATCCCAGAATGGAGAAAATCCTGACTATGCAGAGCCTGTGACAGAAGCTGCAATAGTGGAAGATAGGGGGAGGAGTTGCCAAGGCGGTGAAGAACTTCAAAGAACACTGGAACTAGGGGCGAAAGTTCAGCCTAATCTTGTGTTATCTGAACTCGCTCACCCACCTCTCTTGCAGTGCATCTGCATAACACGTCTGGGTCTGGTTGTTGCAATGACTTCGCTTTTCTGGAATATGACTGAAAATGTATTGTTAAAAAAATTATTGTCATTTGGTGGAAAATGTTTCAGGTAAAATTCCATGAGGGAGGCCTAGACTGAGCGAAGCCACCCAGCGTGCTCCCAGGAGGGACACACACCTTCCCTTCCCTCAGCTGTGTGCTCCTGCCACTTCACTTGTGAGGGTTTTGTTAGACACCTCAGTGACCCAACTCAACTCCCTGCCATGGCAGAAAGAAAAGCTGCTGGGTTAGTGACTTGAACCTTTTGCTTACTTGAACCAGTAAGCAAAAGGAAGAGTGGATTAAGCAAAGGACTCATACAGCAGGAGGGAGGAAAGGAATAGAAGCTATCTTCCTTTTCAGCTTCTCTAAGCATTAATTATATTGAGGAATAACTCAGTAAATCACAGAAGTGCAATGTAAGTGCTTTCATTCTGGGTGAAATCTGGGACTTGCTGGTAAATCTATTGATTAGAACAGGATTTCATTTCAGGTTTTATCTTTGATTTATGTGCATTGATATTCATGAGCAGACCTTTGAAATATGGTTGTGCAGTATCTGATAAATACTTTGAATCCAACTCAAGAGAATGTGTTGAAAACAACTCTAAGAATCTATTTACCTAAATAAATGTAAAACTTAATTATGATGCAATAAAATATTTTCCCACCATGATTTGTGCTGCTGCCAGCCCATGACACTTAGTATGGAACATTAGTAAATAAGTCTATGAGTTACTCCCTGAAATAAATTGTCCTAGCCATCTTGATTAATTTACTGATTACTGAACATAAATATTCAGATCATATCTGAATTTAAATTACAGAAACTCAAATGCTGACGGTGGAGACACAGACTCGGGGTAGCAATGCAGTTGGTTGCTAGTTTAGCTGAGAGCAGAAGTGGCAGAAGCCCCCTGTTTGCTGCTGATGGATAGACAGTGTGTCAGAAGATGGCTTTGGTGTTCAGCTCCTGCTTTTCACTTGTCTGTGGTACATCAGCAACACCCTACACCTTCAGGATCCTGTAGCCCTTAGGGGAAGGGCTGCATCAGCAGGAGCTGCACCCTTATTTCACCTCTGAGGGTGGCCTCTGCAGGTTACTGGACTGTGGGGAACCTTCCAATGCCAGTGCTGGGTGCCTCCATGGTGGAGGTCTTTCATTGCCATAACCATGAGCCAGATGACCTTTATGAGCACTGAATTTACATGGGAGGAAGAATTTTCTTGTTTTAAGATGTATCTGTTGATCATTTGGTTCTGTGCTATATTGATGTTGTGGAGGTGCTGCAGATGTAGCAAGTACACAATTTCAAAATTCAGAGGGTTAGAGCATGTACTTCTAGAGGAAAAATACAATTTGCAGCTTCTTTGGCATACCAAAATACATAATGCCTTTCAGAAATGTAAGCTATTCCAGGTACTTCAGGAACGATTCTATCACGTTTTATGTGGGTATTTTTATTTTAAAGATACTGAAAATGAGATAAGATTAAGGGTCATTATTGAACATTTGCTTAACTTCTGACACATGACTTTGTTTCTTCACTTTATACTCTAAATTAGGTCATTACAATCAGATTGTGCATTATAAACAAACATATTTGTGTTTATATGTAATTATAAAACAAACACAGAGGGTAAAGGCTGTAATTTTGAAACAGATAAAATTTATATGCCCTTTTGGAATCTGTATGTAAATTAGTTTCTCACACTCCAGCCGAGATCATGTAAATGGACCCCAGAGAGCTGGTACAGTGCTGATGGTGTACTCAGGAGAGTTGGAGCACTGTAAAGACATTTGCAGGTCAGAAATGAGGTTAATTGACAGGAAAGTGTGTGAGGACAGGAACAATTTGCACAGTGCTTGTCAGTGGGCAGAGCTGTCAGTTCTTCACTTGGCTACTAGTATTTGTCGAACAAACACGACAGGACTTCATTTCAGGAAAAGGAAAAAAAGCCAAGAAGAGTCATTTTAGGACAACAACTTTGGAAAGAGTGGTGTTTTGTGGTTTTGTTCCAAGGTACCCACATGCATGCAGCCACCGTACGCAGTCCCCAGTCTGGCTCGTCGCTGCTGCTGGTGAGGCTGCTGCCTGCAGCAGGGCTTTGCAGAACAGGACCTGCTCTGGCTTTTCCTCGGGTATTCTTCAGGCCTGACTTTGCACTAGTGATGACAACTCCATCTTCTTGATCTATCATGTCATACATGACTTTCTCTGTCCTCTTCCTTTTTTTCCATGTGTGTTAGGATTCCTGCCTGCTCCTTATTGCATTAGTACCAAATTTGCTTACAATGCAAATAGTGCCTGTTTCATTCATGAATTCAGAATGTATGTCCCTATTTATAGATGTGCAAAGACCAGGCAAAAGGCTGATTTTTTTTTCTATAGCTGTAGCGCACTGATAAATCTGAAGCTTTTTCTTGGCCTTAGATACCAAAAAACAGCACACAAAGGAAAAAAATTATGTCTGGCTGATTTGTGGTCACACCTTCCACTCTAACCATTGTGCAGTGATTTACCTTTTCATTGGCATTAACTGTTCTCAATCTTCAAACAAATTTTAATTGTAGGAGTCTTTTAATTTCTTTCTTATTTCTAAAATTCTCATGAAATAGTAACCATTCAAGCCTGGTCAATATGGTGAATAATGTCATCCAAGAAAACCCAGCACACCAAAATTGAATGTACTGTGGCTAGAAAAAGCATGTTTTTCTGGTTAAAAACCAGAATATATGACCTGCTTTGGAACCTCACAACGTGAAGTTTAAGAAAAAAATTGTGTATTTCCAGATTTTGCTTCTTTTATTAATACATGTATTAAAATGTAAATAAGTAAATATATAAAATCAAATAGCTGCATGAAGTCATTGTTTCCTAGAAAATACTTAGCAAATAGTTTTGCTTTCTTCTTCTATTGTTCCATAAATTTATTCTGCACAAATTATAAAAATGCACTGTCAAAAAAGCATGTCAAAACAGTAAGCTATTCTTAGTAGTCTCTTTTAAAAAATAAATATTATCCAATATAATGTTGGTGAAACTTCTACATAGTTAATAATAAAGCAGGAAAAGCAATATGCTTTGTCATTTTGGACAGACTTTATTATTTTATTCTATAATATATTCGGCAGCTGTTTATACACTTTGACTGCTTTATAGTTTCAAACAAGTGTCTCATTATCAGGCCAATGGCAGAAATGACATCTTTAAGAGTCATTTCAGTTCATTCCACAAATGAGGATTGGATTTTGTCTTGTGTTTTCTTTACTGATCATGAGCAGCCTCCTTAAATTTCTCTTACATAGTAATCCTTTACAGTAATTATGTTTCATACTTGTGCTTCCCAGAATATACATGGTATATTTAGGAAAGGCATTTGTTTGACAGTGGAAATGCTTCCATAAAGTATCTTGTGTCTTTCAAATAATAAATAGTGCTTTCCATAATATAAAATGCTGGCATGGCATTAGCAGGAGATTGTGTTGCTCACTATGTTCATTTTCTTAATACCAGTCATCAGTGAAGGAATGGCAACAATTATGTATAATTGTGCAATTTATATTTAGTGTCTTTCCAAGAACATTTAAGGAAGCATGGAAGGAATGAACAGCAAGCCAAAATGAATAGGAGTCAAAGCATATCACTGGAGGTACAACCCCAGTGGCTGCAGCGGATGCATTCTGTGAGCACTGCAGGGAGCACAGGACTGCTCTTTTTTCACAGTGAGCTGTTGGATTTAAGGGAAAAACCTCTGCAGTATAGGTGATGGGAAAATCAAAGACAGGTTGGAGGACTCCCAGAGAGAATGAGCTGATGCGTTCAGATTAAAAAGAAAATGTTACAGTGATTGTGCACACATATTTTATAATGAGTGACTTTTTTTTTTTTTGTATTCTAGTGTAGAATACAAGTTATTCGGTATTTTGGTACCAGTATTTGAAATGGTACTGCTGGAAAAGATTATTTGTTTTCCCTTTTCAGATCATCATGGGGATTTTTTTCTTATTGTTGAATATATTAATGTGAGTATTTTGAAGACTGCATTCTTAAACAACAGCTTCTCATTGTGTATGCAATGCCTCACTCTTAGTAGATCATATACTTCTGCAGAAGTCATTGTTTCATAATAATTTTTGTTTTCTAATATAAAGGAAAATTTACAGAAGATTTTATATATTAAGTATTTGGCATGTTCACAACATTACTATGTCCCATTTCTACAGACTTCTCCTCATCCTCCCTTAGTTAGATACAGATTTCTTTTATTACCTTCATACTGGGAATGCTTAAATAAAAACAATTAACTATGAGATAACTTATCTCTGAAGGAGCTTCCCGTGTAATGAAGTTTACTGTGTTCCTTTGGTTGTTAGAAATTCTTTTCATGCTTTAAGTTCTAATAGATTAATTAAGGCCAAAATTTAAAAATCTTCTGTTTGATACTCAGCTTCATGTATTCCTTTATTAACACTTTACAGGAAATGCTTAATATCTCTCAAAGTTCAGCCCTGCATTCTGCTTCCTTAGCTTGCATACGGTATTTAAAAGTATTTTTGCATTGTTGTGGCTCAGCTTCCTGCCTACTCTGGTTTTTATCTTTCTCCATATGACCATGTGCGATGAGAGGATGGATGCTCAGGGAACTGAACAGTGTGGCAACAGTCTCCTCAGTACCCTCAGGGTGGGGAAATGAGGTGCCCACAGTCACCTTTCCACAGTGGGTCTTCTGAAGGCCCTGAAGTGGTCAGGAGAGCAGAGTTGTAAGGAAATTCAGGACATCCAGTCTGGACTCACAGGGGTTTGCAATAGACTGTAAGTTTCCCATTTAAAGCAGATCCAGGGCTGAGAGACCATCTGCCCTGCAGAGGCACTGAATGCCCTCAGGGGAAATAGCTACTTTGGTTGAATTTTGAGATAAGTAAGGGGAGCCATGAATTTGATTTAGAACAGAAATGGTAAAGGAGCAGCTTAAATGCGTAGAACTGTTTTTAAAATTATGGCTTAGTTTTGCCAGTCTACTGTTTGTTAAGATTGATAAGCATTACTGGAAAGATTCTGTCTCCAGGTTTTTAGACAAGCCTTTCTTTCTGTATTTATAACCATCTCTCTGCAAACCTACAAGCAAACTAACAAAACACAACATGTAAATTGCTACATTGTATTTCTGAAATGCATCAAAGCTGCTTGTAAGTTTACCCTTTTTTCCTGAATAAGCAACTCTGGGTAACTTAAAGAAGCTCTGAATGATTTGTAGAGGAGGCACTCTTAGACCCTGTGGTCACCTTTTTCCCTCAGGGTCAAAAGGAATTGCTCATTTATAACTGCAAGCAGCAATACACCTGGCTACCTGCAAGTCTGCTCACACCTGTTGTATGCAGTTAATAACAAAGTCCTTGAAAATATGATTTTTATGATTATATTTGCATACGTTTTACAGATTAGGCATCTCAGTTTTGGCATTGCTAAGTCAGTAAGACTGAGACTGTTCTTTGCAAACAAGGCATGCTTCTTGCATTTCAGAAAATATGTAGGAAAACTGTAGTCAGTACTTGAACTGATATATCACTGCACAAGGACTGAAAAGTCCAGGCACTTATCTGGACCTTTATAAACATAATCTCATATAAACATAAAAAAGAGGGTTTTACAGAGAAATAATTTTGCCTATGTTCAGGAGTAAGAGCAAAGCAGCTTTTCCATATGAGCATGGCTTCAGATTGGAAGGGACCTCAGGGGATCTCTAGTACAACCTCAGCATAAAGCAAAATGATCAGGTCAGGTTGCTTTGGGCTGTGTGTATTCTGGTCTCGGAAATGCTCAAGAAGGGAGAGTGCACAGCCTCTTGGAGCAATGTCTGTCTGTCCTGATGTCGAGTCAGAAACTTGCTTGTTTCAATTTAGCTTTGCTGTCCCTTTCTCTCCAGACACACTGCTGTAAGGAGTCTGGCTCTGTGTTCTTGATAGCATTGTCAAATCTATTGGAAGGCAGCTATTTCCCTGTTTGAGACCAAAATGGAGACAGATTAATCAAGCCTTTTAAAAACAACAGATAATGTTGATAGGCTCATTAGCACTTAGAAAATTATATCAAGTTTTCTTCCCAGAAAATTCTGTAATGAGTTTTTCCTTAACAAAAATAAATAATCAGATGCTGTTAGATTGTGATCTAATAGATCATATTTGTTGTTATGTGTTTTCCTAATATGTTAGGAAAGAGAGTACTAGTAACTGAGACAAATGGGCCACATACTGAATCTAAGAGAGGGAAATCATGTCCAAATCACAGGAAGCCTTGGGACATGTGACAGCAGAGCAAGCAAGATGGCAGCATTTCAGATACTGCTTTGGAATATTCTTGAGAGCCTTCCCTGGTATGACAGTGACTGAGACCCAATCGAGCATATAGTGTTTACATCCCTGCAGCCTCTTCCCTGGGGGTGGGGCAGGAAGAGAAGAGGGAAGGAAGCAAGGCATGATTGATGGCTTTTGAAAAGCTTTTCCCTGCGAGGGGAAGGTGTGGTCACTATACACGTCTCCAGCTAACAAAGCCCTCCTGCAGGTCGAGCAGACTTAAGCTTTGTCACCCCTTTGGGGTGACTGCAACACTGTCCAGAAAATATTTTTCTTGTTTTTCAGTTGGGAATAGAAATCTGAGCAGGAGAAGTAGCCTGTCACTGTTCCAGTTTGTACTGCTTTAAGACAGTTCTCCAGCACTGAGTCTGATTGTGACATCTGTGACCAAGGGTTCTGAAATAAGTCAGATTGGAGCACAGATCGACTGCTGTGTGTGCCACATCTCAGGAAGGCATGAGCACACAGCTACACTTCTGTCAAATTAAGCCACAGGTACACGAACATATTAAGCCAATATAATCCAGTACTGCTGCCAAAACAAGCCCTCCTATCCACCCTCTTGCCCCTGCCTATTTTTGCTCTCTGCTACCTCCTCCATTACACTGGCACAAGCCGCAGCACAGCCACATGCTGAACCCTACAAAGGAAATAATCTGGAAAAAAATTAACCTGATCAGAGAGAAAAAATAGGTTTCATCCAGAATCAGTTGCTAAACTGTTGCTTTTGCAGCATTGATGCCAACTGATGTTGCTGTGAAGCAGGCATGAGGCCTTAACCAGGCCAGGGAGTCTGAATTTACCCTAGCATTAAGCCTCTGGCATTAGCTTTATGCCAGCAGTGGGAATACGACTGTTCGTGATCCAACATGAAGTTAGGGTAGTACAGACAGACAGTGCCTGACTTGACATAAAATCTGCTGGTACAAACTTATTCCATCAAATAATTTCCAGTGCCAGTGATCACCATGTGGCTGCAGTGCTTTTCATCCAGTAAGAGTACACCTTAAACTTGTGTTATCAAATTGAGACCAAATGGAATGAGATCCATTTTAGGACTTGAAACACAGAAAAAAGGAAAGTTATGCAGAATGTAGTTCTGCCAAGTGTTGGTGCTTTCTTGTTGTTAGCTGTATTCAGATGGGCTCTGATCTGTTGTAAAAATATATTAGGATACCAAAATACTTAGAGATTATTTCTAGGGAAGTCAGTAATTGAAGATTATATGTTTTTGTAAGTACTAGCATTTTCAGATGTTATTTGGCTTTTCAGTAATGAACTATCTGCCAATTTTCTGTTTCTTCCCAGCTGTTTCCTATGGCCATGTTGGGGTGTATGGGATCGGGGCCACCGTATTGTCAGAAAGAGGAAGAGAAACCAAAAGGTGCCTGATGATGCATGTCCGTGGCAAAGTTCTTCTACAGTGTCACTGATCAGTCGGTGGCCTGACAGAGCTATAGCTGTGGACTTTCTTAGAAACTAGATTGTCAACATCACTGGGTAATGTAAATATAGTAATGTAAACAGTGCAGAGTACCAGGAATGAAGTTGGGAACTCCTTGCCTCCGTACGTCCCTGTCTTGGAGCCTAAGAACTGTAACGTTTCCTAGGCCTAAATTTCGTGAAGAAACTGAAGAATTTCCCTTCACTTCCCAAATGCAGCCTTGAGGCACCGGAGAGGGCTGTGACCGGATGTTCCTCCCCCCTCCCCATCCCTAGTGAAGAAAAACTTAGGAGAGTTGGAGGGCGCAGTGTTTGTCGCCTCGGCGCGGCCAGCCCCGCGGTGTGGGGGTGCACGGGGCGCGGCTGTCTGTCCGCGCTCAGCCGGGGCTCCGCGGGATGTCCCGCTCCGGCCGCTCGGGGGTCGGGACCCCGCCGGGCGCGCCCCGCGGCGGAATGCGCGGCACGCGGGCCCGCCGCCCCCCCTCGCCCCTCTCAGGCGCAACCATTGCTCGGCGCGGGGGGGTCCGCGCCCGCCGCCCCGCTCCGCGCCTCCCCTGGCGCCGCGCCCCGCTCCGCGCCCCCCTCCCCGCGCAGGACGGGGCGGGGCGCGAGCACCGCGCCCGCTCCGCGCTTCCCCGCCGCGCTCGGCGCTCCCCCGCCCGCTCCCTCCCCCTGCTGGGCGGTGGTTGAGGCCGGCGGGAGGTGGGGCCGGGCTGGGCCGGGCCGGGCTGGGGCAGCCGGCGGCGGTCAGCGGGGGCCCGTGCATGGCAGCCTGGGCGGCCGCCGCGGGATAGGGTCGACGCGGAGCGGGGTCGGGCAGGGCGGGGGCCGAGCGAAGGGTTCGAGGAGCCGCAGCCGGAGGAGAAGGCACGGAGGCGGAGAGCTCCCTGCAGCCCCGCCGCGCCGCAGCCCGGCGGCCGCCAAAGTTGCTCCCCATCCCGAGGGGGAGCGGGGGATCAGGCGGGGCGATGATCTTCCCCAGCAGCAACAGCAGCGCGGCGGGCGGCGGTCGGACCCCCTATCGGAAGCAGGTAAGGGAGGGGGTGTGCGGGTTTGTGGCACCCCCGCGTCCCCCCCCGCGGCCCCGAGGTACTGGGGGAGGAGTGGGGAGAGGAGTGGCGGCTGGCGTGAGTTGCGGCTTGCAGCCTGCTCGCTTCGCGAGAGCTGGTATTTGAGAAAAGAAACTCTCTTCTCCTTTTTAATGCTTTTAACCTCTCTGAAGAGCCGCGCCGTGACCTTGGCGAGTGCCGGGGCGGCCGCAGCCAGGTCACCTTCGCGGGGCGTGCGGGGCGGTGCGGGGCGGCCCCGCCGGGCTCGGCAACAGGTTAGAAAGGAGCCGGTGTCGCAACAGCGAAACTTGGGGCTGGATGTTTTTCACTCGGCGTGAAATGAGCGAGGGGATCCGGGCACATTTTTTCTTTCAAACAACGCTCCAGAAAACCTCCGCCGCCCTTCGGGTGCGCCCCAGCTCCCCCCGAGGGGGGCACGGGGGGGAGCCTGTGACATTTTACGGGCAGAGTGATCTCTCTGATAAGCTCGGAGCACTCGCATCTATGGAGCTGTACTGAAAGAGGTATTTCTTTGTTTGTTTGTTTAATCACCGGAAATAAAATATTTGAAATAGTTGTTACAACCTTGCTGGACCGTTTGTCTGTGGCTGCACTTTTACGCACACAAGATACAATGTTGGTATTAATCTTACATTATTTACTGCTTAGTGTGTTATTTTTCATTGACTCTTCGATTAAATTTAAAAAAGAAACAAAAACCCCTTACATTTCAAGTTAATGGGAAAGTGTACTCTGTGTGTGTGCCAGAGGGTAAATGGAGTAGAGGTCACTGACAAGCTACCGGCTTGACAAAGCATGCCAAAAATACTATGGCAGGCTTCTTTCCAGGTGAGAAAAAATCCTTCTGCGTCTGCTGCACTTAGTAGCTGAAAGGAGTAATTTGACAGGTTCAGTCAGCAATACTGGGGAAGTTCGTCCTATTTTGCTTGGGGTCAGAATACATTAAGGGTAGAAATAGGAAATCAGATATCACTGCTGCACACAGTGGAGGGCTTCATATAAATCATGAGGACATAGGCTTGGAAATTTTGATCTCTTGGTGTATTGTTGGGGTGACACAGGGTCTGTGTAGCTAACCTGCTTAACAGTGAAAGTTGGACTGATATCTTCTTGAAGGTTAAGTAAAAATTGCTATTTCCTTTTTTCTCCTTGTTATTTTATAGAAATATATTTTTGATAAGAATCACTGGTGTGTTATCTCAGCAGCACTCTGCAGATGCTGCCCAGCAGTGCACGGAGTTATCTTTGCATCTTGTAGTCAAAGTGTTCAAGTCCATACATAACAAAACATGCTTATTGTGTGCGCTGGTTTTGGTTTGTTGTTAATAAATGTCCTGGATACGCCCATGCTGATCATCTTGTCTGGTGCTCCTGCATACTTTATAAATGAAGCCAGTGCATCAGATGGAATTCCGTGCTCTCCCTGAGAGGACCATTAATCAGGGAAGGCCCCCTGTGTGTGTGCAGTGTGTCGGGTGTGGGGCAGGGTGTTGGCAGGAGCCGAGGGCAGCGGGGCCAGGCCTCGTGCTGGCAGGGTTGTGTTTTATGTGCGGATGTGAGTTTGCCTGCTGCTCTGGAGCAGGCTGATAAGATGCTCTTCTTTTCACAGTGCACTCCTTAGATTCAAAGAGCTAAAAGGGCCGACTGAATCAGAAAAACAAACAGACCCTTTTTCCCCAACAGGCAGAGAAAGAAATGAATGCAGGGGTATTATGTGGGCTTAAGACCCTGGGTACCAAAGGTTTCTTTTGTTAGTGTGTAGCTATTCTCTGCTCAAACACTTCCTACATAAGGAGCCAGGGTCTGTGCTTTTCTCCATAAGTGCATGGAAAATGCTTATTAGCTTCATTCATATAGACTCATGTCGATTAGCCATTGGCTTTCTGATCTCCCTTTCACTCAGACTTCACCTGCAGGGGTGAGCTGATGTCAAACAATGCTGAACAGCACTGCAAGCCTAATTTTTCAACCCATGATAATTAAAAAAAGTTGAGATTAAGTCCCTGTATGCTCTGTGTAACCCATATTCAGACAATTGCATTGTAGTTCAGCTTTAGCCTGAGACACTAGGTACTGTTAGTGTAGGAAAAGTTCTCAACCAATTACTGTAAAAGAAATAACTAGATTTGCTATGCTAACAGTGTGTCATATATGAAGCTGAAACAATTTTAAATAACTTATAAGAGAAATTAAAATGTTTTGAACAGCTTGTATGTCTCTGTTGGTATTTTAATGCATATCAGAATAATAAATGAACACTTCATGTTTAGTATTATCCTGTTTCATTTTTAAGAGTCTATAGCAGATTCAGTTGAAAAAATGAGTGATTAACTGATAAAAGGCAAGGTGACACTAACCTGATTTATTTTTAAGACATTGTAATACAATGCGGATTTCTACCTTAATTTAAAACACTGACAAAATGCCATATAGGTAGAGTAGGTTCAGATTTTTACCCATGTTCTCTTTTTGTTTTTCCATATAACTCTGTTCTGTTTTATAAACAAATCTGTACCTATAACATTATGTGTTTTACCTGTTGTATCTACACTGTGCATCTCTGGCATGTAGGAGCGAGTTAACATTCTCATTTTCAGGTCAGATTTGACTGGTCTGATCATCTTCTCTCTTCTGGAGTACTTGTAAGAATACTAAAATGTGGTCTCTGCTCAAAAGGATTCCCTGCATTGTGGACAGACAGGCATATTAAAAATACTCTTACCAGGCTTAAAATTGAGACATTGCTTAAATGAGTGACAGCTCATCTGAGAACTAATTTGAAATGCAGATGTAGGTCTTGTTAAAGAATGAAAGCCACACAATATCTGCAGTAATAACCTATCACAACACTCATAGCTGTACATCCTGTCTGTAAAAGGTATAAGCTAAGACCTTTGCTATCAAGGTTATTCGAGCTATTGTAAAGAATGCACGTGTGTGCATCTGTAATGAAAAGGAAACAAAATGACATACAATACTCTGCTTAATACAGGCTTTTTTAGCTCTTGGTTTGTTGAGAACAAGATGATTCTCTGTCCCTCCTCCCATTTTTGTCATTCTCATGTAAATCGGGAGGCGCTCCTCTGAAGTAAATATTTCTACACTCTGTAAAATTATCGTAAATGGAAAATTAGGCTTTCTCCTGCCATCTGCTCCTTGAATCTACAGAGCTACTCCAGCTATTTGATTAGGGATTTTAAATTGCTTTGTGCAGGGAGGTTCCTCTGCTCTCAGGTTTCTCCAAGAGGAAGCCAGAAGCAGCTCTGGGGGCCTGGGAAGGACACGAGTGCAGGGTCCCACCAGCACGGCCTGGGTGCTCAGCCCGGTGTCTCTGTGCCTTTTAACAGCTTTGCCCTGAAAGGGTGATTCTTGTTGCATTTAGATGAGTGTAATGTTTGTCTTGCCAGCATGAGGAGATTTACATAGTTTGCTGCTTTAGAGAAGATTAACTGGGTGTAGCTGCACGTGAGGAATTTAACACTGATTTGAGGTTTGGCCTGTGTATGGAGGGACAGACAAAGCTTTTGATCAATCTTTGCGTGTAGCTCTGGTAATACCAAGTGCTGTGTGGCAGGTTAGGTTTTCTAAAAGTTGAAGTTTAGGGTTGGTTTCTAATGACAGTTAAATGGAGAAAGCTTTTGCCAGTCTGAGGCTAAAAGTGTATATTAGCCTTTCACTCTGTCTATAGGTTTAACCTATCGAGAAGCTACACCTGCAATCCTACTTTATGATTTCCCAGTTGGCGCTGTGTGTGGTGTCTGCGTGTGTGAGAAGGAACCTCATTAAGCTTGCAAGACCTGGGCATGGTCGTAACTCAGAACATGCAGCTCCCCGGAGCAGTCTGTGCCCAGAGGGATTTAACACAACCCCTCCTGTGTGTGCGGATGGTGCTGCGGCGCGGGGAGGCTGAGGTGCCGCGGGTTGAGCAGATATCTGTGGTTACAGAAACAAACGGGATTCGTTTCTTTTTGTTTCTTTTTCTGAGAACTATAAGAATTGTAATTTTGTATCACCGACTTGAGGTGATAGGCTGTTTCCCATTACATTGTATACAATGGTAAAGGATCTACCTAGGTTTCGCAGAACTGAACTCCTACATTAAGTACCAGCTACTTTAATTTTTTCAGTGCTTTTATAAGATTGTTTGTCAAGTTCTGCTTTATTCTCAAGGGAGCAAAACTACTCAGTCAGTGGGTTTCTATACTTGTAGCAAAATGTGAATGAAAGAAATAAAAGGAAACATCTTATCTTGTTCAGGCATGATGCTATAGATTATAAAAAGTGATATAATTGTCTTATCTGTATTTGGCAATTTGAAGTTTTTGTTTAGTATTTCTAACAGGGTGAACAATATATTTTTGTCTCTTTGGAAGTGCTATTGTTTAAAGTATGTGTCTTTGCCATTTAGTTTCACATGGAAGGGAAGATAGAAGTCTGTGTCTTGAACATCTGCTGTTTTGTTTTGGGTTCATTTTTTTTCCCCTGAAACTTCCAACTGTTAAAAAAATTGCTTGAGTTAACACATTTCAGAAGAGTTAGATCCTTTAAACTGTAACTGCTGGCAGGGAGGAGAGGGGAAGGAAGGAAGGGAGTGGAAAATCCTTTCCTGCAAGCTTGAGATGTCTCCTAAAACATCCGCACAGTGCTGCAACCAAGTAAATAAAAATGATCATTTGACATTATAACCATTTTGGTAAGCTTTTACCCCCCGTTTTAAATGTGTTGTTGAAACTGACCTGTGTTTGTTGCACGAGGCGGTGTATAACAAAAGAAGTCAGTGGAGACGAGGAACCTCTAGTGGATTTCCCTCAAGGATCTGTTTCCAACTTCTTATGAATGTTTTTCTCCTTTCCTACAGCCAGTTGTTTTAAAACATCTTACTTGGGGGGGAATGTGCAGGCTTACAAATCTGTAATCCTAATGAAGAGGTGCATGGAGATGTTTTGATCTTGGAAGAGGTGTTGGTCAGAAGTATTTCAAAAAGCCAGCAGAAGCACATTTGAAAGTTCCTGAGCCTTGTTGAAGTAATTGTGAGTTATTTTGCATATGTTTCAGAATTGCAGTGTACTGTGGTAATTATAACAGCCACTGTATGTGCAGCTTGCTGATGCAACAGGAAAGGGAAGGGATGAGTTAGAAATAGAGGAGAAACGAGGAGGGGAACCATGGATTAGATAAGCACAAGCCTCCTAACCCAGCAACTTAGGAAACATACACACAACAAAAAAATCATGTGCTGTAAGGGCTGGTTACTGTGATTAGCACAGCTTTAGCTGTTTCCCTCAAGAGACTGCAGTTAAGGCAGTGTAGCTGCAGCTGTGTATTGACTCACAAAGTAGTTTTAAACTGCAGCTGAAGTAATTGAATGCTGGTGAGAGATTGCTTTAAACAAATTCAAGATTACCTGGGTTTGTGGCAGTTTGAGTTCATTTATTTCTAGGAATTTAAGTTTAGTAACTTTTATTACTCTTTATGCAAATTGATTTTTAATAGTGAAACTCTGTACCAATTTTAAGAACTTCACCTGTGCACTAAGATGTCTTGGCTTAAAAATATCTAGCAAGTGTTTTGAAGTCTTAGAAGCTCTTTTAACAAAAATATAGTCACAACATTTCAACAATGTCTTTTTTGGAATTTATGGTGGAGTGTAAGGATGTATCAGCTCTAGGGTCTGTTGCAAAATAATAGCTGATAATTACAGAAATGTATAAATACATAATAATATGATTTATAATAATACCTTTTTGTTCATATGTCCTCATAAAAGCCATGCTGTACACTTAACTATAATTGTTTAGGAAATCACTCATGTGTGTCTTATTTGTTTAAAGTATTCTGCTCTAGCAAAATGATGTGTCAAATAGAGTGGATATTTAGCGTTTACTTGTTTGATAGAATTGTAGAACTTTGTGAGGTTGCAGTGGAAACAAGCAACACATTGTTCTGGGGAGCCTCCTTTGGGCTTCATGTTCCTTTGTTGAAGAACAGCAGAAGCACCAGGACAGGGTGAACATCAAACTTAGTCTAGTCTGATGCTTACCTGCTTTTGCAATGAAGTGCTTCTTTACTGCAGCTAAATATGTGTAACTTTATTTCACCATTGATTCTTTTTCTTTACAATGTCTCTTATTGGCAATGGCACTTTCACACCTTATTGTGTGGGGTTTTTTCTGCTCAGATGAAAAGGGGATTTATTTCTTTCCTTACTTCTATTGTTTTCTCAGATCAGAATCTCCTTTGCCATATGGTGCTTTGTTCAATAAAGTGGAAACATGAGTCCTTTGGTTAACTACAGCTCATATATTCTGTCATTTAGGTATTACAGCATAACAATGTTAGAATTCAGCCCTTTAGGATATTCAAGGTATGTATATGGCACTTCCATTTTTACTGTGCTTGAGAAGTGAATTCTAAGGATTCAGGTGGGAGTTGGATGAGCGTTACAAGGGAGCTTTTCTCAGGATTGTTTGTCACCACAGGGCTCTTCTCATGCCTGTGGTCTTACCACAGCTTCCAGGAAGGCTGCTGCAACTTGGTAAAGGATTATCCAGTTATCTTTGAAAATCTGAAGCAGTGTTCATAGATTCTTGGCTACTCTGAGGTGATTCACAATCCTGCTTTAAGTTTCACTTGACCTGCAGAAACTTTATCAGGTTGTGCTTGTGCCACTGCAACAATCCAAAATCACTCCAAACACCAGGCAGGCAAGGGTAAAATCAAATGCAGGTCCTTGTTAACAGGTCCACAAATAAAAATACAGAATTCTTAAAGGGGAGGAATGAAAAAAAACCTGAACACTATAGTAGTGCAGGAGTGGGAAGTTTCCTTTACCTAATATGCAGGCATGTGGCACACAACCCCCAGTCTTCTCAGGGGGACTGGTTACTGTCCAGCCCTGGCACCTCAAGTTGTGTTCGGAGAAGAGACTCTGATCTGAGGCTCTGTATTTCTCTGTATTTTATTTGTACTTAACCCACTTGAAGAGTAAGGGGTAGATATTGCTATTTATTGGTAAGTTGGTGATGCCTCTTTCAAGACCATAAGTTGTTTTTTCCTGCTTTGGAAACAGTGATGTCTCTTGGGCATCCCCAGGTGCAATGCTGCCCAGGCTGTGGAGTGCTCTTTAGCTGAGCACCAAAAAGATGGTTGGTGTGTTGCAAAGGGGATCTCATGTATGAAATTATGAAGGAATTTCAAGTCTTGTGATGTTTTTCTTTCTGTTCTGCCTATGTGTACAATTTGCTAATAATGCTTTAAACAATAGTGCAGCAGATATTTTGGTGGTCTTCTATGGGTGTGGGGGAGACCCTGCCACTTCAGCTGTTGCCGGTGACTGGTAGGTGTGTGTCACCTGTGTGCCCACCTTTGAGCACGGCTGCGGTGACCCATTTGGAACTGTTTGCATTGCCACATGCATGTGTGCTGTTCTGGCTTAACTTAGCTAATTGCTTAGCCAAGGTTTTAAATAACCTATTACAACATGAAACTCTTTGAAGTACGTAGTGCAGAAGTAACATAGAGTACAAGCCTGTGTTGAGGGACATGGTGGCTGTGCCATGCCCTGGCCAGGGACTCTCCTCCTGCGAGCCCGGGAGAGCAGCAGCCACCCTGGATAAACCTGGGCTTTGGCAGAGCCAGCACACAATTCCTTGGATTTCTGTCTGTGTGAAAACAACCACCAGCAGACAAGATCCTTTGAAGTGTTTAGTGGTCTGTCTTCCAGATAAGTTCAAGAAGAGTTTAAAATTGTGGGTCTGAATTTTAAGACTCTTGCTTGTGCCAGCACATATTTACATAGCCGGTGGTGCCACTGCATGGGGTGAGACTGCTGACATCAAAAAGTGCCTTTTGAGACAGAGAACCAGAATACTTCTGAATTTCCCCTAGGAGAAACCTGAGTTGAATAGTTGGTATATCATGGGGTTAGTGTTAAATTCTAGTTCAGAATCAAATGGTATTTAAATTGCTTTAATATTATTCCACCCAGTCTGTTTGGTTTGCATGCTCCTTATTATGATAGTACTTGTGCTTATTTAAAAATACTTCTGTGTAATTTGGAAAAAAAAAATTGAGACAGGTATTAAATAGGATTGTCTACTAACCTTTGAAACAGGGGCATTTTTTTGGTTTTTGTTTAGCATTCCAGGAGATATATCTCTGAATGCTACTTGTGAGAAACACTTAGCAAAACTGGGGTTTCAGAAAAATGTTTCACTTTACAAAAATATAAATGATAAGATTTCTTTATAGTCTTAGGGTATCAGTGTCTCCAATGCATACATATACATGTAAATATTAGGGACATTATATACATTATATAATGTTCCTAATATACATTAGAATGTCCCTATATACATTAGAATTAGGGACATTTTTTGAGATGAGAGAACCAGTTATATCCTGCAGTACTGAGGAGCTATAGAATACATTTGAAATCTTCAGTAACTTTAATGGTGAATAATAATAAGATATAATTCAGTATATAGAATTTCAGCTGGTTAAAGGTGCACAATGTGCATCAGTAGAAGAATGCAGGGGCTTTTTAGTTTTTTTTTTTTTTTATGTGCTCTAAGAGCTGCTCCCATTCCCAGATACAATATTCTACAATGCTGTGGAAGCTAATGCAAGTTGGAAATGGTTAAGGAAGTCATTGTTTCAGCATTAGGTCAATATTTTAATTGCTGTAGTAAAAAAATCATGTTAACTTTGGAAGCAGACTTTGTCAGATTGCCAGCAAACATAATGTTCTTAGATCTCTCAGGTGTGGAGTGTCATGGTCTCAGTCACTAAGGGCTGCAGACTGGTGTAGTCATTGTAAAAGGCACTCTGGATTTTCATGTAACTGTTCTTTGTGTATTCTGGTAAATTGTTGGGAATTCCCTGCTCTGAGGCTCTTGACAATTTGGTGCTTTCTGGTTTACAGTTTCTGTTGCCACTTTGTTATTGTTTTAGTATTATTAATGTAGGGGTTGGATTTCAGTATATGAGATGATGTAAAGAAACATTTAGCCTATCTGTGTGTCTTATCCTTCTGACAAAAACCATTATTTTGGTGTGACACTTCTCTGTTGACTCTTTCAAAATGACTGAATCCATCTCCACCTTCTTCATTCCCTGAAATAAGTGCTGTGTTGTGTCATTGTCCTGGATAATAGTAGAAGTCCAAGGTCAGCCGCACCTATAAAGGTTATTCATAAGGATTAAGATGGTGACCTGAACTTCAAAATGGTCCTGGTCACTGATATATTGGATAATCTTAACTAAATTGTTAAGGTTTGACTCTTCAAAAGGTACTTGTTAATATTAGTTTCCTACATCTCAGATTTTGCACAGAAATATACTAACACCTACAAGTGGTTCAAATACTACAGCAATTAGGACCAAATATCTTGAAAAAAAATTATATACACATGCACACATACCTACGTAGAAATCTATGTTTGTCTGTCCCCTGAAGCTCAGGATAGAGCAGATTATTTGGAATGCTAGAACTGTGTTCAAGTTCTGCCTGTCACATACTGTGTAAGTAGTTTCTTCATGGTCTGTGAGAACATTCACCTGAGTGCTATTGTTGCTATTTCCAGATAATTAGCAGTGGCAAAGTTCATTTTGGCAAGGAACTGGATTGTTGAAACTATAGTTTTCAAAGAACTCTAGTTTTCAAAGGTTGATTTACTGTTTGCAATAGGTGCATTTATTTTATTTAAGCAGATGCTTGTTGGGCAGAAAGGCAGTCAACCATGAAAATATTACTGAGAACAGGAATAACTCCCTGAAGTTCAGTGGCTCAGATTTTACAGAAATTTAATCTACTTATCTTTAGTGGTTTTATGTCCTTATCTTTCCTATGAAATGAACTTCCTTAGGGTTTAGGGGTTTCCCCTTTTTTTTTCTTCTTTTTTTTTTTTTTTTCTGAGAAATCCATACTTCATTATTCTGTTGTCCCATTTAAATTTTGAAATCAAATTAAATTGCATAAATTCAAAATTCAATTATTTTTGGATTTTTTTGTTTGTTTTTAGGTTTTTGTTGTTTTTTTAAAGGAATTGCAGTACACCATCATTCAATTTATGGTGACTTCTGTAGTGAAACAGTGCTGGTGTACAAGATTATTAGTGTTAAATATCCAAGTGTTGTGCAGGTGGATAAGCTGCAAAGGTAGAATTACTGCTAAGAAAAGTGCAGTTGAAGGTACTTACTGAAAATGTGATTCCTTGAAATTGTCCACAGTGTAAGATGAACCTGAAAGCAGTTTCTAAGCACCGGGGTTGTGCAGTTAGCAGAGGCAAGTGATTAATTTGTCTTCAAAAGTTAGCCAATGGCTGGACAGATTCCCTTTCACTACAGCATTTTAAAGTTAATTATCAATTCCAGATGTACTTATTACAAGTATTTTCTTTCATCTATAACTTTCTGGTGTGTTCAGAGGTATGATTCCTCAGCTGAATTCTTGTACCAAGGATAAGAGCATGACTATTAAAACTGTGCATGAGTTGGGCTCTGTGCCCAAATGAACCGGTTTATTCCTGACTAGTGTTTGTCATCCATCCATACATAGCACCAGATGTGGTTCAAGCCACGTGTCCCTTCACCACCCAGAGGTGGAGGCTGTGTCCCACAGGTGCTGCAGCTGTTGTGCCAGCTGTGCTGATGGTGGCCTGCTGGCTGCAGGGGCTTCTGAGCCCTTTGGTGGCTGCTGGAGCACTCCTTGGATGGTCCCTGCTGTAGCTGGAGCCACTCACACGCCTGAGTCAGACTGCTCCTGCACTGCCACGACCAGTTCTGCCTGGCAGTTGGATTTCTCATATATTATTAATGTTGCATTAGTACGTCTGGAAGCTTTCCTAGGTGTTATCTAATTCCTGTGTTTTTCATTTCAGAATTGACAATGATTCATTGTGCAGTCAGACATTTCCCCAGCAGCTATTTGGATGCACCAAGGAATGGCATCCCACATTTGCTTAGCATACAGCTGCTAAATCTTTGTAACTGATCTTCAGAACTAAGTTTCTGGGTGTAAAAGGGATTGTTCATTATCATGCACTGTGAAGTCACAAACAATTTAATTTTAGAATATATCCTATTGTATGGCTTGACTTTCTGCCATCTGAATGATATTCTTAACCGTTTAAAATCACTTTTCTCTTGGAATTCAAAATCTGAGTTAAAAAGCTGCATGAGTTAGAACAGTAGTTTGCAAAAGAAAAAAGTTTTGTCTTGGTTCAAATCAAGAGTGAAATTTTTAATTAGAAGACAATATGTGAGAAAAATTGATGAGGGCTGTAGAAGTGATTTACAACAACTTTTGTTTCTATGATTCAATATAAATTACAGCTATCAAGAAGAAGAGGAAATAATACAGTAATATAGCATGGGATTTTTTTGAATTGCATGCACAAGGATTCTGGACAAGATTGTCATTTGTAAAAAGCCAACAGTCAGAAAGTATTGGATCTAATAAGTGATAAGCATCTACCAAAGCATCATCCTTTAAAGAATGAGAAAAGACTGACTTGTGTTTGTTTCAGATAAGGCTGTAAGGAAAATCTGACCCTAAGGCCAGAGCAACTCTGCTGCCTGTGGTATGTACAGAGGATTTCACTTACTTTTAGCAGAGCAGTTTTTGCATGCTGCTTGTTGCCTTTCTTGTAAGAACAGAGGTACCATGTGTGTTTGCTGCAGTTCTCTTACTTTGTGTATGAAAAAACAATGTTGGTTTAGTTCTGAATAATTTGACAGTCTAGTGCTGTTTTGTTACCACTTTCATGAGTCAGCACCATTGGTAAATGAAGCAGTCTGAACTTCCTTTTTCTTTTTTTAAAACTTTTTTTTTTAAATTCTCCTTGTTCTATTGATGAGCAATGGGGAGACACCAGGAGGAAGAGTAAGCAGCCATAGGGCCAAGGATGCTGCTTTTTGGGGTAATGCCAGCCTAAGCTATTCCTTGAACTGCCATCTTGGTCTGTGGCTCCACAATTTCTCTGTTGCACTTGGATCTTTTCAGCCAAACTGAGGGGAAGGTTGACTTGAAAGCTGAGCTTCTAGCAAGACCAGCAAAGCCATCTTTGTTCTTTATTTGGTACTGCACCAAAGCCATTTTATCAGACCAGCAGCTCTAACCACCCTTTTTGGCATCCCTGTACCACTCTTTTCACTCTCTGCGCATCCTAGATATCTTAGAAAGTGCTGTTTCTACTTGACAGTTTTATCAGGAGTTGAATTTTCATGTTAACACACCCAATCAGTAATGTTTGAAAGCTTTCAGCTTTCCATACTGTTCTTAGTTGACCTGGTGCTACATTCAGGCCATCAAAGGTCAGTGCAGGCAAATAATTCCTAATGTGCAGCTAGACATCTATTGGGAACTCCACCAGAAATTACCTGCCCTTGGAAGTCTTGCTCTTATTTTTGTGGATGAATCTTCAGTTTTAATTAAAGCCTACCTTTACAAATTTGAGAATTTCATCCTACTGAAGGAATACCATTTTCCTTATTCTAAGGAGACGCAAACTACAATCTATAAAAGTAGGCTCGTGTGCTGGATTTTCCTATGCTGATTTTAGCAAACTCCTTGCTGTTTCATCACGTCCCCAGATTTGCTGTGTTCACAGTATTGTAGTGAATTGCCTTAATGTATGAAAGAGCTCCTTCTCATCTGTGCGCCCTTGATCACTTGCATTTAGGAAAATATTTACATTTTTCATAACTTTGCATAAAGAGCATTACATTTACTAATTGGTTAGATTTTCTTACTACTGCTGCTACTTGTAATTTAAATGTGCCATACTCCTGTTTTCTAGGGCTTAAAATTCAAAAGAGTTCACCATAGATTGTCTTGAATGTTCAGCAACTTTGTGCTTTAAACAGGGCTAAAATCAGCTTCTCTAGGCCATGGATGCCCGAACTGGCTTTCATTAAACAACAGAATGGTTTTGCTAGAAATAGCCTGGATGTGTTGAGACTGGTGGTGAGCAAATGGTAACAAACCCTGCTTGATCCGAGTTGAATGGGATTAAATAGTATTTGTACTATACTAAGCATTGTGCTCTGGAGTATCCTAGTCCCAGTTCCCTGAAATGATGCTGGAAAAGTGATCACTTCATTAAGCATTCTGGTAATGAAGGAAGTGATTTTTGTCTTACTGTAAAATCTAAAATTCTTAAAAAATGAAGCAATGCTTCTTTTTCACTCTTGTGCATAAAAATTGTCTATCAAGAGAGAGAAAAATGTGTCAAGAGGGCACAGGCACTGAGTACTGGGAAGCAAAAAGGATGTACTGAAGGGAAATGTGAGCAGAAAATGCTTCCCTCTAACTTCTAGGAAGCTAAACCAAGCTAAACCAATCCTAACCAAGTAGGTTAGGATTTTGGAGTTATCTAAAGACAAAAATTTTTACTTTCTTACCTTTTCCAGGATAAAATTGTCCAAATGTCAATATTTTCCTAGTATTCTTTGTAGCAGATGTTTTCAAAATAGAAGCTCATAAAGGCTTGTGGAAGAAAAAAAAAATTAGGTGGTAATGTCTTAACCCACAGTGTTCAAACAGCCTGTAATTTAATTCAGGATTTGAATATATGAGATACACAGATATAAAATAATGTATGTAGAACTCCTTTATTTTCTATATTTGAACACACACACTTCCAGGGCCAAAAGGGTAACAAATGAGAGAAATTGTGTGTTTTTCTTGCTGTTTGTCAAGCTGTGTTTTCTGCTGCTAGTGTTTCCTGATCAACTGGGAATGTCTCGATTTGTCTGTACCATCTTAGCAGCATTTTCTGTAGTAAGCAGCTGCAGGAAAGGTGGTGTTAGGTATCTGAACCATTCACTGGCCGGGTGAGCTGTTCTTGTTTCCATCTTTCCCAAGAGTTAAACATAGCTGCTTTTGTCATGCTAAACTGATTGTAATTTGTCCTGTTCATGGGTGTAAATCTCTATGTGCTACATAGAATAAAGTTGTACAAATTGTTCTAAGCATGACAGACCACTCCTTTTTTCCTGAAGAGCAAGGCTATCCTGTGTGTGACTGTATTACATCATAAACCTGGAGAAAATGGACTTTTAATGTCAGCTATGCAGCATATGTTGTAGTGAACATTTGGCCAAAAATACTTTATGTGGTGGGCTTTAGTATGGCTCTCTAATGGTGCAGGATCATCTCTGAGAAATGTCAAAAGTAGCATGTTGTCCTCAGTGCTGCCTGCACACACCTTTATCTCGGAGCTCTTACTTTAAATCACTTTTGCTGGGTATAAGGCAAACTTACAGCACTGCAGTGTTCATTGCCTTCCATGAGAGCACAAATTAGACCTTGTCTGTCCTGGAGGTGTCATTGTGTGTGTTACTGCACTGAAACAGTTGAACTAATGAAAGTCTTTGGTAAATTTGCTGCTGTCACACCCTGGCTGCCGGCGCTGCAGCCAGGCCACGCTCCCCTCCCAAATGAGAAATGAGGCAGGAGGCAGACGTTTTAGAGGCAATGAAGTTAAGCTCCATTTCTTTTCTAACGAGATTTGAGCTTCTGTGTTTCATTCTAGGGAACCATGTAGAGTGTTGGGAGTCGTTTAGAAGACTTTGGGAATGTCATTTGTTGTCTCATACATGCTACACGCAGTCTCATTACAATGCAAAGAAAATTCGTTTGCATGTTGTAGCATGCAGACCAAGCAGAGTTTGTTCCCTGGTGCTCTGTGGAAAAGCCCTAGGTAGAGAAGTTTTGCCAACATTATACACTGCTGTCTTCTGGTCTGTCAGTTCTGTGCAATGTTGGAATATATAAAATTTCTGGACAGATTTTCAGCTTGTGCAGATGAATGCAGAACCACCGGATGAGAGGGAAACCAGGCCGATATGTGCAAGTGCTGAGAAGTGACAACTCCTTACATAATGAGTCTGATGGTTTAAAAAGTTTCTACTGATCTTGCTCATGCTTTTAAACTGTATTGCTATTTTAATAATACCTGGCTGCTTCTGTACAGTTTGGTAGTTTTGCCTGCTTCTATTCAGTTTGATGGCTTTGCCCATGGAGGAGAATCACATTTATGGGGGTGTGGTCACTCTCCCATAGCAAATTACAAGTTCAGTGTTAGACTATATTTATAAAAATAATAATATATAAATAACAAATATGAAATATATATATAAAATGTGTGTGTATGCATACACCACTTGCAGCAACACAGTCTCATTCATGGACTCCATGACTGTTAAAATACCATGACAAATTAGCACAAACTCCTAGCTGAAGTTTAGTTGATGGTTCATCCTTTGCTGAAATAATTTTAAAAGTATCTTATGCTTCACTTTTTCTTGATTGTAAAGGGCAGTGAGGTATGAAGCCTGATGAATTTAACACTGTTAGTATGTCTTGAATTTGGTATGTACTTTTCTAGTTACTGCTTTAATCCTTTACCAGCAATGTTGTGCATGTCCTGTTTCAATGTGTTGCTTATAATGACTTGTATCTGCTGCATTTTATCATATTGCAGAATATAAAAACCATAAGGACGCATTTTGAAATTTCAGAATTTAGGGGCAAGCAGATGAATGGAACTTTCAATACAGCACAGGTCATGCTGACCTCAATTCTATGGCAAATACTGTGAAAGACTATGGAAATAATTGCAGTGGAGTAACTAGGAAGGACAGTGGTGCTCTGAGTCTGCTTTTCTTTTCTTCAGCTCATAGAGGAATCATTTATTCCCATGGAAAGTGGTGCAAGATGCTATTCTCACTGATGTTGGGCCAAATGTTACTTGACACAGGCACATAACAAGCTGCTGAGCAGCAGAATTGGGCCTTCTTGGTATCAAAATTACAGTAACCTTTGTGTTGTGCTCAGGCAGTGTATCTACACCAGCTGGTTCTTTCCTGATTACGTTAGTTAGGCCTGGAGACAGAAAAGGAAAAAAACATTTGCAAAGTGAGTAGGAAGGATAAAATATCTAAAGTGATCTGTACTTGGAAGTATGAATTGTGCAGCCCGAAGAGCCTTTTCATGGGGGCATCAAGATTCAGTCTTGATGATGAAGTCATATAAAAGTGGCTTTTTCTACCCTTTTTTGTCTGATGTGCCACCTTTCCAACAGCTAGAGATGCTGGCTGTGGTGAAGAGGGTGTGGTCTCTCAGGGAGATGAGGATTTAGGAATGCAGGAGGAAGGACCAGAGCCAGCTGCCTCATCTGTTCCATCGATGTTGTCAAAGGAAGCAGCAGGAATAGACTGGGCTACCTATTAAATACTTGTGTAATGGCCTTACCAGGAGGAACATACATTCTCTTCTTTGGAAAAGAACAGAGGGATTCACAGTAACAGTGCTGCTGCTAGGCTGGGTGCAGTATGTTGCCCATAAGGTATCAGCAATCATAGACAAAGGGATTTTGATAGGAATTGACTCCCTCATGCACGGTCGGGCACAAGTTCTTTAATTTATTTAACTTGAATAAACAGAAAATGACACAGCGGATCCCATGTGAGCCAAAAGAGCCATCTGTGGTCTAACCCTGTGACAAACAGTATAGCAATAATTCCAGTGCCACCAACAATGTGGAGTTTGCCAGAAAAGCAGATGCTTCTTTTGACATGCATCTTCAATACGGTGCCATTCCTATCCTATAATTGCTGTCTATGGAGGGAGGGTGGATAGGATAGCCAGATGAGCAGAATGGTGACGTTGTCATTTTTGGGGGAAAAGCCAACAGTTTGGAAAATAATAAAAAAGGACAAAGAAGTATAAAAATCATTTTAAAGAAGCTGCAAAATTCTCCTCTGTGCATCATGAAATCTGTGACACTTTTTAAGTAAGAGACAATACTTGCATGGATTTATCAGAAATCTAAAGTCTAATACAAAATGAAAGAAGAATAAATAATACTTCAGAAACTTCTGTGCAGAGTTTTAGACTTTTTTTTTTTTTTAATCTTTTCTTCCTCTGTTGTTTTAAAGAACTAAAGAATGGCCAAACATTCTTAACATACTGTTTTGTTTGTTTTATTGCTGTACTGTCAGCTTTTGTAATACAGATATTCAGGCAGTTCTTGAATAAGCCAAAATATCTGTATATATACTCTGCTACTTTACAGATTTAGCAGGATTAACCTCCAAAATACAGTAGCATCCCTAATAGTTAAGAGATGGTACATTTACTGCTTCATGAAATTAAAAATGTAGCTACATACAACCATAAAAAGGATCCATTTTAAACATCACGAATAGAAGCTCTTGAAAGCAGCACATTTTTGATCACATTGAAAATTGTCCATGGCCCTGTTTGTTGACACTGGAAGTAAAAGTTCACAACAGATAATGGCAAAGAAATTGAACAGCAGTAGAACTGGAGATTAGCATTCTTCTAGTGAGAGTCTGTCCTCTGAACACAAGTA
Organism: Zonotrichia albicollis; assembly: GCF_047830755.1. Classification (NCBI taxonomy): domain Eukaryota; kingdom Metazoa; phylum Chordata; class Aves; order Passeriformes; family Passerellidae; genus Zonotrichia; species Zonotrichia albicollis. The sequence continues at coordinate 30,390,969 of NC_133828.1, forward strand.
GCTGCCTTAGGTGGTGAAGAAGTCTCACTGCCAGAGCTTAGTTTTGTGGGATTTACTTAGAGAAATGGTTACCTGCTCTCTTGTATTTTCCTACAAGGGAACCAAAAAATGTCCAGGATAAAGCCATGTCTCTCATTTTCCATACATTTAAGTCCCACTTCTTCCATTACACTGTAAGTACAGTCAGAGAATAATATTATTTAATTTCAGATCTTAGTGCGCTGACATCTGAAGAGATTTTAAATGGAGGTAGTGAGTAGGAGTTTCCTGTTTAATAAATGCTAAAGCAGAGTCCTATTTACAATGCCAAGGGACCACTATGAACCTCTTAATGCTTATTGAAAATTTTTTTACTTTAATTCCACGAGTACTGTCCTCTGAGCTGCCATTGAAGTGCTTGTGAGCTGCATGTGATTTGCAGGCTATGATGTGACCATCTGTGATCTAGTCTAAACTACAGGAGTTTCTAAGTTAATTGCTGTTTCAGGTGAAGCATTTCTTCAATGAAGGGTATCTTGAATGTTTCCTGTTGTGGAGAACGTTGTAAGATTTTATACCCTGCTATTAACATGTACCAAGAGATGTGTAATGCAAGGGAGGAATATTGTATTATTTGGATTGAATGTCATGTATTCGTATTGCTACCTTTCAGGTGCTTGCCTAAACCATTAGTATGCAAGTTACACCTCTCTGAAAATGGATGTGTTTTCTTTTAATTGTAATTTGAATCCTCAGGCTGGAACAAAAACTTCAACATAGTCTAGATATTCAGTACTCGGTGCTTTCTGGATCCTGAGCAAACGCCTTAGCTGGTTTCACTGAAGAAAATAGGCCTGTGTATGTACTAGAATCCAGAAGAAAGTTGGCAGTGAATTCTTTTGTGTCTACTGCTCAGTGAAGGGTTAACCACAAAAACATAGATATGCTTTTTTGTCTGTCTGGTACATCTTAGTACCAGGCTCTCTTTATCGGGTACTTCAGCATCTTGACTTTCTTTTCAGATTCTTTAAGTGCAGCCTAGCTGTTGGATTGCAGCTTGTTCATATTTCAGAAACTGAAGTCTTTTGCTTTATATGTGTCTATAATTCTGTCATGAATTAGGGTGCAGTACCAAGGTATTGTTTCAGGGGACTGTCCAGGAAATCCAGGTATAAAACTGAGAGGGAAGACAGATGCTGTGATTCAGGATGAGCAGGTGGAAAGGGAAAGGGAGGGTTCATGACATCTGGAAAGGAACAGGATGTGGCCCAGTTCAGCACTCCCCTTGCTCTCCTTTGGGATAGCTTTTGTGCTGCAGTGTGGCTAGGTTTGTGTATTCTGCACTTTTTGTTTCTGAACTAGGGGAATCAGTGGAGCACCAAAAAATCCCTGCCAAGGGATAGAGCCAGTGGAGTAAGTGAGTTCCTGGGAGCTTTGAAGTTTTTTAATTTATCTCTGAGACTCTAAAAGAGCTCCCTGAACCAGAAGCAGTTTCCTGTGCTCATTGCTTGCTTTATTGTTACCATCTTGCCTGCCAACTCCAAGTAAGAAAGCTTTTTTCTTGAGTAATAACAATAAAAAGTTCTCCACACCCTATTCTTGGAGAAAAAAAATCTGTTCAAAGCATCAGTGTGAGTTTTGTCATAAACTTCAGTGTGGCCAGGATTATGCTCATACTTCCTCAAGTGTCTCCACAGAAAAGATATAGGTAGATTTTTGAGCTTGCTTTCATTGCTAGCAGAAGATTGCTGTTGCATTAAGCTTTAAATGTGTAATTTAAATAATACTGGTTCAATTTCCTGTCAAAATATGAAAATGTGACATTTTATAAGAACCTGGAATGATTTACTTCAGTACTTTCTGGTTTCAGTAATTGTTGCTTTCTGGTGAGAACAGGTTCAGTCCTGCTATGTTGCCATAAAATCTGAGGAAAGGAAGCAAAACAGCTCAGTGGGGAATGAGCTTGGGTTGTAATCAGGTGAGTCTGGAAGTGAAATTGTTAAGAGGATCTGAGTCATGACTGGGGGTTTGTGCTAGACTTTGTCTTGTTTCATTGCTAGTAGAGCCACTCTTCATGAAGGCATTTTAAAAAGGAAGCAGAAGTACCTACTCATTCATGCTTTTCTGTAATTCGAGGAAGGGCTTCTTCAGATGGCTCAAAAAAATGTATTAACCACTTCTCTGGATTTTGCCAGAAACATTTTTCTTACTGGCAAATTGGTTCAAATTAGTTAAAGAACAACAAAGAGGAAAGAGAGTATTAACTAAAAACAAATATCAGAGTGAAAATAACTTTTTCTGTATTATTTTCATAGATGCATGATGATATCCACCTACGGTTTTGTTTCCTTTTAGTATGAAAAAGATGTATCTGTATTTAGAAAAACAGTTTTCATAGGACTTGGCTGTAAAATACAGGCAAGAAAAAAGGTATTACCGGATATTTTTTATCTTGTAAAGCTCCTGTTAAAACTTCTCTATTAAGGCAAGGGGGCTTCCCTGTTCAGTATGATATGGTTTTTTCCTTGATTACTTAATTTTCCTTCTCTTTATTGCAGTCCATCATTGCTGTAATCCTAGCTGTAGTATTCTGGGCATAGTACTTTCATACCAAGATATGGAACATGTAGAGCAGGGTTTTGGGAGAAACACAGGGCTGGATCTCCAAGTGCTCCTGGTTTGCCTGTGATTTGTAACAGGCAGAGTCTTTGCCCAATGCCAGCATCCACCCTCAGGGTCCCACATCTTCTCTGTAGTTGCTTCTGCTCCTTGTGGCTGAACCACTAACACCTTAAGAAAGATGGAATAGCCTTGCATCCTCAGTATGCAAATAACTCTGGTCACAAAACACAATATCCATAGTTTCTGCCTTGTGCAGTTCACCAGCCCTTTCTGGAATAGTCCTGTTGACTCTTACAGTGTCACTATGAGATCACATTTTCACCTGTGCAAGGAGAAGTTATGGGCAGTGGTTTAAAGGAGAAAAAGGGAGCAGGTATCAGGGTTTTCCTGCCTGAGGAGATTTTCAGCAGAAGTCTGGAGCTTCTGAGATACTCTTTATACTGGTGTCATGCTGAAAATGCTTCGATTTGGTTGTTGACTCTTTCTGTGACAAGTGCTTACAGACTAAAGAAGAGCAATTGGAGAAGCTACCCTAAGGCAGGAGAGATGAGTAAAGCAGCAGCAAAGCTTTCAGTTTCTACTGGTTGACTCATGTCCACTGAGAATTGAACTTGGAGAGGTCTCCAGAAATTCACTTTTGCTTGCTGTAATGTTTCAGACATGATGAGGAAAAACATGAGGCAGAATAGTGCAGGACACTCAAAATGGCATCTCCGCTGCAGCTGTCGCTTTGCTGGCTTAGAATAAGTGATCAAGGTTTAATGTTACCTTATTTAAAGAAAGATAATAAAGCAACTGTCTTCATCCATGAACACTAATTTCTGTTAAGCACTTGGAGTTCTTCTTTCTTCTAGGGACATGATTTAATTCCAAATGAGTTCCTGTTTCCTAAGCTGTACACAAAGTGTTGCAGTGTCTTGCTTCACTAGGTATGGCATCTTCTATTCTACTGAGCCCGTGCTTTCATTGTACATGTAAAGCTCTCTCTAACCTAAAGTGTTAGGTAGATTAATAAACAAGCAAGGCCCAATTTAACAAAAATTAAATCCAGATTTAATACTTTTCCTCACTGTTGCACACATCCACAGAGAATGCATGATAATTTTCATATCACTGCCAGTTACTGAAAGTGCTGCTTTCAAAATCAGGGAGGTTAGGCAAAGTCCTGCTAGGTAAGCAGGTGCCTGTAGCTTAATCACCTGAGCAAGGCTAGGGAAACACTGCTGATGAGATTTTGATGCTATGAGATGATCCAAGTAGCAATTCTGGCTAAATCTGATAGTTAATGTAGGCTGCAATTTATGGTTTGAATTTAGAGTAATTTAGAGTAGATGTGTGAGAACTTTGTTGTTAAAAGTCTTGGTACTTTTCCCATTAGGAATTTTGGCTGAGTGATTAAACTCATAATTAAATACTAACATGTTATATAACTTTATACGCATATTTTATTGCACAAAGAGACTTAAATAGAGTGCTACTGTAGTGATCATACTCTGTTTTAGGACAATGACTTGGAGTCCTTGTCCAAGTTATCTTCTGCTCATTGAAGTTCTGTTGGAATTCTGTAGTCTGAAGGCAGCAGGGATCAGTATCTCCCAGCCCCCAGGTCAAAGGAATTTCTTGGGGTTATTCCATTTTGGTTTGTTGTCTTCATTTTTTTTTTTTTTGTTATCTGTTGACAGCAAAGAGATAAAGAGATTCTTCTGTTCTTAGGGAGACAAAATCCTGCTCTGACTTATTTGCAGTCCTTAAGCATAGAATGGTTTATAAGAAGGACAGGAATGGCTCATGTAAGATGAGTATATTCTCCAGCTGGTTTTCAGTACTTGCAGTTATTCCCATTTGGGGTTTATATTGAGAATGAAACACAGGCAAACAATTCTCCTTGTTTTAAGGCACTTCATGGGGACTGTTCAGTCAGTGAGCTTTTAGTTTTCCTAATAAGTACCTGTGGTTTTCCCATTGCTGTGGAGGGGCTGTGGAGGGCTGGAGGGAAGGTCTCTCAGAGAGCAGGCCCCTCACAGCTGGCTCCAGAATGGGCTGGGGAGATCATAGAGCAGATGGGCTGATTATTCTGTCACTGGCCTTTTTGCTTAAATGTTTGCTGAAGATGACAGGAAGGAAACTGCTGTGTAAAAAGAACGATCACTAATTACCTCTTGGAGTGAAAACTGAGGAGGAAATGGCAAACCAGTGTGACAGTGGTTTTTCTTGTGAACAGGAATATTGCCACAAGAAATAACATTCTGTTACCTACATTTATTCCTCCTATCCTTGAGTTCTATGTTTTAATTTAAGATGCAATGATTATGAAGAAAAATTAATAAATGTGTTTTTGTAGATGTTGCAATATTGCAGATTATTGTGAGGTCCATATAGTAAAAACTCAAGAACAGTTTTTGATATGAATTTTTAGCAGAAACTACAGTTTGTAACCCAAAACTTCTCAAGTTTTATTTCAGGTTTTAGACCGAGCACTCAGTTAAGGTTTGTGAAAGCTGTTTCTAAACAAAAAACCCCAAACTTTGGCCAGGTCTCCACTGCAGAATGTCTTGCCAGCAAAGCACTGTGTATCAGCCAGGGGTGTGGAAAAAAGTCATACATCCCCGCTGACATCAATATGTTGGCGAAAGCCCAGGTGTGGATGCAGCTGTGCAGGCAGAAGAGAGCTTTTATCGGTCTGGCTGATGTTGTTTGGGGAGGTGATGCAACTCGGCCAGCAGACAAACTCTGCTCTGGCCCGCGCTGGCAGCGTGGGAGGCTCCGCCAGCGCGGCCGCGCTGCCAACCAACCCTGTGCAGCGAGAGAACTGGAAAAAGAGGCCCCTTTGAACAACAGAGGGACCTCTATAATTTAGTTTTTATAAGTAGTCGTCGATGAAGAGCAGAGCGGAAAAAGTGATTCAGAATTTAAAATTAAAGTTTTAATGTAAAAAACGTGTTTTAGTTGTATGGCTTAAGATGTCACTGTCCCTTTAATGGCTGGCTGTCGTTGGGTTGCGGGCTTTGAGAGCTGCAGGACACTCAGCACATGGGTTTTGTAAAGCCTTTAAGGCTTGTGAAGGTATGAGTCTCTCTGGAAGCACTGGAAAACCTTCTGTCTGTAAACTTAGGAAGACAACTATAGTCCCATTTACATTCCCATCGTGTTTGAATGTGACCACTGGTACTAGAACTTCTTCATGTTTAAATAGAAGTTTAAATTTCTCAGAATGGAGTGTTTATGTTTTACAGACAGACAGAATTAGGATTCCTGCTCTCTCTACACACAGACACACATTTTCCTCTCTTGCCTTTGGGCAGCTGGTGACAAGATTTTACAAAACTCCAATTCTTCATAACATAGAAAAACAAAGATTTTTAAGGGAAAAACACTGTAAGAAATAAAAGCAAAACCAAACCAAAGATACTGAAAAACTTAATAGAGCCTCTTAATCTTTCATTGTAATTTAAACCAGTTTAGATGAAGACAGGTATGTGTATATTGAGATTTCTGGCAGCTGTACATGCACATTTTGAAACCGTAAACAGAGCAGTTATGCATTTGATCACTGTTTGCATTTTGAGAACTTCACTGAAGGCTTTTTGAAGAGAATTTCACTGTGCCAGACTAAGTTTGTTCTGTTGTGAAAATGTTTTGAAACTAGTTGCTCTGTCATTCTGCATTGCTTGTAACCCTAAAAATAATTGCTTGGCGTTACTGGAAGAAGAGTGGTCTGACAGACTGACTTGTGCTACTATTGTTAAAATCCGTCAGTGTTTCCATTGCAAACTTGGAAGGGAGCATTTAATCTTTTTCCCTGGAAGAAATTCTAGATCAGTGCTTCAATTCCAAATATAAATATTTTGGAAGAGATTTGATGTTTCTAAAAATCTTTATTAAAAACAACAAAAATCTCTAACCCTATGGCAATGAAATATTGATACTTAGTTTTGAAATGCTAAATGATCAGGAATGTATTTCATTCCTTTTTGTAATTTTCAGTTCAATTAAATTGGGCAGCAGCAATGTTACTGCTTATCAATGTTGATTTTATAGCAAGTTTTGCAGTTGGCTGTTCCAGGCCATTATAGCTGCATAATAAACTTTGCAACATGCCAAATTGGAAGATTTCAAAACCTTCCTAGGAAAACACAAAAAAGAAACACATAATTACCATAAAATATCTGATATAAGACATGCCTTTGTACTTTTCTCCCACTCACACTTCCATTCCAATTTCTTGAGGTTATCTCCAAAATAGTTTCACTTTTCTTGCGTGTAGTTTCATGAGTGGTCTAAACAGAGATAAACTCTAATCCTTTCCTCTCTGCCGTCACATTCCTGCTCCCTGCCTTGTGACAGCCAAAGCTTTTGCGTAGTGCAAAGCCCACATGTGGTGTACCAGATCAGGGAAGATCATTTTTGGGTTCAGTTTGTGGCTATGCAACTGTTTGTACTAATCCAAGGAAGAGGGTGGCACTAGGGTGGGAACAAGTGAGTCTACATTGACATCTCACTTTATATTCCAATTTATTTTTTCCCCCTCCTGTGCCTTTCCTCTGTATTCGGGGGGCAGCTCTTTGCTATATGTGGTGGAACCTCAGGCTTTTGCAGGAAAGGAGCCACATGCAGCCACTTTGTCAGTGAAAACCATGGAGTTACAAGATGTTTACAGGCAACTTCAGTTCTCTAGTATATATTTTTTAAAGTATTCCTCTCTTACAACACCACAGACAGGTTCATAGTACTTTTTGTATAGTGCCCTGCTGTACTTCTCTTAATGCAAATGATTTCTTTACTGTAGATTTCCTCTAGAATGTTTTAATGTTCCATTGAGGTCTGATTGCAAGAGCAATAGGGCTAGATACCTTGAGGAGTAGGTAGAAGTGCTTCTGTGCTTTTCTCCTTTTGAAACTTGAATTTTTTGCCATTATATAGAGCCTTTTTCTTGATAATTGTGAAGTAATCCACAAATATGGAGACAGACAGCAGTATGAAAGTTCTCCCAAGGCACACCATTCATAAAGTATTTTTCTTAAGCTATCTGTGCTCCTTATCTATCTGTAAAAAAATAATTGCAGTATTATATGATGTACTAAAAGCCAGAGAGATAGAAAAGAGGCTCCGAATTATTTTTGTATTTTTTGATAGATTAAGGAAGGAGCATGGTCTTTGTGCCTGCCACAATTTGACATGTGAAACAGTCATAGTGATGACTGTTTGTATGTGCTGGAACCTAGAGGAACAATAGTTGCTATTTCATTTTCACACGAGATGACACAATGAAGAGTGATAAAATCCTTTGAGTAATATTCAGTGGAGGTTATATATAATTTGACCCTGTGTCATGTATCAAGTGGTGGTTGGAGATATTAGGACGTGCCTGTGAACCCTGTCCCAAGTGTGATGTGAAAGCAGTTGTATTTCAAATCCATGGGTAATTAGGAACACATTGAGCACAGTGCTCCCCATGGTAAGCAGGCTGCTGTAGATGAGCTGATGTGCATGCTGTGATTGCTGCCTGTACTCTACTCTAACCTGCTTTTTCCTTTGCAGCAGTCCATTGTACCAGCCCACCCAATGGCTCCTCCTAGTCCCAGCACCACCAGCAGTAATAACAACAGTAGTAGCAGCAGCAACTCAGGATGGGATCAATTAAGTAAAACTAACCTTTACATCAGAGCACTGCCTCCAAACACCACTGATCAGGACCTGGTAAAACTATGCCAACCGTAAGTACAACGTTTAAATGTAAATTATAATGTCGTACCTTAAAAGCTTGCAGTAGGTACCAAAGATGAGTGTTTGGATTATGAGGGAAGAAAACCAAATACATAAACAAACTGCTTCATGCTGTGATATGGTGGCAGGTTTCAACTTTGCTGACAATCAGAAGGAAAAGATTGTTTGATGCTTTGGAGAAGCACAGAAAGTGAGAATACAGTGATGAACTGAAGCAACCCACTGCTTTTGTAAAAGCTGTGATTACCCATTGTGCTGTTGAAATCACAGATAAAATTAATACCTAAATGTGAAACTTGCTATTGAGAACCTGCATAGAGTGTCTCCTCTGTTCACTGCTAAGATAATCTGTTGATACAAACTTGAGTAATTGTTCTGAATCACTGTGAACTACAATGTGCATTTGAAGGCTTTTCCTAGTTTGAGACTAATTTATGGCTGTACTTTGCTGCACAGTTATTTTTAAGATTAGAAATAGCTGGTCCATGTATGAATCCTGTCTAGTGGCTGAAGTTCTGGATAGACTTGGTTTAGCAGAGGGCTTTTAGGCAATGTTGTTAACCTAAGATTTTTTTGCTTAAGAATGTTATTTGTTCTATTTTTGAATTTTTACAGCAGCACATGCCTCTTACTTTCAAATATGGGTTATGTGTCAAAAGACTGTGCAGTTGGGTTGTTTATACACTGTTTAAAATCACCAGCCTTAACTGTTTTACTGGATTTTTAAAATGTCTTAGTACTTCTGAAATTCATAGTGCACTGTCTGGATTATTTTGAAATCAAAACTACTCAGATAAATTCTCAATACTACATGTAGGAAAACATCCAAATCTGTCTATTTTGGATGAAGAATTATTAAGATTTGAATTTAACTCTACTGCTGCAATTTAAAAAATAATTTTATGTTCCATTTAGCAGATAAGTAAATAGGAGTATTCAAAAATAGAGCACAACACAAATAATAAAAATTGATAGCAAAACCTGTAAAATTTGGATCTGAGCTTATGTGAAGTGCCTTTGGTTTTGTATATTGTAAAAAAATCTGATACCTTATTTATAGAGGATATTTTCTTTTTTAATTTAAAAAATGGACTTTCAGAATAGTAGTCACATAGAAGTCATCTTAGTATTATAATAAAAACAGCTTGCTCTCAGATCTTTAAAGAAAAAAAATCTATTTGCTTATTTCTTCAATAGCAAATTAAATCCTTGTGTTTTGCAGAGAAGAGAATACATAATCAATCTTTGAAAAGGCTTGTTGATAAATTAAACATTTTTACGGCTCCCTATGTGACAATGACCTCCTGTAACTTGAATTTTAGTTGCAAATGCATGTTTTACAGAAGTGGATTTCTCCTTCCCGTTTTTGTCTTTTGAACTGATGAGGAAACCTTGGCCTGTGCACTCATGTTATGTTAGGACAGAGCTGTGAGGTTATTTTGCACCGGAACCACCACAGTATCTACTATTTGTGCAGTGGTTACTATAGCTCCTTCATCTCTTTCTGAAGACATTTTGGTTTGCACAGTCTCAGATGTCATTGATGCATGAACAGCCTAGAAAAAATATTTTTCATAATTTGCTGTAACTGGTCCTCTTCCTCTTAAATAACCAAATATTCTGATTTTGTTGCTGCTGTTCAATATATAATTGTAGTTGGAATAATATGAATTGTATAAATAAAGAACAGGCAAAAACTTCAGCCATGAACTTGTAAAATCAATTCTGATGTGAATTTACAGGCGTGGAAGGTTATGACATTTATTCCTGTGAGATATTTCCTTCTAAGAATTTTACCTAAGAGGAAAGGAGATTGTCTCCTTTCTCCATTTCTGCTCAGGAAGCGAGTGAGATGTCCAGAAACTTTAGGTAGGGGACAACATAATCCCTGAGCAACTAACTGGATTTGGCAGTAAGATAGAAATGGCAGCTCTCTCCCTGTTCACTGAAGCTCAGTAATCCACTTTTGTAGACCATGGGAAGCTTCAGATGCAAACCTTTTCTTTCTTGTAAATCTGCCTAAGCTTCTAGGATGTAGAGGGCAAGATATTCTTCAAAGTGAACCTGCCGTGTTCATTGTTTAAGCTGAGATAGTTCAAAATAAATGGAAAATAGAATCTTGGACACACAGAAGTCAATGAAGAGACTGTTGTTTACTCCAGGTCTCTGAAATATTGTTTTGTCTCTTTCCAAATTCCTAAGATTTTACTGAGAGGCTTTTAGAGTAGTTTTAGCTCCTTTTCTCCACATAAAGTGGGTCTTGGTATCCTAAGAGGGTGTCCACTGCAGTGCTTGGTGCTAAGAATAGATAGAAAGGCTGCTCTGCATTTTGTAGAAATGATCTTGCTAGTTGGCAATAAGCAGCTTTTGGTGGATGTACATAAAAAGGTCACTGGCTTGTTTTGTGTCTTTTGGCTGATGTCAGACAAGACAGAGAAACACCTGTGGGTTGAGGAAATAATGGTTGAAAAGCATCAATGTCACTGCAAGTACCAGAAACGTCCCATCTGCAGAGATTTTTCCTTCTGATCGTCATGGACTTGTATCGTATATGCTCTACTGAAAAGTTATTTTCAGTGATGGTTATGGTAGAGAAAGATTGTTTTTGACAGAATCCCTCAGAATACAAGCTCAAATAATCTACAGATTTCTTGTGGGGGAGATTGTTATACTGTGAGTTTTATTTGATTTAGTCAGGATTTGCATTGTTCTTCTCATGACAACAGTGCTAATTTTGGCCATGTTTTTACTTAGTTTAATTCTTTTTAGTGAATCACTAGAAAAACCCCTTATCAATTATGGAAGCGTTGAGCTTGCTCTCCTGTTGTAGCACAGCTGTGCAGTATTTATGAACACAGTGAACATTCACCAGCTTTGTGGAAAAGTATTTTCCTGGCAAGAGCACAATTTGCCAGTATACGTGTCTACAAATCTGTCTCCACCTTCAACTGATTGGTCATTTCTGTTTTTCTATCAGGAGAAGCTCTTTTCCTCTTTTCCTGGTTGAAAAGAACACATTATGTTTTTGTTGTGAGGGCTTGGGAGCACAGCTGTTTTTCAGACCATATTTCTGGCTTTTGTGTGGGAACTGAAGCTGCCATATTTCTGAATAGTTCATTCAAACTTGAGCCTGCTACTCCAGTTCTGCATTGAGAAACCAAATTTCTTCATATCAGTTGTGCCAGAGGCAGAAGTGTGGGGAGGACTGAAGTAGGTATTGTTTGTCACAAGGATGTCACAACAGTCAGCCCAGAACCAGAGGAGTGTCAGGGGGACATGATGTGAGTCAGCCCTGGCCATACGAGCTTCCCTTCAGGGATGTGGGAGTAGGCAAAGCAATCCATGCAGCGGCCCACAGGTCCTGTCTTTTCTGTGGGAGGCTGGACAGGAGCAATCAGCTAAATAGGACAGGAGCCAGTGAGGTTTGGGAAAGTCTGCAGGAAGCTGCCTGACTCTGCTGTGTGGTTTCTTTTCACAACCATGGAGTGCCATTGCATGGGATCTGCTGCACTGAGCAAGCCTCTGCCATGAAGAGCTGGTTTGACAGGGTTGCTGAAGCAGTGTTTACTTCAGCCATACCTAATTGCACTCCCTTCTCCTGGTGTGGATATCAGTACTTGATATGCTTTCTTCAGCTCTACAGATGGGTTTTGAATATATTATTTAGGCTTTAACTGTATTTTCTTATTGGTGACTCTTACTAATTTCTTTTAACTTATTGAATATCTGGATCTGAAGATGCAAGATTAAGTCCATTCCAGTTATTCACTGAAATTGTTGAGCCTGCTTATCTGATTAGGGACTTACGTGATTGGGTCTTAGCAGATTCAGCCAGGAGTTTGTAACTTGCTTTGACATGTTTTCTAGGTGCTTTCCAGACTCTCACTAAGCACTGTGCTTTGCTGAGGATGACCTTTATGCTGAAGCCACATGCTTCCAAAGCCCTGTACTTTCCACTGTCTAGCTTATGATTTACTTGCTGGCCTGCAGCAGCATTGTGTCTGTGTAATGCCGTTTCTTCAAAAACCTCCTTTTGTGAAGTGTACATCATTAAATGAGGATGATGCAGCAGACCCTTCATCCTCCTGACAATCCCCAGTCCCTGGGTGAGATTTCAAGCTTTGAGGCTTAACCCAAGTCTCCTCTGTTCAGTTCAGCATAAATCATTTGGTCAGCCCACCCTTTGGTATTTTCGCCTTCCAGGCTGTTTTCTCACACTCTGCTGCTTGTATCAAGCTGTTCGTAGTCTATATGATATTTTTGAAATCGCTTTTTCCTTTGGACAGTTTCACTTAGTTGGCCTTCCTCCTTAAGTTATCACTGTAGGGTCATATTGTGGGTTTTTAATGGGAATGCATTCAGCAAAGCAGCTGCTTTAAGATAACAAAATATAGAATTACCACAGCAGGCCATTGTTCTGTGCCAGGATGGTCTGCACACAGAAGCAGAACTTTGCAGTGGCTGCCTTTGCATATGTGCATTCTGAAATCACCTGTCTTGCTGAGAGAGTAATTTAGGGTTCCTTGCCAAATACTCAGCATCATGAACACAGGCATAGCTAAAACAACTGGCAGGCTAATGGTTTTGTTGAAACATATGACCCAGATGTGATATACAGCTTTGTTTCCAAAACATACTTAGTTATATACTCCGATGTTTCCCTGTTTTGAGGCAAGATAACTTGGAAGTTGTTTCAATTCCCTGTTCTTAATACAGGACGTATTTTCATTGTCATGTGACATTCATTAGTATATTAATGTTTCCATGTTCTTTGCTGTATAATTGTGACCTCTCCCATGTTGCCACTTCTCATCTCCTTCAAACATACTTAGGACTGAAAAGAGGTGAACTGGAGCTCAGACATTTACTGTAGCAGGGAGCTGGCACCACTGTGGTCACTTTAGATCAAGAAATTTATTAATTTTACTCAGCATATCTCATTAGAAAAAAAAGAAAGGCTGGACTTTAGAAAATAGTCTGAACATCTCTTGCATTTAACTCCTTGGGAGAGTGATCTGGGCAGGTCATTGCTGCTTAGAAATAGTTATAGCACATGAACGCAACCCCTAAGTGGCTAAGTGGAAGTGGAATGGAAGTTTTCAAAGCAAACTTTTCCAATTCTCTTTAAAGTATTTTTTCTTTATTCCTTTTTCCCTTTTTCTCCATTTTTCTTGCATTTTTCTTTCATGGTTTGCTGGCTGCAGTGAGATATTGCATTCATAATTATGTGGAATAGGATTTCATGTCATATAATTAAATGTGATACATCAGTGTCTCTGAAACTGTTCCCTTTGAGAACAGTATTAGTCCTGATTGTTTTGTAGTAGGAGCCTATCTATTGTTCTAGCTTTTAGGGTAGAAAGAAGCCCTCTGCAAATTTCTTTTTTTCAGAGTTATGTGTGCATTTTTAAAAACAGTATGATTGCATACACATCTGAATAAATAACACCAGGTTTACAAAATAATATTTGGTTCTAGGAGGAGAGAGATTCCTTAGTGATTGAGCAGTAAGTGATATGTACTGTTCAGCTTGTTCGTATAATACCAGCATCATGTTTTACCTTTATTCGCTGTTCAAGGAATGTGGCATGGTTTGGGGTTTGTGTTAGCTGCAGTAGGTTTTCCTTTACTGCACTTTTCACTCAGTTTTGCTCACCAGAGCAAACATACCCCCGGGGATGGTGAAGGTGCGCTCCCTGGATGCTTTCATTGGTTGTGCCTGTGCTGTTGCCTGTGCAGGGTGTGGAACACAGTAGAGAAACACCCACAGGAACCCTGGGACCAGATTTAGCTAATCTCCACTGTGTTCTGCCCAGCTGATGCACCCAGTTTCTCAACCAGACTGACTGTCAGAGGAGGAGTGGCCTGCCACTGTGGTGTGTAAACCGGCTCTGCTGGCTTCTGTCTGAGCTGGTGAGGTTCCTGGGAGGTTCCTGTCAAAAATATGTATCCCATTTCTACAGCTGAAAAGAAACAGAATTCATTATTGTATGTTCCTTTTGCCAGATGCACCGGAGAGATGTAGGCCTGATGCGAAGGCTGAAATGCTCCTTTTTGCCAGGGCTTGACTGCCACACGTAGCAAGGCATTTGCTTGGTATGCCATGGGAACTGTGATTGGCCTGGAGAGTTGATGTTTGGTTTAAATGTTTCCTTTTTATTGTTGAGCAACACATCTCAGCAGTCATGTCATGAAGTGTCTAGCCTGGCATGATGTGAAGGAAGACTCTCTATCTTCCCCTCAATATTTGGACTTTAATTAGCTAGAAATAAAATTCAGACAGCTTTACATTCATGATCAAATGAAATCTACACTGTAATTTTCTCTGAGAAATTCCAGGGTGTTTTTTTACAGTAATGCTTTCATGTTGAATGTTATTAGGGACACATAGATATTTTCAGGGAAATTGCAGTTGAGAGAAAAGTAGAGAAGTTGTCCTCCAGATGCAGATAGTCTCTTGACATGCCTCAAATTTAAAACAAAGATAGTTTTAATTTTCTCTTTCCATTTTTTTTATTAAGCAAAGATTGTGGTTTTTCTAAGTATTTCGCTTAGCCTTACTTTAAAGCAGTTCCCCTGAGCACATTGTTTAAAAAACAAGTAATCCAAATAGAGAACTGCAAAGGAACTCTGTGTTTGCCTGTGCTCGCAGATGTGGAGATCCAGTGATTGCAAAACTCCCTGTCCCCTGGGAGATGAGAGTTTTGTTGCAGTGTGGGGCCAGAGGAATGGTGATCCCATGGAATTTCCTTGAGGAAGTGGGGGCGAGGGAGGAGAAGAGAGTGGAAGGAATGTTTCAGCCGCAGCTGCTTGTGAAAGGAATACTGGGAAAACAGATTTGGTAAAAGTTACCACCATTTAAGATCTCTTCTTGGAAAACAAACAGCTGATTTGGTAGTGCAGGGCTGGGTATTTGCTGTGCTGAGATGCGACCGCAGAGCTGCAGGAAAGAAGTGTCCAGTGGCAGCTGTTGGAATGTCTTTGATCAGGGTCCCAGTCCCCAGCTCCACAATGGCTGGGAACTGATGCAGATGGGAAGTGATAGCAGCAGTTATTCACTGGCATAACCAGTAATTCAAGAACATTTTGAAGGGGACAGTTTCATTCCAGTGGACTAATAAAAATATTAACAAGTACTAATCAGGCTTTTTGGTGGGTTCCATGATGCCAAAAACTTCCCCTTCTGTCAGAGACCTCTTAGGCAGGCATCTCAGTCAGAAACCAGTCCAGAATTGACTCACCTTAGAGCCCAAGTTGGTTTTGCCTCAGTGTGCTTGCATCAAGCTTGTCCTTTTCTTCAGGAAACCATTCAGAGTAGAAATCAGGACCAGTATTTGCAAGCAGGTTCTTATATCCAATGACCAATACCCCGTTATCACAAAACTTGTAGAAATCTTGTGAAGTCTTGACTTTGTTTGCTAAAGGTTCATTCTGCTTAGCTCTGATTTCTCTGATGCTAACTCCTTGAAATTAAAAAATGAGACATCTGATGTTGACATGTTATAAGGCCACTCATTTTTTTAATAACCTTTTAACCTTTTTTTACCCACATTATTGCTGAGCTACATTTTGGGTTGACAAAGAACAGTCTTATAACACTTTGCAACCCACATAATAAATACTCATATTTACCTGCAGAATGAAAGCAATATCAAATATTGGTAAACTAGTTGAATATAATTAATTAATTTAATTCAGATCTTGCTACCTCCAATGAAATGTGTAACTGAGGAAATAGAGTAAACAGTGTTTATCTTTTAAAAAACCTCCACTGAATATTAAGACTTGATCCTCAATTTTTTTCCCCAACTCCTAAAATTTTACCCTGTTTTGACATTCAGAAAATATTAGCTGCCTCAGTTCAATTTGAGCAGTTGCCTTACTCAAGGCTCAGACGAACTGTGTAGAAAATTAAGTCATTAAAGGGTTACTGAGAGAAGAATTAGCATTTCATCATTTAAGTGTCTGATCTTTGTAGATAGATGTGCTGTACCTTGGAAAAAAAGTCAAGTTTTAATTTGAATGTTGATATTGTTATGATAAATGGACACAGAGAAAAAAACCACAAGTGAAAATTCAAAAAGAAAATACTTCAATCTGGGGTCTGTTTTGACACTGTTACTAGTACAAATATTCTGCTTGAAATAACCTGTGTGAGTTGAGTTAATCATTTACAGAATCAATTGCAGTGGAAGAAATATGTTCTGATTTATACTCCTGTTCTGCACCTTACATTTCCATTTCTTCTCTTACTTATTTTACCAGAACATAAAAACTACCCACCAAAATGTGCGTAACTTCACTTTTGGATATAAATAATTAGATTTAATTAACTGATCATTTTGGACATCTTAACTGAAATATGTTAGCCTAAAATGTATGTTCTTCTTAAATGCTTGTTTTCCATATTCTGTGCAGTTGTGTAATTTTATATGTTATCTTTAGAAGACAGAGTCTGAGTCAGTATTTTTCCTAGGAAAACATTGTGGGCTTAGGTTTTACACATTTTTAATATTTCTAATCCTAGTGCTGCTTTTTGGCTTACGTGCAGTCACTAATAAGCTTTCACAAGTCTTCTCAAAGTATCAACAATTATTCTGTTGCATTTATAAGGACTTTAACATCTGAGTGAATGCAATACTGAAATAAGTGTTATGTTAATAAAAGATCTAAAATGGTAAGAAAAGATCTTCATACAGGGTAGTGCAGATACATGAGAAACCTCAAATCTTTTATTTTCAAACTCTTCATGTCAGAAATAAATCTAAAGACTTAAAAAAGATCCAAATTACTTACTTCTTGTTTCAAGGACTTTGCTGAAAGGGTAACTGAAGAGTTTTTGGAGTGCAGAGACAAGCACAGTTTTATAGTTCACTATATAATTTCATTTAGTGTATATATCAAAGCCCAAAGAGACTGCTGTGCTCACAAACAGAAATGCTTCCCCATGCCCCGGAGATGATGGCAAGCTTGACTGCAGCTGTCTGTGTGCCGTGTGCTCCCAGAGCCCCGATCTGGGAAGCCCAGAGCGCCCAGGACCCGCTGCTCCTGCTGGCAGCCAGGGCTGGGAATCGCTCCCTGCTCCAGAGTGCGCACGGAGGATTCGTCTGGTGGTGAGGGCTGAGCTCTGTGGTGCTGAGTGCCAGAGGAACTCCACGATGTCTGGTGCTTTTGGCACTGCACTGTGGTTTCTTTTTCTTTTCAACCTGTGCTGTGCAGTACCCCAGGCAGAAATCTCCCCTGTGTTAAGCCTGAATGCCTTGGCTGAGTTCTGGAGAAGACATTTGGCAGAGAGAAGAGAGACTCTTTCCCTTCAAGGCCTGAGGGTATAAGCATGGTGGGGTATCCAGCCGAGCTGATGTAGCAGTGTGCATTTCATTTCCTCATCACTGTTTGTGATACTGTTGATCTGGAAAGTTCTCTTTGTAAATAATTTGCCTTTTCTCCCCTCCTCCCCATAGATCCTGTGTTTAAACTCTTACATTTCCCATACTTGAAGCTACATGTTTTTTATTGTATGGAAGGCTTTGTCTTAAATTTTATTGCTAAGGCTTATTTGTTGCCAAAAGTCTGTGTGCTACATTTTGAAGATCTCAAATAATGAGAGGGAAAGTCTTGCTCTCTGTTCCTTTTTCTTTGTGACAGCTTACAGGGCTTCCACATTTCAGAAGAGAGGTACAGTACTAGCAGTGAAAGACTGTTGTGCCAGGACTGCTGCTGAAAAGGCCATCATCACACAAAGGCCTCAGCATGAATGTACATTTTAAATGTAAATTAGGATCAATTATTTTTGAACATCTTCCAAATATTCAGTTATGACATTTTAAAAATACACAAGAATATGTCCCAGTCCTCTGTTCTTCCCAAGTGAATTGCATATTACTTTGTTCCATGGGAAATTCTGAAGGATTTTTCCTCACATTTTATTTATTTCCTAATTAATTATATATTTGTTAATTCTCTTTGAAGTCTAGACACTCGCTCTGAATTATGCAGTTTCACAAATGTCATTAAATATTTTTTAAAAGAGTGGCCCTTCCTGGAAGAGGGGACAGCTCTGACTGCCACTGGTAACTATTTCCCATCTAACACTTGAACTGAGATCGAGGTGATAATCTGAGGAGCAGAGGCTCACTGGTCTGGATTTAGCTGAAAGGTGAGCAGAAGCAAAACTTGACTTTTAAAGGTAACTGGTTACTGAACGGTATCCTAGTAGTGAATATAGGTTTTGGGAACATTCTTCATTTCTTTATCTCATGAGATTTAAAAAAAGACAGTTTAATTAGAAACAGAGCAGAGTACATCTAAATATATAGCTGTGAAGCCAGATGCTCAATTCTTTAGAATGTTATAATGATATACTAATAGAAACTCTACTGGAAAGGGCATCCACTGCTATTTATAACACTACAACAAAATCAGTTAATCTTTTGCCATGAAAAAGGGGAAATTAATTTGTTTCTCTCTATGAAGATTTTCAAGTCCTTGTGATAGAAAATATCTGAGTGCCTTTAGGGCATCTTAGATTTGCTCATCGTTTTCTGGTAGTTACTGTGCCTTGTTTTGTCCTTTCCATAAGTGAGAGATGGGGAGGCAGCTTAAAGTGCAGAGGAAAGAGTAAATTTTCAGCATTGTATGTTGTAGTTAGGAGGGAGTTCTGAGGACAATGCTTTCTTCTGCCCACTAGTGTTTTTTCCAAACTTTTGCTTTTTTCAGTGGGAGAGAATTTACAAGAAATTTAATTTCCCCTCAGGAATTTTGCTAGATTTGTATTTGGATCTGGGTCACTGGTGTTCTGCCTTCTTTAGGACTCAATACTTCTCTTCATGCTTGTGCCAAAGAGATTTGACAGCTCTTGAGTTCAACTTCTTCAGTGATGGAGAAAATGTGAGGCTGTTTTCTCTCAAGTTGCTTTCCCCTAGTGGTAGAGGTCAGCATTTGGCTGTGACAGTTCTCCTTTATTTTTTTGGCAGGCAGTTCTCTGACATTCCTGTTACTGAGATCATCCTCACTAGGCTTTCAGAAGAACATCTGACTGGGGTTCAAATTCTTCACCTTCTGCTGTTCTGACCATATAGTATGTTCTAGGAGATGTTTCGCTCCTTGCCATTAATAATTAATTGTTTCTAGATACCTTTTGTTAATGCTAAGATCTGTTAATTTGTGGTTTCTTCCTTTCATTGTGATTTGGTTCCATGTTAAGGGTGTGGATTCTTTTAATCCCAAAGATAATTTAAGGGAATAAAAGTATCATTAAATTACTGCAGTCTGAGTCATACTTGGTCTGTGAGTTTATTTCCCTGGCCTTCCCACACAGCGTTTCCGATATGCAGTGAGCTGAGGGTGTGCAGGAAAGACTTTAGAGTGACCTAGATACTATTTAACTCTTTACTAGGGGGTGGCTCTCTGACACTGGGTATAGCCTTTGCCTCTTTCCAGTCTCAGTCCTTTCCTATGTGATAATTGTATCCATTCTATTTCCCTGCCTCTGAGTGGTTTTTATATAAAGTGTTTTAAAGTTTCTACTTAAATTGCTTTAAGCATCTTGTTTAATTAAATTGATTGGAAAAATTAGAAAACTAACTATTTTAATACCTGAAGTGTAGGCATGGAGATTCATCCTCAGAAGTTACAGCTTCTTTCCTGTAGTATTTTATCACTTCTAAGAGAAAAGCTTGTTCTGCTGCCCTCTTGCAGGCAAAGAAATAGTCATCTCAGGCTCTCTGAAACAAAAAGGTCTGTAAAGCCCAGAAACACTGTGATCATGTCATACAATGAGCTTCCTTACATGCCAGCTTCCTTGCTGGCATGTAATGCTGAGTATGTTCAAGAGAGGTGGTGATAATGGATTGGCTTTACTGACTTTGGGCTTGCCTGTCAACTTTGCAGTCATGCAGTGTTTGATTGATTTTTCTTGATTCTGTGTAAGAATGTGGTTTTTTGACTAATTCCTTCTGTGGCTGCTGATGTTCTGGGTTTGTGAAACTCCCACAGATGCTCCTTTTAAGAAACTTTTGACTGTATATCTTATTCTGCTTAATGTAGTTTCCGTCCAGGTTTGCAGTTGACACAGCAACTGGAGGATCTTAATTTTCTCTGAGCCCATCTGACTCCCCCCTTTGCACAAATACTTTTGGGTTGGGTTTTCCCTGCTAGGCCAGGATTAACCTCTATCATCTGTGTTCTTCTCTGTGAAGCCCAGTGATCCAACTGCTTCCTTGGGCACACTGCCAAAAGTGCAGTCTGGGACACTGGGCTCACCCTTCCATGATGGTATTTACGTGGTCACTTTGCAAAAGTCACTGGAGATGAGGGGCTGGGGATCACGTGTGGCTCAGGGCTCTGTGTGTTCTGCAGGGCAGTCTGGGGGTGCCCAGGGCATGGGCCTGCAGCCCTGGCTGCTGCTCAGGGCTCAGTGGGCTGATGGTGCAGTGCTTCCAGAGGGCTGCCATTGTCCTGGGCTGCTGCGGTGATGGGATCTGAACAGATTAATGATGCCTTAAAGAAAAGGGTACATTTAAGCTACCAAAAGCAGATTTCTATGTAAGTATCTATTACATACTCTTTGCAAAACTGCAGAAATCAAACTCTGCCTCCTGCTTTCCTCAGTCAATATTCAAAAGATCATCTAAGCAGTGTGAAACTGAGGAAGTGTCACTGAATATGACCCTGATGCATCAGCTACAGAGGTTGCACTTTAGATTTTGTGTTACAGCTTGTGATTGCTCATCTATCTAAAATTTGGCAACAGATGGATAGTAGTTTTTTTAATGCATAACACTCCTCTATCCCTGTCTCAGCACTTAATACTATTGCAGGCATCTTTTCAACAGAGCCGTGCAGTTGCAATCAATAATATGTGAGCTGATGTTTCTGCTTAGTAACATACAGCCACTTAAATGCCCTTCTGAAGTATATTGACCCCTGGAGAGAACTACTTTAGTACAACCATCTTCCCTATTGAAATGGAGTTATTTGCTATTCAGCACAGCTGGGACTTGAGGCTGCAGAAGCAGATTCAAATAGAGGTAAAGTCTACATGCCATGCTATTAAGGGGACAAGGCATCCAGAAGGCTTAGCAGTGATTTTGAGTAATTTGTCCATTTAGCTCTGTTCTAATAAGATTGACATTAAGTTACCAGAAATTAAAGGAGTTTGTACTTTATTTATTGTAGTGTCTTCATTACAAGGTGTTAATCCCAGCATAGAATAGTTATTGAAGCCAGGATGTTACTATGAGTATTTCATAGAAGAACCACTTTAAAATGCAGTTCAGAGAAAGTGGAATTTATTTGAATTATATAGAGACTTTCCCTCTCCAGCCTTCCAGACAGAAGAGAGGCAGCCAACACTTACTGAGATGGGGTGTTAAATTAGTGCAAGCTAGAGGTAAGGACAAACAGTTATCTTTATGTGTAGTGTACTTCAACCCAGCAGACCAAGTGTTGGAAATCCTCTTGTCTTTTCAGTTGTCTTAATGTTACAAAGCCAGAGGGCAAAACATACAAAATATGTTGATGTAGTTAAAAAAGTTATCAATGCTAGGCATTATACTAGCAACAAAACATCTTCAGTGCAACACAAAACATTATGTATGCATGTACATATAGATGTATGTACTTTTTATATATGTAATTTTCACAAAATGTGAAACAGTTTTTGTAGTTTGGAGTTGGCAGATGGATCAGGGCTTGGGAAATGGGGTGTGGTTGAAAGTGCCCTTTTATGGCAGTCCTCAATCTCATGATTTTCTAGACTGGTGGCTTCCTTGAGGCATCATCTGTTTAAACTGGATGTATAAGACTTGGTTAGCAACCTTCACCAGAAATGAAATTGATATGCAAGAATAAATTAAAGAGTAATCCTCTGCAAGTATGTAGGTTTGTGGTATTAATAGGTGTCTGCCTATCTATCCAGAGAGGAGGTAATCTTACACTAGCTGAGCCTGTAGCCAAATGATAAAATCATTTTGATTTACACTGTTCTGACTAAACAAGAGAAAAAAAGTATTGGGAGGTGTAGATAAATTATTTTATTTTCCCTTTGCCTTTTCCTTAATTCCCTCCCACAAGAAAAAGAAATATGCTTAGGAATAGCCAAAATAATGGACAATGCATCATGTGCTGACAATGACTGAATTTGGCTTCCTTGGATGGAGGAGGCGGAATTGAAAAATAAAATGTCTTCAGGTAGAGAGGCTCATTTATGCTCCCAAGCTGATCTCTGCTGTTGAACAGAGGGAAGAAGAAAGACTTATGAATAACGAGAACTGCTCTGTTATGTCTTCATACTTTTATTCTTTCAAGCTGTTAGTGTAGGCTCTGCAAAATCAGTGAGGCTGAAATTTGCCAAGATTTATGGCTGAGCGTGGAAGTAGTGCTGTACTTTCAGATTAAAACAGCAAGCAGTGGTAAATCAATACATGCACATCTGCAGACCTGCCATGAGCTTGGCTTATAAATACATATTAACATTCATCTGGGTTAATTTCTTGTCCTCCCAAATCATTGTCCTGAGTAGTGATCATTTCACAGTATAAAGAAAAGGATAAAAAAATCACTAGACTGTAGAAACAACATTTCAGCTTTGTAATTTAAATATTTTTGTTACTTTCTCGCTATGCTTGCAAATGAATTAATATTAATAAAAAACAACCTGTATCTTTTGTGCCCATGTAAAACCCTATGCTTTCATGTCTTTTATATTCTTTCTGGGAGCCACAGAAACTATGATAATTTATTTGCAAATAATATTGTTTCAAGCTTTCAGTTGGGTGAAAAATGCATATTTTTTTCAGTACGTAATTTGTGTCCATTCTGTAGCACTAGGGTAAGAAAACAACAGGGTGTGAGACCATTTGCTCTCTTTAAACAACATGGTTTTGTTCTTCCATGTTGTTACAGTAGGAAACTGTAACCTCTTCCCATATTCTGGAATAGCCTGGTCAGTAGTTGCACATCAAATTGCTGCAGAAAATGTAGATGATCCTGTGTTTTCTTAAGTAAGAGTGATGGTAGTACTAAAAAGTGAATTAGCCAAAAATTCCAAGTATCTTTTAATTTTATATTTTTTTTTCTTTTTGTAAAGTCAGGGTTGTCCAGAACTGCTGAACTGGATGCTGGACAGTAGAGATTAGGAAGTGCAGCCTGCTTTGTGAGGCAGACATTGAGAAGCACACTCCTTGATTTTTGTGATGTTGTAGCATTTACTGGGAGCTTCTTGTTTGAATCATCTTAATGCATGTTAGTTGATTTATGATAATTTATGATAATTCTGAGATTTATTGTTTGACTATCTGAATAACTGCAAACGATTTTCATGCAAAGGATCCTCAGTTCTGTGTCTTATGGTGAAACTTTCTGTAATGCTTTCAGTGGAAGAACACTTCACACAAATTACAATATTCTATATTAGAAGCAGAATAGTGGCAAATTAGTTTCTAAACCATTCTATCTGATTTGCACACATCACTGCATATTTAAAAATTTTTCTCTAAGGAACAAGGCCACATAATTTATAAGGAAAACCAGAGTGGTCTTTCACTCTCATTGGTTAACAAGCTCAATAGATCTTTGGCAGGAAACAGCACTTTTAATGTCAACCAGCAATTGTGTCCCTGCAAACAGATGTTTGAAAACCATAACTCTGCATAGTTTACACATTTAAAAATACTTCATATGTGTGTTTTTAAATGGATAAAGATAAAAATCTTCTAAAAGTGTAAGCAAAAATTAGTTAGGAAAAATCATTTTAGTTTTGCTGTGCTATTGATTTCATAAACTGTGAAGATTATGATGAACAATTTCCTTTTCTGAAAGAATAGACACTTGTTTTAATGCTTTACTTTGATCTTTATTTTCTTTTTCTTCCATTTAGGAGTAAGCAAGCTGTGATTACTTAGACAATACTTGCACTTCAAAGTGTGTCAAAGAGGCAAATCTGTTTGTATTTCTGATAAGTTATTTATCCTGCTTAACCTATAAACTGTAAAGTAACAAGGCTACTGAACTGACAGATAGCCTAGCAGATGGTTCAGAGATTATGCAAAATCACCTCAGCTTGTCAGAAGTCAGGTTGGGTTACTGCAGGGGCAGAGGCAGCAAGAAGCACAGAACAGGATCATTTTTCACAATTTGTTGCTGGAAATGCCATTTTTCTTCGCAGCATGTGACTTCCTGTGTCTACAGTTAAAATAGCTATGCAATCAACAAATTTAGGACCAGCATGTTTGTATTCTGGTTTTTATAAGAGTCATTAGGTTGATGAGAATCTTTAGGAGTCTGTGAAATATGAAAGCTGATCTCCAGTGCAGAGCAAGAGGTCAACTCTGCCACTTTAGCTGCTATTGCCCTCTCCTTTTTCAGCGTCTGGAGCTGTTGTCTCTCCCTACCATAACACTGAGCAGCATTCTCTTGTTAGCCTATGGAAGATTAAATGGAAATTAGGTGCCATATGTTTAGTAGTAAAAATCATGTTGCAGCTGAGCAAGGATAGGCCAAAACTGAGGGCTTTGACAAAAATCTCTCCCTGAAGAGAGGGTGATTATTAATCATAGCTCTGCCAAGTATCTGAATTCACATCCTCAGAGGAGCAGCTGAGGCCTCAGATACTGATAAACTTGTCAGAGCCTAGAACAGAAGTTGCAGGTTCATCCTTCAGAATTTGCCTTTTTCTTTCTTTTTTAAAAAAAAAGAGCCCCCGAAACCTTAATGTAAAGATTTCTATACTTACATTTTTAAATCTCTTTTTAAATTGACTGTGTTTTTCTCAGAGTAGCATCAGCAGAATTCTTCTTGATGCCTGACAGGGCATAATATGAGAGCCTTCCCCTCCAACTCCAAAAGCTTTTTGCTGGGAGTGGGTGTGCATATGTGTGTGTGCATACTTAACGGATTATTTTAAATTTTTTTCCCCCCATGACTGTGTCATCATAGTACTGAAGTATAACTTTTTAAAGTACCCCTTTTTCACGTATTGCAATATTCGTAACCTTATAAAGTAAAAGTAAATTAACGTGCCCTTACATATTTGTTGATTTAAAATTGACAGAGAACACATCTTCAAGCAGCTGTTGAAAGTCTGTTCATTAGGACACTAAAAAGCCACATTGGGAAAGCTGCTTTAGTGTCAGCTGTAATATTTCTGAAATGTTTAAAATGCCCAGAGATATTATAATGCAAAGTCAACTGTGCAGGACGATGTATAGTGGGTCTTGCTTAAAGATGTTGTGCAGTGGTTCTTGCTTTTAAAATAATCAATTTGTTGTGCAACAAGGATCATATTAATTGAAAAACCTTTGGAAGATGTGATAAAAATAGTTGTAGGATGCTAACGGGACTCTTTCCTGTTGAATTCCAGTCAGCTTCTAAGGAATGGATAGAGGTTATTCACATCTCTACAAAGCAAGAGCAGAAGGAAGCAAACATTTCCTGATTCTAAAAACATATCTTCCCTGTCCCCACAGCTTATCTTTGTCTGAACCAGGAAATAACTACTCTTGGGAAAAACAAATTGGGTAGCTGAAAAATAATAATTTCCAAAATCTTTTTGTGTGTCACTGTCCATTAAGATTTTGAATTCATGATTATTTTTAGTTCTAAGAAGCATTTACATTTGTGTAGAGCCTGTACACTACAAACCAAATACCTATTCATAAAATACTGCTTTTTTCTGTTGAAATTAACATTGTCCAAGAAACTCACAAGGCATTTGTTCACACTTTACTAAATTGTGTATGTCCATTGTGCAAAGCATCTGGTCCTGTGAGGGCAGACAACGGTAGGAGATGGGAAAATATCTGGGCTTGCATCTGGTTTTGCTGCTTTTGATTACTTCTCAGGGAAATCTGGAATTGTAACCTAGTGAGACTGAAGAACAGATTATTTGTACCAAAATAAAAGTAGTTTGCACTCTGGAGGTGTTGGTAGTTGCATTGGTAATGATGATGACATACACCGATTCTTATTAAAAACAGAAATTAAATTAAAAAGAAGAGTTAAATGCAGACATCTTGTGAAGAAAGCTTTGCTGATCTTAAGGAAGAGTTTAGAGCAGTATATAAGAATATTGATTTGTCAGTAAAGGCAAAGTTCCTAGGAGCCTAGGGTGTTTTGGCTTTTTTATTTGGGTGATCTTTATCCTGGTGTTTTTTTTT
Source organism: Zonotrichia albicollis (assembly GCF_047830755.1). Classification (NCBI taxonomy): domain Eukaryota; kingdom Metazoa; phylum Chordata; class Aves; order Passeriformes; family Passerellidae; genus Zonotrichia; species Zonotrichia albicollis. The sequence continues at coordinate 30,417,449 of NC_133828.1, forward strand.
AGTACCCAGATCTCAAAAGTAGTCTTTACATTAACAGACAAAATGTAATTTTTGCAATTTTGTAAAGACAAAACTGTAGTTGGCTTTTATAATAATAAATTCTAATTTATTTGGAGGTATTATTTATCTCTCAAATAAAATAATAATAAATGGGAATGAGAACTATTTGGATATTTGGGTATTTTGGAAATACCATCTTTTTTCTGAAGTACAGAGAGTCAAAGGGACAATTATTAAGAAAGGAAGGAACTAGCTTCCTGTCAAAACCACACGATCATTTTAACACCATATCTTCAAAAGAACACTTTAATTTAGGCACTCAAGTTTGTTCTGTTTTGCATATAGTGAAAAATATGGTCTAATGTGGGAAACAGGGCACATCTAGTGGCATTGGTTAACCCGGTGGTTGAATATCTGGAACTAGGAAAGGAGACTTTACTAAACCAAATAAATTAGCCAAATCTAAAAATTTTGAGACAGAACTAATACTAGAATAAAGCTAGAATATCCTTACACATTAACTTGGAAAGTAAAAATATGAAAGTATAACTGCATTTTTTTATGTAATGTTTTATTACATATTTAAAATGATTGGTCCAGCTTTTGGTGGTAGATGCTTGTTATGTTCTGGTAGAAAACCTTTAGGTGCATGATGGCCTTGAAGCAACTAAGTATTCCAAAGACTTTCTCAAAGAACAGTGTGTCTTCCAACAACAGAAAACAAAACACAGACAAAATGTTCTCAGCAATGTTTCCTTCTGAACGACAGCATAGATGTGGTGAAGAAGAATTTAAAAATGGAAACCATATGGTTTGATTCTTTTCTTAAAACTCAGTCTTCTGCTGGATTGAATAAATTTCTTTATCAAGGTTTTGTAAGAAACATTTACCCATAACTAAAGAGTGGGATCAGAGTTGTCTATCACAAAGACTAGCAGTGTTGTGTTGAGAACTATTTTCCAAAATTCCCCATACTGAAAAATTGAAAATTTGATACATAGAGAAACAAAAACTCCCTTTGTTTGTCTAAGCTTAAAAGGGACCAAGAGCTTAAGATTCAGTACACCACTTTCCCAAAAGGCAGCAGAGAGGCAGAGGTATGGGAGCCAGATAAAACTTTTTATGTTTGGGTTTTGGATCCAGGAGAAAAGATTGATGGGGCTGATCATGTTCCCTTGGCTGTGCTGTTGGCTTAGAAATGCCTTGAACATGGCAAGACCAGTGAGGAACAGGGGCGAGCTGTACCACCAAGTTAGCTCTTGCTGACAACTCCCTTGGCTCTTTTTCTCAGACCCAGGGAATTTTCTTTGCTCCTCCTGCGCCAGGTGTTACAGAGGAACTGGGAACTCCAGTAGAGATTAGGCCTTCCCATGGATGTTAGGGTTTTTCCTTGTCATGTCTCAACTGAGATGAATGTAATGGCTTTCACCCACTCTACAAGCAGGATAGATGGTGGTGTCGGTCTGGCTAGTAAGACAATCAGTTGCATATAAATGTTTTGAGTCACAGTGTTCAAAACAGAATACTCTGTGTTTGGGGAGGTGAGTATCTTAAAATTTGCACGTGACAGATTTGCCGAAGTCCATGTTTCTTGTGTGCATTGATTTGAGGTCGTACTGAAAGACAACATGATTTCATTTCAAACAAGAATTTGCTGCATTTAGAGCACATGCAAGGTACCCATTGACCATGCTGTGTGGTGAATAAGGCCATCTTGAATAAGAAATATTTTTTTGGTTTTTGCTGTTGTCTCTTATATTTTTGATTTACAGACTAAGCAGGCCCACCTGCTTTTTCTTTTTAGCATTACAGTTAATGTATAGGAATTGCTTATGAAGCATTTGCTTTATACATTTTCATCTAGTTGCTTGCCCTAGTCAAAATTACAATTTATTTTGATGTGGGTGTATTCAGCAGCTGCATTTTATTTTAGGGTTAATTGATCTGCTCTCCTATGTGACACTTCTTGCCAGATCTGCCTGTTTGTTGTGCTCTCTCCAGTCTTTGAGTCACCTGGTGAGAATATTGGCCTTCTGTCAGAATATTTTGTTTTCAGCCGGGTTCTCTTTCCTTTCACAATTCTACCTTAAAGTTAATTCATGTACTTGGAGCCACTTACAGGTTATGAAATGTGTGTCTGGTTTTACCACACAATTCTGGATCTTAAAATTAAGAGCATTCCATGAAGGGCAGTGATAAGATTCTAAGATGTAAAAATTAATCTATAACAAACACAGAAAATATGCAGCATTCCTGTATATCAGAGGAGTTTTGACGGCACTACAGTAACAAAAACTGTAACAGCAGGATCTCTAGGAATGTTCTTTTAAAGCTGGACTGGACTCAGGCAAAGGGAGATCACTGTTCATCTTCCACACAAAGTTCTGGACAGTTCAGGATGGAGGACCTAAGCAGCGTTTAAAAGCAAGGGCTTTCCATGGTAGCAGAGATCCTTCTGGCATATTTTTGTCCAAGTCAACATCTTGAGGTACAGAAATCTTTCACAGCTAAAGCTGGAAGGCAGGTTGAGAGTACTGCAACGGGAGCACTGTAAGCATGGTGGTATGAGGTATATTACATTATGTTGTAGACACAGATTTGAACAATTCATTCCAGACAAACCTTATCAAGCCTCTCACTGCCTGTTCTTACTGTACCTCCCCTAATGCACACACAGATAAGTTCTTTCAACACTCAAAATAGCGCTTGGGGCTGAGACTTCAAACTACTTCATTCCCCATTCTTTGTCATGCTCACGATGGCGTCTTTTCATGCTCACATTTCCACATATGTTCATCATACTGCCAGATGTACAAAGGGGGAAAAATAAATAGTGGTTCAGGTTGATTCATGTACTTGGTTTTCTAAAGACCCTTTTCTTTCAACATTGTGGAGGTTGCCAAAATTAGGCTTCAGAGATGTTTTAAATGCCAAATGTATCCCTAGCTATTTGCAGTGAATCTGTCAGGATGATTGTTTTCACTGTTTTTGACCATGTTGCTGAACAATATGATTTAAAAAAATTATGTGGTGGTGCTTCACTTCAAGTCTTCCACTTCAAAAACATGTAAGACAAAGGTATAGTGCAGTGTTTGACATTCTTATCACCTGGCAGTAGATTTTGGGGCAGCATGAGCCAGGTGAGGGTTATTTTTTCATTTCTGTGCTGTGAGGATGTAATGAGCAGTAGTAAACATTATCCTGTTAAGCAGCTGTGCTGCATTTCTTCCTAGATTGGCATTGAACATGTTTCTTTATCTTCTGTCCAGCCAGACATTTGTATTGGTGTTCTGTAGCACAGCTGTATCTTGTACACTGGGTCACAGGCAGTTGCTGAGCACACTCCTGTTAATCCCATACCCAGTGCCCCTGGCAATTATTTACCCGCCTCTTACCCAAGTTCTCTCTTTCTCAATGTGTGAGTTGATATAGGTACAAGTGCTGTATAGAAAAGAGACACAAAGCTGAAAACATCTTTCCATCTCCAAAGATAATTCAGACTGAAGAATGTGTTAAAAGCACTCAAAAGAAAAGAAATGAACTCTCTATTGTTGTTGAACATGAGTTTGATGTTATTTTGGGGAGAAAAAGAACTTGCTTAATAAGGAATACCTAGTTGCTTGTCACCAGCCAGATTAGCAGTTATTTCTAAAGACTAGTACTTAATTTAAAGGAAAGCATGTTTTAAAAAACTGTTTCAGCTGAAAGGGAATGAGCAAACACCAACTGCTGTAGATTCTGCAGTGATTCTGCCAGCCATGGAACAGTGCTTTGCTGTAGGTACAAAATCTCACCAAGCATGCTGTGGAGCAGGAGACAACCCTCAGCAAGTGCCTTAGACAACTGGATGTATATAGGCTTTGAGAGGAGTTAGGATCTTCAGCAAGACCTAACATCATAGACATCTTTGGAATACAAATTTTCTCTTGCTTGCTAAAATGCTTTCTGTAATCCTTTCTGCAGTACATACCAGTTTGTGTCATGACTGGTGTGTTTTATAGGTCATTGATTTCTGCAGGATCTTGACTGCAGCTGCATCCAATAAAGGACCAGTTGAAGACAGGAGCTTGTGTTCAAAGCAGAGTATAATGACTGCAGAATTCAAGGGGAAGAAAAGTTTTCACCATGGTCATCATTTGAAGGAAGCACTTGGGAGAAACTGCAAGGAGTAATTCCCCTGGTATCAGATCACATGCTGGGAACAAGGAGGGGGTACATCCTGCTGGCCAGGCTCAGGGAGGGTAAACTGCTTTTCTGTGCCTCGTGGCATGAGTGGAGAACAACTCACACATGGGAGGGAAAACCTAGGAGAAATCCTGGCGATAGCTGCTATTGTTATACAGGTTCCCAGTTTGTTCCTAGACTCACACTGCTGAAATTTCTTGGCAGCCTTCCATGGTGGCTGGTTCTTTGCAGGAGCCGTGCTATCTAGGACAGTGCAATAAATCACTAAGCCATCTTTGCACAGTGGAAGGTAGTCCACAAAGTTTCTGTGAAGAACAGCTGTGCAGAGACCTGTTCATGGCTGCTGAGCATCAGCAGCGTGGGCTGGAGCAGTCCAAGGCAGCCCCCAGCCCGCTGGCCAGGTCATTGTGCTCACAGGAATACCCAGGGCTGGGGTTCTTCACCACCACCCCTTTCTGCACTTCCAAGAACTGACACAGTAGCAGAGACAAGATCACCCTCCAGGGATTTTTTCCCCACAAAAGGCTATGTAGCTGTTCACTTTAGGAAGCTTTAGGGAGCCTGATAGGATATGGAGAATGCTGAATGTTGAATGTCATGCTGGTTACCAAGTGCCCTGAGCAGTTTACTTCTCTCATTTATAGCATGTGCTTTTACGCTGCACTCAGAAAAATTCTGGAGAAAACATGAGAAGTTTTGATTTAGGGACTATAAAGCTTTCTGAATGGAATGACATATTTGGAAGACAAGTGGTACAAATAACGAAGTACCTGCTCCAACTATTATGCACAATTTCTATTGCTTTATTACAGCTTCTAAAATGATAAATTCAGGTATGCACTGATTTTCATTGATGCTTGTATATTTTTAGGCTATAGAGGGATAGTTCTATTTTATATCAGTGTAGATGCTCACAATTTCAGATAGAAGGAATCACCGACCTCATGACTTGTGTCCCAGGTTTACTCCCTTGCAATTACTTGAAACCATCCAATAACTATTGCATAAACAGCAGGATCTTGAAACTGGTCACAAAGACTGCTAGGTGAAAGGTGTATTTCAATGCTCTTTGTGGGGAAAGTACTTCATAAATAGGCTTTGCCTTTGAATAACTATGACTTTACAAGTGAACAGTGAATTGAATACTCTTAACAAAGCTCAATTTATAAGGCTTCTAATATACTCTGAAGAATTTTTAAGACTAATACAGCTACTGCAGAAATGGTGTTAGTTGTCTTTTGACATAGTGTGTTTTGAAATTATACTCACACTATTGAAGTTCTGTTTAGCACGTAAAATGACAAAAATTCATTTTTCCCCAAATTCCCCTTTCATGTACTGATAACACTTCTCATAATTCTGGGTTCTTGTACAATGACAGAGAGCCTCTTAGCACACAGTGCATAGGTATACCTGTTAGTGCAATAAGTTACATTACATTCTCAAGTCAAAGCAAACTCCTTTTGCATAATTTTTCTCTTCCATGCTCAGGGCACCCTAACAAGTGTCACTGACAAGCAAACAGGAGGATGTGGGAAGGAGCTTGGGAAACCTGTGCTCTGTATGCAGGCCAAGAGAATTGCTGTTTTTAAATTGAAACTGGGATTTTTATTTGGAGGGAAATTGCAAACAGGAACAATTCTTCTCTAGAAATGATCAAAATACCTAATTCTGATAAACTTGTCAGAGTGCTTGCAAAACAGTCATTGTTCTTATAGCTGAGATTGTTGTCCGCTTGTTTTTCAAGCTTAGTTGCTGAGATCTCTGTGTGCTCACCTTTGGGCTACACAGCAGACTGGGCTTACCAGGTGCTGAGAAACTGGCAATAAGAAAAAGAAAATTGAAACTTTCCTGAGGGATGTTTTTATTTTAGTTGAAATTGCTTATATTTACAGAAATGTACAGATTTTTTTTGAAAACTTTGCTGAACAGCTTTCTTTAGTCTTCTACTTGTCATATTCCAGAACAGAATAATATTAAATCAGGTATAATATTTTTGTGTTTGTCAGTTGGGGTTTTGCTGGGTATTTTTTTTCTCTTTCTATACTGTGCTAGCCAGCAAACCTACCACTGACAAGGCAACTGATCTGCTCTAACTGGTCTATGTACTGAGAGAGTCCCAGCTTATATCTATAACATGTGTCTTATAAATACCAGGATTTTAAATGCCTGGAATTCTTTTCTATAAAGCACTCTTTTCTGGCTTATTCTGTGGTGCCACTGAGAATACAGAACAAGATCGTGCTTGAAATTGTTGATGTTTTTTGTCAGTTCCATCTATGTATGAGTTTGCATTCCATAATTGTAGTCTATATAAATTGTTTCATTTTGCACAGAGTAAAGGATACTAGGTGATAAAATAAAGTGATTTGTGTGTTTGTTATAATAGGATGTTCTTTTCTCATTATCCTTACACATGTATAATACATTTTAGGTATGGGAAAATTGTATCCACGAAGGCTATTTTGGACAAGACTACAAACAAATGCAAAGGTATGTATATTTTCCTTTATACTGTGTTCCCCTGAAAGTCGTAACTGATTCTATAAAGTGCATTAATGTTGTATTTTAAGTTCATTTTACCTTTGTTGGTTTGGGGTTTTTTTCCCATTCTTGCTCCTAAATGAGTTTTATTCTTGCTGGTGGTTGGTGTATTCCGTGCATTTGCCTCCAGTGGAGCTGGCAGACAGCCGGTGGCGGTGGCGCAGCCAAGGCGGAGTGAAGCTGACGTGCACAGGGCTGGCTGGCAGCTCGCCTCTATTTTAAAAACAAAAATGGAGTTAAAAGCAGCTTTTCCCCTTTTGCCTGGAGAAACTAGGGAAGCTTGCAGATGACCATTCAACTATACTAAGCATCTTAAAAAATTATACATTGTGGAAATAAGCTCCATTGATTAGTGTAGCTTGAAGCAGCACTTAATTACATGTTCCAGTACTCTAATTGTGTTTTGTTATGTTCTATTGAATGTATTGGGAGCAAAGAGAGGGTTCATTTTCAATGAAGTAATTGCAGCTGGAAAAAAAAATTAGAGCTCCTCTAGAGAGGCTGAATGTATCAGTTCATGGGTTTTCATCACTCACTGCAATTTCAGTGATTCAGATCCCAGCCTGTTTGTGGTGGGAGAAGGTGTGGTAGCAGACACTGAAATACCAGGATTCAGACTTTAATTTATTACAATTAGGAGGATAATTTCTGAGCAAAGTGAAATATTAAGTCAGCTGATTGAGCAGTTTTAATATGCATAATGCCCATGAATGAGCAGAAAGCTGATAGACAGAGGGGGGAGAGTCCATCATTAATTAAGACAAAGCTTTTGTGCAGAACTTGGAACCAGTGCAAGGACAGAGCTTCTCAACTCCCCATCTTAAGCAAATTGAAGAGGCACTGACAGTTCAGAAACTGAAGTTTCTAGAAATTTTTTCCTAGCTTGTATGCACATGTCATTGTGACTAGGAAAGAGGAGGTGCCCTTTGCAATTATTTTAATTAGTTAATGCATATGATTGCAGTTAACAGATTTAGTCTGTCCATTTTGCCAGTTCCTGAAGTGTTCAGTAGGCCTTTCAGGGATACAAAAATTCTCACATTAATTCTTTAAGAGATTTAAGATGATTTTTTCAATAGAGAATTTAAATCTCACTGATGATATGTGGTAGCTAACAGCCTGTTGTGACAGTACACTGCAAGGTAAGGCTCCAGGGAGGCTCACTGTGTGTTACTGAAATTGCAATGGGAATACAAGTAGGCAGAATGTAAATATCTAACTGGAATTTAACTGAAAGATTGACAGCATCTCTGGCTTTTGCCAAAAAATTCACTATGGGGTTTAAACTAACTGGAACAGTGAGCAATTGAGTTTCTCTATCATCTGGAAGGTGGCAAAGCCGGCTTTGATGGCGTGCTTGGTGTCAGTATGTAACTTTATCTGCATTACACCCTGCAGTGTGTTGGTGATAACCCAGGCTGCCAGGGGTGTGGAGAGCCAGTCTGGGGTATGGGGAGTTAGTCTTGCCTTGGCAGCACAAAACTTGATATGAACTAATTCACTTTGTTTCATGTCAGGATTTAACAATCCACACCACCACGTGTTACACAAAACAATATGCTGCTTTCTTCAGCTTCTTGGCAGCATAAATAAGCTTGCAGTGATGTACAAGGATGCTTGAGTTGTCTTTCCCAAGTTAAGAGCTTTAAAGCTTGTCCTGTTCTAACATTAGACCACCTTTTCTCAGTATAGATATATTGTAAGAGGATTGTAATATGTTTTGAAGAAATGTTTCCATTTTCTAGTCCTCCAGAGGTTATTCCATTGTTGTTTATTTTGTTTGCTTTCTTTTACCCCAACTTTAACTCTGGAAAGGGATTTTATTAATACTTGGGCAGCTCACTGGTGGAAAAGAGGGGGGTTGAAAAATGCATAATGAGGTTTGCAATAACATCTAGTGGAAGTAGCTCCCAAACTCTGACTGCCTCTTGGTGAGCCTTGAGCCTCCAATTCCCAGGCTGGATTAAAAATCCCAGCCTGTAAGGCCAGTGTCTGTTAAGGCCAAGGTATATTGGAATTTGGGCATCCTGGAATCCCTTAGTTACGTGTTCTTGTTCAGAATAAGAAAAGAACTTATTGTAAATATATGGAATTTGTTTCAATTGATGTTGCTTGTTTTAGTATTTAAAGATTGCATTGTATGGCATAGAAAATGCTTTCTGGCCAGTTTTTCACATTCTTTCAATAATAGGAAAAAACATTTGGTTTCACTGAAGATGGGTTTTCACTCACTTTTAAATTTAACTGTCTTTTATGTATACACAGTGAGATAAGTAATTTACCAAAAATTGGGTAGATGGGTGGCTTTTAAACTAAATTCCTCTTCTAAAAAAATTTGAATAAACAAAAAGTAACTTACAGACTTACTTGTCATTTATTCAAACTGAAATAAGAATTTACTTCAGAAAAATTAATAGATGATGCTTTATTTGGTGATCTCTGAAATAATCTGGTGTTAGAAGTTACATACCAGATAACAGAAAACAAAGCACTGCACTGCTTGTTAGCAATTTGGCCAAAATTCTCATAATGAGTGGGCATGGAAATGGATTTGTTCCACTAGTTCAAGATTCAAGAACTTTGCTAGGTTATTTGGGGGGGGGGGGGGGGGGGGCAGGAGGGACACTGCATGAAGACCTGGAGTTCAAATTGTCCCTGTTGAACAACAAGAAAATTGTATTAAGTAACCTTGCCAGTAGTACGACCGTTGGCTGTGAAGTGTTTGTTTGTAAGCTGATTGCTGCCTTGCTAACAAAATGATGTTTTCTCTTTCAGGTTATGGTTTTGTTGACTTTGACAGCCCAGCAGCTGCTCAGAAGGCAGTTTCTGCTTTAAAGGCCAGTGGAGTCCAAGCACAGATGGCAAAGGTGAGTTAGAATAACCATCTAATTCTTGCAATGGGTTGTGAAGATGAGCAAGCTTGTACAGTGGCACAACAAGGGCAGTGTGGAGTTTCCAGCTTCAGGGCCCTTTACAGAGAGCACAATCCTCAAGCCATGTAATTATTAAGGTAACAAAATGGAGATTTTTGTCTGCCCCAAATAAGCTCAACTAAATAAATAAAGAAGCATGAAATTGTAAAGTCTTCAAACTGATCTCATTGCATTTATCAATTTATTCATAATAGTCTTTTCCATTGGCTTCATCAAACATGGCTTCAAAAATGTAGCAATGGTTTGTAAAAACTGCAGCAGGCTTAATGAATTGGTGTACAGCACAAAGGTATGAAAGGTTTAATAGATTGTCTGTTACTGAGGTTAGAAGTCTTAAGATTTAGGAATTAATTTTTATGTATATCATGGCAAAATTTAACCTTTGAACTTTATTTTTCAGCCCTTCTGGTGTATTATCTGCTAATATAAATAAAATTTGAATCTGAGCATTCATGATAGATACTTTGAAATTCTTAGCCAGCTTTTGGCTGACCTACTTTTGCATCAAGGCAAACCCAGCAATTATTAAAAAAATGCAGAATGAAAGCTATCTTATTTTTCTCTAATTTTTTAACGAACCTTGCCTCTGAACCAGCTTATTAGCCAGATGTGATCTTCAGTTCTCTTTTATGAAGTTAGGGATATGATACTTTGGTAATGATACTGTCATGCATTCTTGTTGGGTCAGATGGCCTGGTTCCAAAAGAGAGCCGTAAACACCTCCACAAATTTGTTAACTAAAAAAAAAATATTACCAGTATAATCTTTTGATAGAATTCTAGTACCACTTAAAGCAAATTTGTTTCCAGTTAGAAAATTATATACTAATTTTAAAAACTTAAAATCTAGCAATCTCAGAGGTTTTTTATTAAAATAGTCTGCTAAAAATCTAGCAAATCTTTTATAGTTATCCACTAGGTACAGATTTTTTTCAGATGAGATATTTTCCACAGCTTCTCAGCTAAAGAGAACAGTTAAGCTAACAACATAAATGTCTTTGGATGGATTCCAGGGCAACAAAATGGAAACCATATGTTTCATACTTAATGCATGTTTCATTACAGCCATGACACAAACATACATGCTTACTGGAAAACACTTTTTTCCCTTTTACAAGGTTTTATGTATGCTTAATAAAGGGCATTTATTAAATCTTTAGGTTTTAGGTGATCACTTTAAAATATATCCCAGATTTTTCAAAGTTCTGTCTGCCATCTTATGAATATGATCTCTAGGTAGGAGGGGGAAAAAGAGATTTTGAAGTAATGTAAATTCATTTTCTTAATGAACTTGGATGTCTGATTTGTTTTCTTGAGTAGATGGAGAAGCTCTAATAGTTAACTAGTTACATAATGAATAGTTTCTTAATCTCTTTTATAGTATATATTTCTGACTTGTTTCCTCTGACAGTTGCAAGATTGGTAATATTTCTTTTTGTTAGCATTAATGAAATAATGTGCATCAAAATATCCCAAAGGTTTGGCTGTTTTTCTGACCCTGTGTCAAGCTTGATGACCTGTGGGAAACCTGTAACTATGAGGTTTGCATTCCAGTGAAACTTGTTCTGCTTCTTAACACAGAGAGAGTGTTTGAATTATTAAAAAGACCAACCCCAAAACCAGCCCAGTGAACAGTACCACAACAAACAGCCACTAGTGACTATGAGTTTGAGTGCTTTGATTTTTGTCTGTTTTGAGCCATTGGATTTTTTTTTTCCCCTGGGCAATGCTGCGCTCTTTTTGTCTGAAAATTCCTATCTCTACTTAGATGCTCCAGTCTGGAACTGGCCAGTCACAGTTGCTTTGGCAAGATTAGCAAATCACACCCTTCACAGGCATGACACTATAAAAGTTTGTGTTTGTGTGTTTAGTATTTTATCCTTTTGCGTGTGACCACCTATGCCATAGGTGGTGGTTCTGCAGTGACACTGCTTCAGGCTTAAGCCTGAGTGTCACAGAGAAGGATTTGAGGCATTTCCTGCCTGTCTGGGCAATGGATTTCCTTACTGACCACCACAGCTGCTGCAGTTTCAGAGAGGAAATCCGTGCCTGTTGGGGTGATTTATCCATGGAAAGGTGTTGTAATTACTCTGTGCCCAGGGTGTGGGGAGCAGCACAGCTCCTCAGTGCTCTCACCCTCCCCCCAGACATGGTTCCTGACCCACAGCAGCTGAACAGGGAGGAAAATGTTCTTGCTGGAGCCATGTTCTGACTCTGGCTGCCATAAAGTCCTTTTTGCAGTGTCCTGCTGTAGCTCTAGGTCAGTGAGATAAAAACTACTCACGTCAGCAAGTTCATCTGCAAACCCTGCTTTAGTGGAAGTGGTTCTGATTTTTATATATTAAAATTCTTTCTGTTTTGTAGAGGTAACTTCAAATTACAGTTATATTATTTTAAAAAATATTAAGTAGTAAATGACATTAGTAGTAGTAGTAGTAGTAGTAGTATTTTCCTATCCATGGGGTAAAATCATGCTGTATTTGGCAGTCTGCTTCCCAGTTAATCTGAGTTGAAAAAAATCCCACTTGCCATGTTTTGCTGCTGCTGAGCAGAGTGGGAAGGCCCAGGACCTGAGATACAGCTACAGGCCAAATCCTGCCCAATCTGTTCTGGGGGTCACTGTTGGTGGAGAAGTGGCCACCACTCAGGAGATGCCACAATAATGGCACCCTCTGTCAGTCCATTGCTCATGAAATACCATGCCTTCAGCTATTCTGCTTTTTCTGAGATCTGAATTGGGAACCCTGGGCTAAGACAAAGCAGCCTGGGAAGAGTTTTGCTTTCTGCTGGTTACCAGTGTCTTCTGGTCACTGCTTAAACAAATGTTTCCAATGTTTCCTTTTGGCCAGAAAATGTGGCTAAGACCTCATGTAAGATGATAATTGCATAGCCAGGGGATGGGAGTAGTTTTTGGATGGAAATTTAAAATGGGTTTAACAAGGTCTTGTCCCTCTCCTCTCTTCCACTGAGTATTGCCAGTGGTAAGTCCATCTTTTTCAGGGTATGTACGTGGCTGTGGAAGGGGATCAGATGATGTGAGCTCTGCTGTAGCCAGTTTGTTTCAGGATCCACCAGTACAAACCAGTAGATTATCTTACTCAACAGATCAAATACATGTCTTGCAAAAGTAGTGTTATTTCTAAACTAGTTAGTAACTTCTGCATGTCCAATTTTTATTCTGATTCCTTTTAATATATCAAAATTTCTTTTCTTAGTTTATGTTCTTGCTCCTAGAGAAGTGATTATAAACCAAGAATTATAAGTTCAAAAGCTGTGATTTTGTAGAGCTGAGCAGTCTTAGGTAAGATTAGTAGTAGTATTGAAAAGCTCTGACAATTTTGTTTGTTAGAAAAGTTGTGGTTTCTGTCAGTGATTCTTCTGAGAACCCTCTTCTCTTCCCAGCACCCCACAAGTAAAAGTGAGATAACTCTAGGTTTCTAATTATTCAAAGTGAGCAAGAAGGGACTTTGTGTAGAGGAAGATAGATGCACACAGAAAAACAAATATATATTTGCAATTTGAATGGAGATTTAACATACTGAGACTGTGTAAGGATGTTTTAGAAATGAGCTATAAATGCTATGGAGATATCAGACACTTAAATTCTCATAGGCTTTTGATTTTGAAGTTAACATAAAGCATCCAAGTCACTGCTCAGACCAAGTTCTTTCTCAATAAATGGTGTTAAATGAATTCTACTGTAGCTACTGAAGCAACTGTTTCAAATGGAAAGTTGACTATTTCTTACTTTCCAAATGTAAACTAATGTATAAACATAAAAGGTAAAAAAGAGCTACTAAACAAGAATGGTTAATAAAACCCGCAATTCTTCTCATCTTTCTGTCTAGCAAACTTAAGACAGGAAGAGAATCATTGTGTTTGCAGCCCAGATAAAGTCAGCAAGAGAATATCTAAATTATACTGACAGCAATGTAGAGCTGCACACGCCAGCTAGAACAGCAGTGTGGCTCTGCCAGCTCAGACTTCTCTGAGTGTTAACTCCTTCCTGGCCTGGCAGAGGCGTTTGTACAACCAGATTGTCCATCTCCTGGTAGGCTGACAGATTTCTGAGATAATAGTGAAAGGCTTATATCTACATGAGGAATGACCACTTTTTGCAAAAAACCTTACAATGTACTTCAGACATCACAAGTCGTCTTAGTGGACGTTCTCACAATAGAACTTCAACCATGTGTTTAAAATCAGTGTAGTCTTTAAAATTGTTTAGGCCATCCAAGTCCAACACAGCTTGATGGACTCAAGACCCTGATTCCCTACATTTTGTTGTTGAAGACCTTGTCTTCTCCTGTCTCTTCAATTCTCTCTCTCTCCTTGTGAGATTTGTAGTTTTATATGTACACCTTCGCTATAAGTTAGTCAAGATAATTTATGACTTAAATGGTTGATATTCGTTATTTTCCAGTTTGTGTTTTCCTGGGTTTTTTCCCTATGGAAGGATAAAGTTACCTTTAGAAAACATATATCACTTACAATGGAAGCCATGAAAGTAGTCCACGGACGTGGAAGATTTCTGTGGTCAGTAAGCCTTGTTAATTTGAGCCAAGGAATGCTGTTCTATGTACTAATGTGCATTTTTGTGGGAAGACTCACTGTTTATCCATTCCAAGATTTCCCCAGAGTTGCACATTTTTAGGACTTAGGACTTCAGATTCATAATGTTACAATTTCCTTCTCCTTAAAGTCTTCGCTTCCGCTGACACAATGAGGTGTGGTCCTGATTATTTGTATTAGCTCTCACATTAATTTATCACTAAATACTTTCAAATATTTTAAGCTTGTGCAAAAAATTAGGACCATTTTAACAATTGTTTCTTATTTGAATTGTGTCAGAATAACAGTGTGCTGACAATGTAAAGGATGTTCTCCCATCACATACTGACTTCCACCGTTCTTAAGGCACAATTTGTGTTTTCTGGAGTGGTCTACAGGCCCTCAAAGCATCAGATCAAATTCTGAAACTTGTTATGTGTGGGTGGCTTTTAGCTTGTGATGAATATGAGCCCATTGTCTGAGTTCATGTTGATCCTGTGGAGTACAGAGATGACCTGAATTTGCAATCTTAATATTTTTCACTCAGAGGTTACTAAGGCAGAATTGTGATGTACACTCCATGTGCAGGTAGCTTTGTCTTTCTGTCCTAAGCTCTCATATCTTAAATTTACTCTAGATGACTTTTTTCCCAAGTGTATTTGGAAAAGATGAATTGTCACATCATATAAAGTGTGAACTTTGGGAGGGAAAAGCTGCTTAGCTGCTTGTCCTCATCTCTGTAGCAGAAATCAAGGCTTTTCCACAGCTAATAAGCAAAATGTATTAAAGACAGCTCTTCCTTTATGTTGCTGATGAATAACATGGTTTTAAATGAGCAAAAATGAGGAAGAGCTTTTTTGAGGTTCAGTAATGTATTGCTTATAGTACTTGTCTTTACTGTGACAACCTTCTGGAGAATTAAATCAGTTTTCATTCCTGCAGAGCAAAGTAAGAAAAATAGTTTAGGTTACCATGGTAGCTAGAGCACTTAATCTAACTGGAGAAGGTAGGTACGTTGCAATTTTTTTATTCTACATCTGGGCTTCTGAATGCCAAAGAACAGATGACAGGCAAACTGGAGCTAACTCAAGCAGATTTCTACAGCAGTTTTTAGCAACTGTCTTGAAAAGTTTTCTTTTTATCTAGTTTGTACTACTTTTGTAGGTAATAGTATTAAATAATGCTGTAACAGATTTTAAATAAATATAATAAAATTTTCTCCTTATAATTATAAAAGTTCCTAAAAGTCATTATAAAACAAATTAAAGGTAAGCCAAAATTTGCTTACCTGGGAGCCACATGACTTTCACTTCAGGAATTGCAAGTGCTCTAAATAAACAGTTAACAAACACTTGCCTTGAGTAAAGGGTTTCAGCCCACAAAAGTCTTATCTCAGTTGCTAAGTTGTGCTGTGGCTTGTTCTGACAAGGGTCTGGTGCCTTTTTTTGAGCTATGGTGGGCTCATTCACGGCTCCCAAGGGGCACCTTCATGCTCTTCTAGCAAAGGGAGAGCAAAATCACTGAGAAATAAAAAAGGAATGTATTCATGAAGTGATAGATTGATCACAAAGCTTATTGCAGTTAAATTCTTCTTAATACAGATGTGCCTGTAAAAATAAATTTGAATGTTTAGTGTATTAATCATATGCAATTCTGGAGAACAAGTGAAGATTATGGTAGTGATTTTTCCCTGAATTGTGTTGTTAACAGTCTGTGGTCAGACAGCATTAAAACTGCGGCTAAAACAGACATATTTCAGTGAGACACTGGCCAATTGTAAATTTTGAAGTAGTATCTATATGAAGGCAGACAAGCATTTAATCCCTTCCCTGTCAGGCAGAGGATCTTCCTTGCTGTGAGCAGTGCCTAGTCACATGTTTCTGAATGGCTATCTGTTCCCTCTGACCTTACACACAGCAACAGAAAACAGATGTCCTTGCCTTTTGCCAAGTTTCTTGCTTGCAGTTTAGGAACAATTCCACACGCACAGGGAGGTTTTTGTTAATTTCTTTCAGATGATGTAGAGCACTTCACATTATGTAGGAATCCTGATCACCTCTTTCTGCAGAAATAAATATTAACAGTTGATCATTCCTGTCATTTTTGTAAGAAATGCTGTATCTTATGATCTTTGGGAGCTCTTTGGGGAAAATCAGCATGTTACTCTGCAAGAGCTCTGCTCTCCATCTTTATATTGTTACATTCTGGTAGAGAAGTTCAGGAGACACAGCTGAAGGTGTTTGGAGAGAAAAGATTGATAGAAACTTGATGACTTGCATTGCTAAAAACAAGACTTGCTAGTTTTCTCAGTAATATGGATACTTACAGAAGCCCAGAAATTCCCTGATGTTGCCCATAATCTGAAAATGCTGAGCAATTTCAGCATCTTTCAGGATCTGCTGAAGGTTCTGTTAACTAAGGAAACCCCTGCATGAAATATGAAGACACTCAAATTAAGCAGTTTTCCTAAACTGTATAGAATTTTAAAAAAAGTTATATTCAGCAGATTATATGTTAATGGAGGCTTGCTGCCCAAAATTAGGGAACTTCTCACTGATTTTATTAAATATTTTTGATCATTTCCATAAAAGAATGCAAATAATTTCGAGAGATTTAAGATATATAAGGGAAAGTGGCTTATACACGATTTCATGGATTTTAAGCAGAGGAGCACCTACCTTTAAATCCTAAGAATTATTACAATGTATAGGCAAGGTCTGAGCTGAATTATGTTGGAAGGTATTTTTGCTGGTTTCGCTTTTTTTTTTTCTTAATTCCAGAAGAGGAATTAAAAACTCATGTGTCAAAAGAATTATTTTTCTCTTCTGAGACTGAATAGTAATAGCACTGTGAATTAAGCAATGGTGAGACAGGTTTTGGTAAGGGAAAAATTCACAGAACTTCAAGTATTAAACCTCTGCTTGCCAGAGCGAGAGAGAGAGGGATGACTTAAATAGTTTGTCTTTCTCCTAACTTCCTGAGTTTTAACTGTTAACCTGTAACCATTTTCCATGACAAAATAATGTATGAAGGCAAACATCTGTTTGTGCAGTGCCTTCTGTGTAAGATAGCACAGAGATGGAAGTAGAATCCTAGTTGTGGCTGCTATTTGGAAATCAGCTAGGAAACCCAAGGGGAAGGAGCTAACTTGCTGCTTTACAGTCTCCCAAAATGTACCCAGATATCTGTTTTAAGTTTTAATAGCCTTCTGGACATGACAGGAGCTGCATGGTGAAATAAGTTATTCAAAGGAAGAGAATTGTTTTGCACAATAATTGGTGTAAATCTTCCATTGTCAAACTGTATAAAATTCCAAATACACTCTAGAAAAAGTTCAGTCTTGCTTTGCATCTATGCCAACAGTAGTAGGGGTTGCAAATGAGTGTTGTAAATGAGCCCTTTTGTGAATCAGTGGCTGTTTCTTTCTTTTCTTGAAAAGTGAAGAAGTGGATTAAATTAATCTGTCCTGACCTAGTTGGACTTGGTGATCTTTATGGGTCCCTTCCAACTTGAGCTATTCTGTGGCCCTGTGATTTATCCTTTTAGCTGAACTGCAGGGTGGTCATGGGTTTGCACCTGCAGTGCAGATACCTCCTCAACGCACTGTGGAATGTGTTTGTTGGCATTTCAACTATTTTGCTGAAAGAATTACAGATGGAAGAAATTTCAAGTTGTATTCCAAGATTTCAGTGAGACATCCTCATCTGTTGGCAGCTTCTTTCCTTTTTGTTTCCCTCCTTTGCCTTCCATCTTTACCAGTTCTAGCTATGGACGTGTAGAAGTGTCTTCAAACTCCCCTTTGTTTGCTGTGGTCTGGGTGTTCCATCAAAGAATCAAACCAGAAGTAACTGAATCCCTGGGAGTATTCAGGCTGAACTAGACTGATGTGGAGATAGGGTCAGGAAAACAGAAGTCATTTCCAGTTAGCCATTCAGCATGTATCTGACCAAACCCCAATAATTAATAATGCAAAATACAGATTGTTTCATGGGCCACAAGTAAAATTTTTCCATCACAAAATGCTTTCTGTTCAGAGTAAACAATTTCCTTAGAACAATTTCCTCAGATGCACTTCTTTTTTCTCTTTTTTCCCCAAGAGCTTTGTAATGTGGGTTAGTGGTGAAGTTGCTGATATTCTTCCAAAGTGCAGCATTGCCTTCCCTAGCAGTATGTCACATGGTTTTTGTGGCAGGAGGTTTTCTCTGGCAGGTGGGTAAGCACAAGCATCCAATGCCCAGCGTGGGCAGTGAATGGCAGCAGGTCCTTGTGCCCCTTTTGGCAGGGAAAGTTCACGGTCTCATGCCAGGATAATGTGGGAGTCTGGTAAGCCCTGGGATGCCACAGGAGCCTGAGAGAAGGGGAGTGTGCTCTACCCACTTACCTGAACAGGTTCTCTGAGTTTCTGCCTTAACTGAATTTATTTCTCTGCTGGGTGACTCTCTGGGTGAATGTAATCTTTTATTTGGTTGGTAGGCTGGTTTTTGTTCTTTTGGTTTTTGCATGTAAATTACACTGTTACTATTGTGAACAAAATGGGGCCTTTTCTTTATCTTTTCAAATGTTAGAATTTTGTATGAGAACGTTTTTATACTTTCTGTTATTCTACAATAAAAACTTTAGGAAATTAAATAAAAATATGCAAAGAGTCTGACTTTCCTGCTGATATACTGTTATAGATTATTTAGGGAAGTTTTAGGATATTTGCCTGCAATATATTTTGCAGGCTGTAATAAAAAGTAAAACATTCAAAACTTTTCCTTTCAAATACTGTTTGGAATTTCAGAAAATCTTGCTATGGCTACAAGTGCAATTTTGTAATGCCAATGCTTGAAACCTCCTTTAAAGCTTTTGCTGATATAACTCATTAAAGAAGGAAGTTGAGCCTACACATCTCAAGGTGCAAAACAAAATTGCATAATACTATCTAAGTAACAAACCAGTTCTAACACTGTGAAAGCTGTTCTTCATCTCACATTCCTGCCTGAGGAAATTTGAGCTGAATGTCAAGATGTAACTACTGTAATTATGCCCAGCAATTAATATTAATGTCAGCTGTGGCCTCACAGTGAATCCATTTTCTTGTCTTGTCCTTCTGTTAATTTTTCTAATATGAAAAAGAATTCAGATACCCTATGATAAGATAATTTGAACCCTAAACTTGTCTGTGTACTGTATAGATTCAGTATTATTTTGGAAGGGGAGCGTCTCTACTAGGTAACAAAAGAAAAATCATACAGGGTAATCAAATGCCATTTGTAATGGACTATAAAGGGGCCAATGAGGGCAACACTTGGGAGCTGGAAAAGGCTGTTTTGTAAAGTATGTGGGATTTTGGTGTGGCTAGGAATTACACTCATACCAGTGGCAGAGGCATGCACTAAAATGGAAGAACATTTCCCTCTTATAGGTCTTCTATTCCAATTTCTTTAAAAATGTTTTTGGAAAACTTCAAAACATTAACTCTTTTGAACTGAATGTGAGACTTGGGGTAAAAGTGCAAATAAGTAAAGGTTTTTCAGCCTAGAATTTGCTTTCCCGTTTTTAATTTTCACTGGTTTTGGAACAGGATAATTCCTTTCTGTGCCTAAAAGGTGTGACCTCCCTGCAAGCCCAAACACTTTTTTTTTTCTTTTTTTTCTTTTTTTCTTTTTTTCTTTTTTTCTTTTTTTCTTTTTTTCTTTTTTTCTTTTTTTCTTTTTTCTTTTTTTCTTTTTTTTTTCTTTTTTTTTCTTTTTTCTTTTTTTTCTTTTTTTTTCTTTTTTTTTTCTTTTTTTTTCTTTTTTTCTTTTTTTTTCTTTTTTTTTTCCCCTCCTGAGAAAAACTAACTCAAACTGAGAGGTGATATCTAAGATGGCAAGTTATAAAATTATGCAATATGCTACTAAAAGTACTGAGATACTATTTATATAAGGGGGTCTTAATGACAAATTGATCCTGTTCTGCATGAGAGGATATCACCATCCATGCAGTATAATCACTTTAAGAAATGCTTTAATGGCAGGAGGCAAGTGTTGTGGTTTTGTATGGTTTTGTTTTTGTTGTCTGGTTTGATTCAAACTTCCTGCAAGCCAGTCAGCCCTCTTGTACAGAAGGAAAATACATTATGGACTGTGCCATCAAATATGTTGGGACCAATAAATATGTTAGGACAATGTGCAGAAACTGATGCACAGACTTCACCTGCAAATGGGGATGAGCTTCTTTTCTGTGCCGTGCTTGTGCACTGTGATCCAGGATGACCAGACATGGTCCTCTCCAACCTTATCCATTCTGTGATTCTATGAAAATTGTATATGTATATCAATAAAATTGATTTCAGATCATATCACTGCTCATGCCAGAAAAGTGCTACTGAATGTGGGCATCCTGCAGAGACTTACATTTATACCAGGGTGACAGTGATGACATTGAAGTTCTGCACAACTTTAAGGGCTGTGTCGCATCCGTCTGTGCAGATCAAGAATGTGCTTCAGTACAGAGCATGGGCAGTGATCGCCAGCATGGAAGAGATGCTCCCTTGCCACAGCTGGGAAATCTGTAGAAAAACACTGGAAATCATCAATTTCACCAAAAAAGTTTCTTAGAGGTGTCATTTTATAGCACATACATAGATAACACAAAGTAGTGAGTAGCCTAAGATCAGGGGAATGGCAAAGATGTGGCTATATTTGTCACCTCCCTAATTACTCATCTCCTGGATGCCATCCTCTTTCATTTTGTCTGTTTCTAGACAAAGTTTTGGAAGACTTTTTTATTGTCTGAATGTATAACATAAAAGTTTGGTGAAAAGTCATAAGTGCTCATGTATGGAAGGCGACGACAGTGTCCCACTTGCTTCTGTATCACTGTTCTTTTGGTATTATTATGGCAATGTACATACTCTTAAATCCATTTTCTCATTTTTTTCCCTTATATTATTTTCTGATTGTCATCCAAATCTTTTCTCTTCTTAATTTATATCTGGCTTTCTTAGTGCTTTCCACCATTCTTGCATTTCTTGTCTGCTAATTTCTTTCCTTTATCTCATATTTACTTTTTTTTTTCCTTTGAGAAAAATTTGAAACATGGAGTTTTAACACGGACTATAAACTGGTCAATTATTCACCTTTATCTCTACTTTAAAATGTCAGTGTCAGCAGTAATAGGAGAAAGGAAACTTTCTCAGGAATGCTGCAGGCAGTGGCAGAAAATGGAGGTCACTAATACTAGGAAAGAGTAGACTTAACAAAGGGCCTGAGAAGTAAAAATCTGTGCCAGAATTCATGTGTACTTGTTTGTTTTAAGTTCAAAATGTCAGTGGCAATGACAATAACAATTGGTTTTAATTGTCTTTCAGCAACAAGAGCAAGACCCGACTAACCTGTACATTTCCAACCTGCCTCTGTCCATGGACGAGCAGGAGCTTGAGAACATGCTGAAGCCCTTTGGGCAGGTGATCTCCACCCGGATACTGCGGGACTCGAGTGGGACGAGCCGCGGCGTTGGCTTTGCGAGGTACCTCGGGCTGTGAGCCGCGCTGGCAGCCTGCTCCCTTTGTCTGCATTAAAAATGCAAGAATAGGCGGAAAAGGCAGAAATTGCTGAAAATGATAAAGCTTGTAAAGAGAAGGAAGATTGAAACAGAGTTATCCAGCAGGGTTTTGTTAATTCTTCCTTTGGTAGAGCTGTGTCTCATCTTGCTTAGATGGCTAAATCTAAATTTATTGCTCTTACTGGACAATTATCTAGAGTAAGAATTCACTCTAAACCACTTCCTTCCCTTTTCTGTACTTCTCCTTTCTCCTCTATCCCTGAGTCAGTAAGCAAGGGTTACGTGATGCTTCACAGAGACTTGTGTGACTGCTGGATTGTCAAGTTTGAATCCCAGGCAGCAGACCAGAAGGAAGATCCTTCTTCCCCACCCCCGTGCCTTTTTTTTGTTGTTTTTCTTCATTAGTTCCTTGGAGAAAATGAACTCATCATTGCCCTTTGAACATCAGCCCTTTTAATTTTCAGGCTCATTAACATGATGTCAGCTGGGAAAGAAAATATTTTTTATTCACTTACAGTAAATCTCATCTTAAAATATTTGTGTGCTAAGTGAAATATCTCACTCAAATCAACAAATACCTCCTAAATATTCCATCCATATGAATTTACTTTTTCTCTAGTTAATGTAGTTATTTTTTCTGGGATCTCTTCATCAAAGTCTTTTCTGTGCTGTTTTTATTTATATAAGTCCTGCTTTAAACCTAGTATAACAATCAAAATTTAGAGGCTTTAAATTGAAGGTTTCTATTATCAAAAATAAAAGCATGCTTCAAGCAAAGAATTGGCGTTCTCAAAATACTGAAATCCAATTTCAGTAATTCAGATGTTCAGCCAATATTACAATAGCTTTGTATTTGAACAAATACCAGAATCTAAAATTAGTGCACAGAAAAGAACTGAACAAATTTATCTCCTGATGTGGCCAAAATTTTTAGGAATTGGTTTTCCTGTGAGTTGGCTGGGGAATATTTCATGGCACTGTGATATTTTTTTTTTTCAAATGTCTTCCCCCACCAGCCTCTTGAACCCAAACTTCATATGTCAAACTATCAAGTTTCAAGAAGGTATAACAAAGGAACAAAATTGGAAATAATAGAAAAATATTCATTATTTAAGAGAGGAAAACCAGCAAGTTTGGGCTTTGCTAAAATTTCTTCCTGTCCCCTTTAAAAAAATCAATAAGTGGGGTAAAATTAACTGAGCATTTTAATTTCATTAGTATATGTGTGTTTTATGTGTAGCTTTCATTTTTTGGTACTGTGAAGAGTAGAATCCACTAACACCCACTATAAAATTCATTCGGCATTTTGCTCTTATTCAGTCTCCTCTCCCTAAACTTGTTTACCACCCCTACCTTGAATCAGTGGTACGGTAGGAAATATGGTAGGATATATTTTTCCTAGTGTAGCTGGAAGTGTTCTGGAATCATATGCAAATGTCACAAAGACTTGTGTGTACCCAAGACCTCAGTTGTATTGAGGACATTAAAATAGAATACTTTTAAAGTACTTTCTCAATAGTTTCTCTGTTATGCATTTTGTGTTTTATATATACATCAGTGAAGTTATTTTTACATAAGTGTTTATTTATATACATAAATAAAGTATACCTAAGTTATAGGGTAAGTATTGCTTCTATATCTAATTAGAACTTCTTTCCTTCCACAAGGTGAACATTTTTCTTGTATTGAAAAGTTCTTGGATAAATAATTAAAGTTAAAATTTTCCAAAAAAACTGTAGACATTAAATAAATATTTTAATTTCTTGCCTTTGGGAAAGTTTTATTAGGTTAAAAGGGAGTAATGTATTTTATCAAGTCCAGACTTGAGTCTGAAACTAAATTATATTGTTTGTTTCATGTGAGACAAAAAAAATTAGATTTCTTTGATGCAGATCCAATAATCCAGAACTTCTGAAAATTCTCAAAGAGATATTTTTGGAATCATTAGGAAAGCCTCTTGTTCAGTCTGGCTTTTTGGTGGTACTAGTTGTTATCTATACTTGTATTTTGTCAGCCTGTGCAGAAAGGATATCAGAATTAAAGAGATGCCAAGACTTAGTAATTTTTAGTCCTGCTTGTTTGCTACTGAGGCCATTGTGGATCTGAATTACAGAACTTAATGAACAACTGAAAAGAAATTATCTGTTCAACATTAACCAAACATCATCTTGCTGGCAGCTGCAAAATAAGTTCTTTTAAAATATATTTTGTTGTAATTGCACATCTGAGTTGTTCAGTGTGATGGAGTCCGAGGTGGCAGTCGGGGCTGGCACATCCTCTCTGCAGGTGAGGCCACAGCCCCCTGCCCAGTCTGCTCAGTCTGGATCTGACAGAGGAGTGCACAAACCTGCTCCAGATTTTGGACACATTCTCAGTAGCCATCACAGCTCTGCTGGTATTGGCTCCTGTTTGGAACCTGGAGACAATTAAATAAGAGCCAGGTGCATCATTTAGTGGAGATGATGTGTATAAGCTAAAAGCTGCCAAGTCAGTTTGGGTCATGCAGTCAGGCAGGTTTCTGTTTGAATTTATTACCCTTAAACTGTACAGACAGCTCTGAATCCTCTCTTAAGAGTGGCATTAACCTTTGCTGCATGCAGCATGGACAGTAAGGGTTCAGTTATGAATGATGGTGAGTCAGTCCTTCTGCTGCTTTCAAGACAAGAGAGGTACTTGAGGCAGCTTGGACAGCTACAGTATAATTTCTGAGTAAATAAGAGCATTATTTTCAGTTTGGCACTGACTTTGGTCTCAGAGTGCATAAAATGTTAATTGAGTTTGGCTTTACCTTTCTGAAGTTGTATGTTCTTAGAAAACATAATCTCCATTGTTCACACATGGGAAAGCAAGCCAGAGCAGTGAAGAGGGGAAAAACAAGAAATATGATTTGAGAAAAAGCGAGAAATGTGCTTTAAAAAAAAATCACAAACATGGGAATCTGTTTGAGTGTTTAATTTATGTAAATTATTCTTTATTTTCAAAGGATGGAGTCAACAGAAAAATGTGAAGCAGTGATTGCTCATTTTAATGGAAAATTCATAAAGACACCAGCAGGAGTTTCTGGTATGTTGCATATATTTCTTACAAGATGTATGAATGGGTTAGTGCTTACATGGTGGAAGCCTGTTACACTGATTGTTGTATCTGGCTTCTCATTTAGAGGCAAGCTTATTAAAATTAAACTCTGTCTTTTTGGATGGCTGTAATGCTTGCTTGGAACACAGTATATTGCTTTTCTGTTGTAAACCTTTTCTAGGAATCTAGTAGTGTTCTCTCCTAGCAGAGAAACAAGCAGCTAAGGCGCCAGCTATGTACAAATTTACATCCAATGTAATCCCAGTTGAAGTGAGGAAACAAATATCTATCTGAACAGAATTTGGCTGCTTTTCCATGGACAGGGCTTTTTTCAGAGGCAAAAATGGGCTGGTTTTGTCATCTGTTGATGATTTTTTCTAAGCATTTTTGAAAAAAATATTTGCTTAGGAAAAAAATGGAATCTGCAGTAGTGCCTGGCATGATCATTCACTGGGGAGCTGCAACTCTCAAGTCAGTGTAGGTTTTAAAGTCCTTCAGGAAAATGGAAGGAGGTCAGTATAGAATGCTACTTCTAGAAATATTGTGCAAGGCAGAATTCAGAGAAGGCTTAGTACAATTTTGTTGCCACACCAAGTTCCTCATCATTTTTGTCTGCTTTGTCAGCACTGTTTCTAGGAGACAAAATGTATATTCCATGAATTGTGAAAAATGAGGAGAGGAAATTGAATGCTGCTGAGTAAAATAGAAAGTAAAGAGGGTAAAATAAAGAAGGAAAGAATACATGCCTGGCATTCCAGGCAGCTTTCAGTGGGCATTTTATTGAGAATCCCAAGTGGGAATTTTGCAAATTACAGTGTTGATGTGGTTGGGGAAGCTGCCTTTATCCCCCTGGTGAAATGTTCTGTGCAGCCAGACCCTGTCACTGAGGAGGAGGAAAGCCACCCTCGGCAGGCAGACAAGAATGTGGCTTGTTTAGTAAAACTCCAAACATGGCTCATCCCTGAAAGATTGCTCCAGTTTGAGGCAGTCTGTGCTGCTCTAAGGATGGAAAATGCTTCAGAGCACAGGAAACCACTCCCTTCGGCACAACTAATCTAATGCAGCATTTTGACTTCCCTAGCCTTGCTCTTGCAGACCCTTTGCACAAGGATTAATTCCTGATATTATTATTTTGTTAAAACTTTGTTACAAAGACATGGTAAATTTAAGCACATTGTTGCATTTGTTTCTTTGGTTATATTATGTTGTTTCTTTGCTACATTTAGTAAAAATGTTACCGCCTATGTTTAAACAGATAATAAGGACACTAAACATCTGCCACAGAAGCTCCTATCAGTGCTTTTTAGTTTGTTAGGGTTTTTTTCACTTACATTCTCCTGTTCTCAATGAATGAGCCGTCAAGCGTGTCATTGCTAATCATGATCTGTCTCAGCTTCTTGCTGAAGCTGGAGTTGCACCCTTACGTGATGAGGTTCAACTAGGTTGGAATAAAAGCTTCCTGCATGGAATTGTAGGAATGATTTTTGCAGTCTGAAGGAAATATTTAACATAAAAATGTGATGAATTAGGGACAAGAAATTTGCAGAGAACTGTTAATTTTCTGAAAGTGGAAACTAAACAGGGGTGTCAAGAAATAATCCACCTCACAGGCTTGAACTTCTAATGCTTCCTTTGCAAAGCACTTGTCCAGGCTCTCTGTCTAGAACAGGTAAAGAAAAAGACACCTCCAGAGACTGTCCTTGCAGTTACAAAGGGTGTCTAGCTCAGTGACTCAGAAATAGATAACTCCAAATGTTTGAAATTCAGATGGGTCTCACCTTCCATGATACTGAAAATGAGACATATGATCATATGTCATAAGGGAGTTGTGAGAACCTTGGTTTTTAAAGACCCTCAATTTTGTTGTATAGGGCACAGCCTCAGCTCTATGTTTCTGTCCTGGTGAAGTTTCATTGCTCCTTGCAAAGGTTTTTATGGAGATCAAATTCTTCCCAGAGTTCCATCCCACACAGCAAGCACCTGTCCAATAATGCAGCCTTATTAGAGAATTCAATTTATGCATCATAGTATACTGCAGTCTGCCAAAACATGGGGTGGGGTCATGAGGCCACCGTGATTTTGGACTGCCTGCAGAGAGAAAACTGGATGACAGTAGGAAAGCTCTTGAACAAGCAAAGATTAGGAAACTGTTTTGAAATAGATTAGTGACCATTGGGATTATAAAGGATCAACTTCAAACACATGCAAAACAAAATCATAAAACCAGATCTGTGTTTAAATTAAAACATTGTGTCCTAGAAACTTGGCTAAAATCAGCAAAGGGAGCTGGCTCTAAAAACATCCATGTTATCAGGATGAAGAGGGTAGGAGAGATGGGCCTGTAATGAAATAGGTGTGGGAGGAAGAACATTTGTTCAACAAAAACATGCTTTCATAATGCAGCTTTGTTATTTTAACTAAGTTTGGGCTTAAATGGAAGAATGGGTTAAACAGTTATAGAAAGCATAAGTGAAACCTCCTCTGGAGCATGAGAAGACACAATGAATAAAACCTCTAAGAATCTGGGAAGGCCAGGGATTAACACAGGGTGGTGTCAAAATTGTCAGCTCCAGAGTTAGGTGAGTGACTGGGCATTGATGATGCTAAGCAAGCTAAACCCAGATATAACTGGTTATTCAGGCTTTATTTAACTTAATGAAATATATTCAGTATTTAGTGTGTCCTTGTTTATCTTCAGTAAAGAAGCAGAAGGGTTAGCTCAGAGAGCAATTTGAAATGCACTGCAAGTTGGTATAACCCTGAAACTCCTGGAAGTGATGTGTTAGTTTCACCTTTTGTTGTTGTGCTTTGTCCATTTATATGGAAGTTATTGTATTAGCTGGTTGTGTTTTATGGACTATGACTTCCTCTCCATTTTGTCACCAAAAACCCAACTCAGAACTTTAATTTTCTACTTAATTATCTTCTCAGCTATGATACGTAACTATTATATGATTGTTATAATTTTAAAGTAACTTTTGTGTTTAGTTTCACTCTCCTCCTTAAAGAACTATTGTTTTCAGTGAAGAATGTAATATTTTAAACTTTTTTATTCTCCTGTACAATGTGTGACATGAATTGGAGGAAACAGACCAGACTGGTATCGAGAGCCAGGAGCCAGCAGATGAGCAGTGAGAGCAGAGCAGCAGCATACTTAGCCTTCCTCCTTTAAAGATGATACTGAGTGTTCTCTGGCCTTTAGTCTTGTGTTGCATCCACAGTGATTGTAGAAATTATCTTCTGGGCAAAATCTTGAAAGGCATCTCCTCCCTGTCACAGTAGCATGTAGCTTTAATATTTCTTTTACTGGAAAAGAACTTAGGTGATTTTGGTTTAATGGGTGTAAGAGCATTTTTGCTGAGCAGCCCATGTAATTTTTACTTCAGTAATGGCTGGTAATGGTGATGATGCAAAAAACAAAAATTATCCATGACCCACCCCTCTCTTCCCACTTTGGATAAAGAGATTGGTTGCTCAAGTTCTCTTTTAGGGGAGAAAAATGAGTGTGTAAAAGCCCTGCTCCTGCCTGTGCTCTTGACTAGACTGGGGTGAGGTCCACCAGGGATGATACAGACCATGGCTTGAAATGATCTGGCCTTGGACATCACTCTAGTGTGGGGAGGAGTGGAAGTGGAGCCCTGAGGTAGCTGTCTCCTGTCAGTCATGTTCTAGTGTTTCCTAGTTTCTTACCTTTACAAAGTATCCAGCACCAAAGATCTCTAGTGAATTTAAGCTACTTGACCATAAATTCAATTTTTCTTTCAATTATCTGTCACAGATCCTTTAAAAAAACACACGAACCATAGCCTAAAAACCACTGCTAAGGATATCAAAGGCTGACAGTGGTTGCCACACTAAAGGCCGAGGAACAAAACTTTCACTCTTTTGATCAAGACCCTGAGATTAGTTTAGCTGGTCAGAGCATGGTGCTGAGGTACCAGTGTTGGAGGTTTGATCCTTGTATGGGCCATTCACTTAAGATTTGGATCTGGAAGAGACCCACAAGGACCATCAACTCTGAATATTTTTTGAAATCTGTGAATTAGAGGTTTTAACTCCCATAATTTGCAGTTTGATGCTTAGTTTTAAGAACCAACATAGGATTAGAAGAGGAAAATGCTTCTTAAAACCGCTCAAAATATCCTTCTGTCACAAATTATTAAACCTTGTATAAATTATTAAAACAATGTAATCCTGAGCATTATGTTTAAGTGAAGACTAGGATGGTGAAGAGTATAATATTGAATTTCTCTTTAAACATATAAAGCTACCCTGATCATGGGTTGCACAATTTCTTTTTTAGTTCCCACAGCCTTTGGCAAAAGTTTCTGGCTGTACAGGCTTGCTCTATCATTAAAGTGATGTTTTAATGTCAGAATTCATTAAGTCCCATATGCTTTGCACTAGAAAATAAGCAATGAAAGTCTCTAAAAGATGCAGTGTAATTGAAAATTGACTAAAGGAATAGTATTTTTTAACTATTTTGTTGTATTTTTCAGTAACTGAAAGTAGGGTTTATTGAAAAGTTGATAAAATTAGCCACATAAAATCAAGGGTGCAAACTCAAGGTCCAACAAAGAACATCAGTTTTGGTTTTGCATTTGTAGTACCCCCTGGTACAAATTTAGGTAGACACTGAACAAAGACAAACTGAATTCTAAAGTACAGATGTGTACAAAGTGTCTACAACAAGGAAGAATTTAATCTCTGGCCAATATCACATTCACATCTCTCTTCTGTAAAAACATTAGCCCTAGAGAGAGTGGTTCAGGGCGGGAGGAGATGGTCAGCACTTTCCACAGCCAAGTTCTAAAGCCCTGATGATGAAGGCCAGGAAAGCTCATGGTTACAGATCCCCTCAGCAGCTGCAGCCCAACAGGCACCTGCAAGCCATGGGCAGTGCTGGTTTGCACTGGGTGCCACAAGAGTGGGCTTGTCAAACGTGCTGTCCTAGCTGCAAAAGCTTAACTCCACTCTGAGTTTAGCCTTTTACATCAGGTACCTCTCAGCTGTGAATGCAACTCTGAATATTTGTACTCTGCCTTTGTCTTGCACATACAGACAAGTCACTGAATGATTAATGATCTGCTTCATCACTGGGCCTGCATAGTTCCCAGCAATCAAACAATAAAAATGACTCTCCCTTCCTTCCTGTACTACAAAAGATTGCTTAACTGGTTTGTAGGAATTGTGAGAGCTTTTTGTTCAAATATTTTTCTGTCACATGCTTGCACGTATATGCAAGAGAGAGAATGTGTTGCATATTCTTGAAAACAATGAGAAAAAGTAAGCTGAATAAGTAAGGTTCAGATTTAATTTTGAAAAGAGTAAGGTCTATGTTCATTCTTTGGTGGGAGGGAGATCAGTAGGTCGCGATAAACCCCAGAAGGTTTATCTTGTTTCTCATGAGCCTCCCTGTGGTGACCATCAGTCATTGTGTTGTTGCAGGAATGAACACGGTGTCACTCAGGTCACGTGTGTGGAAGAGCAGCCAAAAATTGCAGTTGGGTTTCCACTGGAGCTGTCCCACTGTCAGCAGCCAGATCCTGAAGCAGAATCAGGGAAGGCAAATGCTGTACAGCCTGCTGACAGAAGTGCTGTATTAAATAGATGGTCTGCAAGGGGTTTTTAGTGTGAGTTGGAGCGTTCCCAGCATTTGGCATCTTGGATGGGCACAGGGAGGAGCAAGGGAAGGCGGAAAGTTAGAGAAACAAAGGTCCCCATGGCCGTTCAGTAAGATGGAGCACTAACTTGTAAGAGATCACAAATTGATAGCTCTTTAAATGCTTGGGTTTCTTCAGTGATGCAGGTTTTGGATATTACATAGGCAAAATCCAGTACATGTGTATAATTCTGACTCCATTTTTTTCTTCCTCTTTAAATCTGTTGGAGAATTTTTACAATGCAACACAAAAGATGTTTAATCATAGAAAATGTAACTGTTTTGAGTTATCTACTGACAAAAAAATTCAGATTGCTTCTTAAAATAGGTTTTTTATGAACATTTCATTCAGACAGTTGGGTAGGTTTACTCTGTTTTTTTTTTTTAAGAAAAGATATTTATGTTGAGACAATGATGGGGAATGCAAGCACAAATGATGCTTTCTAACAAGTTTTTTATAATTCATTGTAGGGATTTTTAATGAAAGCATAATCCAGGTTTAAATAAAGCATTTACTACCTGTGAGTGCTATAATACAGAATGTCAGGGCCCGAAATTTTTTCTGATGTCTTTCTGTACTGTTCTCATGCCAGAGAAATTGAATTTTGAAATGAAATTTTGATTTTTCATCTAAAATTTTATATGCATATTTTGGAAGTCACATATGCTCCTCACAAAACTAGTTTTTTTGAAATAATGTAAAAATAGATGAAGATATTCAACTTGGGGAAGAGCTTTTTTTTAATTTAAGGCAGTTAACTTCAGTATTTGGACCTCTTGTCTCAGTGTCCAATGGATTTTTGTTTTCCACTCTGTGTCAAACCAACCAAAATTATTTCAGACCAGAACCTGAGAAATTTATCCAACATTGGCTAACATATTCTGAGATTACCTCCTCTTATTTAAGCCAAACTGTATAGACTGAAATGCTGTGTGCTATGACTAAGGTTATTGGATATAGCTTAACAAAGCAGCATCAAATCATCCATCACCATATTGACATAGTACCTTTTTGCTCCAAATATGTTGAAACAGAAGTTGCTTCACATAATAGAAGACCTCAAAGCAAAACTCAGTTTTGGTAATGCCAGAAATCCCCTCAGAAATACAAGGTTTTGAAGACAATATTTTCCATTTTTTCTCTTACTTTAAGGTTTTTGTTATTTCCTTGTTTATTTACTCCATCATCCATAGGTCTCCTATATTTTTCCAGTGGCATTAACCTAGCTTTTTTCTGGTTTATTTTATGATTATAGGGTTTTAATTACCATTCTCTGAAGGATAATACATTTTAAATTTATTCAGTTGTCATGTTTAATGTTACAGTCTGACACTTTGTATAACAGCGCCCCGGTAGGAGAGGTCCAGGTCTCTGAGCTGTGTGGTCACTGCTGGAGGTGAGACAGGGAACCACACACCAGGTCTGTCTCCTTTTTTACAGAGAAGGCAGTCAAAAGATGTCTCATGCAGGAAGTGGACATTTTTCCAGTAGAAACAGTGCTAGTGTTTTAGGTGTGACATCCAAAGCCAGGGATGGCTGGGCCATTAATGCTTGTTTTGTGCCAAAGGTTTGAAAGTCAAGTTCTTTGTGAGGTTACACGTCCCTGAGGTTTTCAGTACCAATCATCTTTGGCAAATGCAGACAGGGTGAAGAGACATCAGCACTCACCATGGTTATATTAATAGATTTTGTTGAAAATTTTTCTTGGGGTTGTTTTTTTGCAGGTGGCCTTCCCACCCCATGTGTTTACTCTGCATTTGGAAACTTGTATGTTTTCAGGTCCAGCCATGTCTCATGAAGATGTTTCCAAACAGAGAGTGACTGGAGGAGTGTCATGGTAAAGCTTAGACAGCTCATGTGTCAGGAATTATTGGCAGAGAAGAGTTTACATCCAAGTCATAACAGTGCTTCCACCCTGTGATTAGGGAGGGTGTGGTGTGATGCAGCAGAGCTGTGCTTCAGCCATAGGTACTTGGCAATGTGGGAGCTAAGAACAGGGAAAGAAAGAATGCTATGCAAACCTTTTCATTGCTTTAATTCTGACATTAAAAATTGAGGTCATGGTCAGGATTGTATTAGGAAAAAAATAATAACAACAACAAGAAAAATAATAAAGTATGGTGATGCTGTTTCATGGCAGTACACAAAAAACCCCAAAAGGACAATCTTGAAGAATTTCTAGTTGCATTGGGTGTTCTTTATAGAGCAGGGATAAAATGGGAATGAACAACTGTGGCATTTTCTTGGTAAAAGGCCTCAGGACATAAAGGTGCCTCTTCTGGATGAGTAAAACACTTGTAAGTTTTGGGACATTGCTGAAACCTCCAAAGGGTGGGGAGAATGTATTACAGACCTTTGGCCAGAATTTTTCTCCATCCTGCTTAGATATACTTCCAAAGAGACAAAGCTTAGAATTCAGATGACAGTTCTTGTTGAACCCAGACCAAGAGACACATACTCAGGATATACAGACCATGTTTCTTTCCAACAGGTTTTACAGCAGTAGTTCACAATCAAAATAGATAAGGCATTCCAGATGCTCTGTTTGTGTGTGGCAGCTGTCTTTGTGCTATGCTGAACAGCTGTTGATGCTGTAATACAGCTCTGTGTTATTTAAGTGTCATATTTGGAATATAACTTAAAACCATGCCTCATATGGAGAGTTGAGCATCTGTGTATCAATGCTACTTCAACTAATTTTTCTTCTTTCTTCCATCCAGTTCCTGCAGAACCTTTATTGTGCAAGTTTGCTGATGGAGGACAGAAGAAGAGGCAGAATCAGAATAAATACATACAGAATGGAAGAGCATGGCACAGAGAAGGCGAGGTGAGACTTGTAAGTCCTCCCTTCAAGCTTTAGTGTGGGTGTGCAATAATGAATACTTAGGAAAATGATAGGCATTGAGACTTCTTGGCTTGGGTCTTTGGCGTATTAAAAATGTTCAAGCCACTCTTACCTGACAGTTTGTGTCTCTGTAAAAAAGATGTTTAACTGTGTCTTTCTTTTGAGGAGAAAAGGCAAAATGTGAAACGCCAAGTCCTGTCTCATTGAAGTGAACAATAAAATCTCCTTCAACTTGGTCATTATATAAACTTCAGCATTCTCATATTATTAAACTACCAGAAACATAACTGTGCTTACATGCAGAAATAATCCTTTGATCTATGCAACACTAAAATGCACATCACTTTCACAAGATTAAAATTGTGTACCAGTGCTATGCAGCATTGTTGTTTTTAGTCAACAGTTGTTTTAAACTTTAATGTTCAAGATAATAGTTTCATAGACTTACTATGGCTAGCAAGCTTAAACACCTCATTTGTATTACACAGGAAAATTCAAATGTGCCTTCTGAAAAACTGCACTCCCCATTCAATCTTATAGGTCATATATAGTAGGCAACACCTTAACATAATCATCTGCATGCCCTGAATCTTAAACACACAGGTACTTTTAGCCAGGTGTTTAATAGATTGCATTTTATTCCTCATAACGGGAACATGGAAACTTGTATTCACAAACAATATTGCTAATTCTCTTTGCTGTATAATTACTTCTGTCAATTAACCTTTCCCTAAGTTTTAATAAATTATTTCAATACAAATTTTCAGTTAAAAATGAGACAACCTAAAGAAAAAGAGAAATTATTTACAATTAAAATTAATTTTGTCCACTCTTTCTTTTCCACTTTTTTTTTTTTAAGGCTGGAATGACACTCACATATGATCCAACCACAGCTGCTTTACAAAATGGGTATGTTGAGTAATGTCACACTAAGAAAAAAAAGTTTGCATTATGAAAGATGCACAGAA
The DNA here is from genome assembly GCF_047830755.1 of Zonotrichia albicollis. Taxonomy (NCBI): domain Eukaryota; kingdom Metazoa; phylum Chordata; class Aves; order Passeriformes; family Passerellidae; genus Zonotrichia; species Zonotrichia albicollis. Next base: position 30,451,742 of record NC_133828.1, read on the forward strand.
CTAGCATTTAATAAATATTTCTGCATTTTCTAGATTTTATCCATCACCCTACAGTATTACAGCAAACAGAATGATCACTCAGACATCTATTACGCCATATATTGCTTCTCCAGTTTCTACATACCAGGTTTGTATTTAGAGCTTGGTAGCTGAAATGGTTCATTGGAGCTTATGTTTATTTATCAATTGTTGCATCTGGTTTTATGAGGTCTCCAATAATGTTACATTTTAATGAAGTGGCCTCCTTGTGCTGTACAGCATGAAAGTGACAGCCTGAAAACCTGAGTGTGTGTCTCAGGAAGCACAGTGCTTTAATGAGGCCCTGGTGTCTTGCAAAGCCAAGTCTCCAACTTGTGCTGGTGGCTGAGGGATTTGTAGCCATTTCTGCCTTTCATGGGAGATTTTTCATTTTCTCTCAGGCAAATTATTTTAATGTCACCAGTACACATGAAGTAATTATTCTTTATTTAAAGCCTTATTGGTTTAATTCAATTTATTTTTAAAGATGTTTTCCATGCATTTTCAGCTTTTCTCTGTACTTTTCTCAGAAAGCCCAACAATAATATCTTATGTAGTTCTACTAAGAAGGGTACAGAAACATTCTTCACATTAGAGAAGGAAATTTTTAAAAAAGAGCTCCGTGGTCAAATTACTTTAGGATTCAAATTCAGTGTTTTTGTATTAGGAGTAAAGCATTTAATAGCCTAGGACAGTATTTCTAAACCAAAGGCTACTTTATTTTGGATAATAAATTAAAATATAAATTGTGGATATTTTTGGTCCAAAGCTTTCTGAAGAGGGATTTTGATAGGTGCCATCTTGAGTCCTCACAAGGGATATTGACATACAATTCAACACATTGGGAAATTACATGGAACAGTTTTAGCACTTTGATATAGATCTCTTAGCAATCTTCAATTTTAGGGCATTGTACATTTCAGTTTACAAACAACTTGCTTTAAATACAACTAGTATGGCAGTCTCAGATGTGTGCCATGTAATTACTGCTTGAGACTTGCCAATTATGGCAGTGTATGCTAAATTATGAGCTTTTTTGGCATTTTACTGTTTAACACATAGATGGAGTAAACAGCAGAGATTCAGGTCATAAATAACCCAAACTAATTAAATTTAGAAGATTCTTACCTCTATGTGTCAGAACAGGGGAAGAAGAGGCAGTTTGCTTTCTAGTGAGAGAGACATGCAGAGCTTCCAGATGTGCTCTGTGTGTGCGTGAGTGTGGAAGGGTGTGCAAAGGGGGGCAGGAGCTGGCAGAGGCACTGTGGGCCATCTCATCAGCTGTATCCTGCAGAAATTCCCATGTAGCCTTCAATTCCAAGTGAGGAGGATGAGGAAGAATTGTCTCATATTAGTCTGGGCATTTAATGCCGTCTGGCATGAGCAAAGTATTGTGTAGGAGTTAAAACAGCATTCTCTGGTGTGAAGGGCAGCTGCATTATTTTTATATTAATTTCTGAGGTAACTTATGCAACACAATGTTTGCTCTGGGCAGACAGTGCTAGACTGTATTTGTCAGTATACTGAATCACTCTACTTGGTACTGCATTACCTCAGAAATTACAGTAAGTTCTTACCCAGGAAAATATTTCAGTAAAATTAACTGCTATTCTTTATTAAAATATAAATTATTTATCAATATATGACTCTCTGATATTCAGAATCCAAGTAAAAATTGGAAGTTGGCATGGAAACATACTAGTTAGCAATACAGTATTATTTTTTGGGCTTATTGAGATAGACAGACCACAATCCATTATGTTTCCAGAAATGTAGTTACCAGTATTTCAATATACATGGCATGAAGCTTAAATTATTGTGAATGGAGTTATTAATATCATTATGCTTGAAGTGACACAGTAATTGGAATTGAAAATTAAATTGAAGTATTCTGTATTGGGGAGGAAGGAGGTTCATGGCCAGAGGAGTTTCACAATTTGAGTATTAGTCACATCTTCATTACTGATCCCTTCTCACAGAAACCTGCAGCTTTGTCTTCTACACAGCAGCATATATCACACAAGCAAAGGGGTTTTTGGGTTTTTTTGGGTTTTTTTTCTTTGAGGCATGGTATAACCTGCTGCTAGATTTATTCTTATTCAGGTAAACAAATTTAATAAAGTTTTGGCTGGTGTTTGTTTCTGCAACCCCTGTGTATCCAAATGACTGCACTGAGCCAGTTACTATCATAGTGTGAGATTAGCCAAAGCTTTAGTCAGGCTGTACCGGTATTTTTGCCATTAAGATTTTGCCTGAGGAAAGGGAGTGTTCCAGTCTTTTCCATTCCATTTTTGAACTCCTTTTGCTCTTTTCCTGACTGAAAAAGAAAAAAAAAAAAACAACAAAACCCATTTCTGGTTTGAAACTAAGTATCAAAAGGAGGCAAAAAATATTTCCATATTCCAGAAAATGTCTCACCTGGATTTTTTTCAAGGCTGTGTGTGTTTACCTGTCCTGTTCACAGGACTCTGGGAGTGATGGCAGAGGCATTTAAAAAGCTTTAAATGTCCAGCAGCAGTGGTGAGCCTGCTCTGTGTGTGGTGCAGGTCAGATTCCTGCCTTACCCAACACACCTACAGAAGGTGGGGAGGAAACATTTTTGTCCTTACCTTTAGTTTTTCTTGCACACTTTTTCAGAGAGCTGTTGCAACCAGCTCCTTTTAACCAGGATAACAATATAACCTTTACACTCCCTTTTTATATTTCACTTTGTCATGCAAAGTTAGGCATTCTCCTGCAATTGAAGTATTTGGGTGGTCACTGATTTTGGAGAGAAAGCGTGCTTGTTGCAAGAGCAGGGACTCCATCAGAACCTCCTCCTCTTCCTGTGCTTTCTGAATAACACACCAAAATGTGTGAACAGTACTCCTAAATCTTCTTTTTTCTAGAACAAGAATTCCTGATTTTTTTACAGCAGAATTCCTGCGGTTTTTTTTCAGTTGTGAAAATACAATTATTTATTTTAATCAGATCACACTAGAAGGCAAAGGGTACTATACTTTTGGAGATCCCAATTACTTTTGCACAAAGGAATTTCTGAGACAGAAGGAGTTTTCTTTTTCAATGTAGCAGAAATCTGCCATTCATCTGTTTGACCTCTTTCACTGTTTCTGAAACCTGCACTAACAACATTGTCTTCTGTTCTGAAAGGTGTATGCGGTGTATGGTCTCCAAATCTTGTCTCTGATTTACAGGTTACAATGAATACATTTTTCATAGAAATCAATGTTGTTCCACAGAGGGACTAACTGGGTTAAAAAGTCAATAAATAAGGGAGGAGGCATGTTAACATGATTTAGGTTATTACTATATCTAAGCTGGAGTAATGTGTAAAATGAAAAATAAAATGCCAATTTTGTTCTAGGTTCAGAGTCCTTCTTGGATGCAGCCTCAACCATATATAATGCAGCACCCAGTAAGTTTTTATGCTTCTCCATTGCTGTGTTTATCTATTATATAAACACTTTACATACTTTAAACCACAGGAAGTATGTCAGTTCCCGCCCAATTACTTCCATGGATCAAAATGTAAAAACAACACAAAGACAGTAACCTGAACTGGGGCCTCATTTTATTAGGAAAAAAGTAAGCTACCTTCAGAGTATCAATGTGATGAGGACCATTAGAGAAAACTTCCAAGACGAAACTTTGTGGTGTTGGGGTTTTTTTGTTTTTGTTTTATTTTACTTTACTTGAAATGGAAAACATTTTGCAAATGCCAAATGCTTTACATACTGTCTACCTTTCAGGAGCTGAAATTGGAGACCCAGTGTTTTAGAATAGCTCCACAATAGTTCAGACTGGATAATTTGTGAAAGACAGATGGATGTGGTGATATGAATGACATTGTGGGCACTCACTTGAGCAAACCTGCGTAGCTTGTTCTGGCTTCAGCACTCCTGAGCAATGCTGGTCTCCCTACACTTGTGGCTGTGGCATCTGTACCAGACTGTCAGGCATCCTGGGCTCTGCTCTCCCGTGACATTTCACTTCTTGTCTGTGTCATTTGCCAATTAAGTACCATTACATCTGAGACCTACTGGCTTTCTTGAGATGAGCATTACTAATAATAACAGGCACTTGAGTACATGTGCTCCCACAGTTAACAAACAGGTCTGTTTCCAGATGCAGAATGGATATGGTCTTGACTTTAATTAACCTCTCCAGGCAGATTATAGAATGTAAATCTTCTTGGCAGAACATTTTCTTCTTGGGCATGCAGAGAAGGTGATGTTGAACCAGAACACCTTCTCACACACTTAATTGTTGTTGTATTTGTGGTTTTTGATGTTAAATACACATACACAGAGTAGGTTTTAACTTCCTTCTCTAGCAACACAGATTTTCATAAAACAACATCCTGCAGATAATGCTGTAAAAGACAAGAGTTGATATAATGGGGTATTAGTTTAGGTGTATTAGTTTCACAGGTAAACAAGATGAGATTTCACAGTTGCAAATAAAGACCTAGATTCTAGACTGAAGTTCAGTTTTGGCCTGTGCAAAGACAGGTGCTGTCTTGCTCATTTGCTTTGCAGAGAAGCCTGCAGTCTACAGACAGGAAATTCTTTCAGTGTTTGATGTGCCTGTGACTCATTTCATCTACACTGATCACATGGTTGTTTTTCCAAGTATATTCTATACTTCTTTTTTTTTCTTTTTTTTTTTTTCATTTTAAGGATTAGTTATTGATTCAAAATACTTGCTTTCAGTACACTGCAATTATTTCTGTTCATTTTGAGCCTCCGTTAATTTTATTCAACACCTTCTGCAAGCATAAGTCATACAAAATACTTGGAAATGTGTTTTTGTGGAACATGATTGGTAAAATGAAATTTCTTGATAATTTTCCATTTCAGCTACTTCTGAAAACCTGTGTGCTGTCCATATTTAACAATCTAAAGTGTTTAGAAGTTTAGAGTATAATTTTTATGAACCTAACAAAATGGTACAGAAGCAATAGAAATGTCATCAAGAGCAGCTGGTATTTAGACAAAGAATCAGCCTTGCTAAATCACCCTTCTGAGATGTGTGTGCTAATGAAAGCAGCCACTAAGTAGGGCAGCTGCCTCGTGTGTGAACATTGTGTGTGATGGGTAGGAACACAAACGTTCCTCCTCCAAAGCCACCATTCCTAAAGATGAGATAAAAGTTCCTTCGGAAGCATGAAATTCCAAAGCTTAAGCTGAGTGAATCTGTACCAGGTAACATGTGCACATTTTTGCTTTCAAGTCAGCATCTGGTTAAACTCATATTTCAGAAAGCATTTTCAGCAGGTCTCTCAAGTGTATTGCATGTCAGTTGAATGTCCAACAGGAAGTCAAAGCAGGTCTTCCACCTTGAGGATCTGCAGATGCTCGAGTGAAATATTCAGAATGCCCCAGACTTGCTTTTCGAGTCAGTGCCTGGGATTAAGGAGAGTTCTTGTGGTACATCCCCTGAGAAGGAGACTCCATACTTAGACTCTCAAATCAAAAATCAAATCTGAGTGCTGCAACCATTTCTTTGTTTCTCTGTTTTAACAGGGTGCTGTTCTGACTCCCTCCATGGACCACACCATGTCACTACAGCCTGCATCAATGATAAGCCCTCTGACGCAGCAGATGAGTCATCTTTCATTAGGCAGTACTGGAACAGTATGTAGCAACTTCATACAAAATAGAACTTACCCAAGTAGAAAATACTGCATGTAGATCACAGTATCCCTGTGCAGCTTGCATGTGGGAAAATAAGTCATTTTATGTCCAGTAAATTATTAGGATCTGTCTCCATTTTAAAATTATATTCATCAGCTTTTATTCAGTCTATTAACTGATCAGAAATTGGAAATGAGTAAATAAAAATAGACCAAAACAAATGAAAGGCATCCTGGAGGTAACTTCAGAGTTGCATTCAAAATATTAAAAATAGTTAGTTTTACTCTTTATATTCCTTTTTGCAATTATAAATCTCTTGAGTATGGAACAGAAGTTAAATCAGAAGAGATTCAGACTTGCCTCTAAACTGCAAGACCTTTCTTTTCAGACCAGATGGGGTTAAAAAAATAAAATATTATGCCTGGGGTTAACAGAGAAGGAAAAGCCCTTTACATAGTCTTTGAAGTCCAAGTTTGTATTTTCCCAAGATAGATAAATGACTTTTCTGGAAAGCCTATTGATTTCAGACACAAAAGTCTTTCTCTCCTGTATATTGCTTTAGGGAAACAGTCAATATCTCTTAAGCAATACCATGACAGGTATTTTGAATACTTTTATATTGGGCTTTCACTCAATGTAATGGTCTCTGTCTTTCTAGTACATGCCAGCCACAACAGCTATGCAAGGAGCCTACATCCCCCAGTACACACATGTCCAGACAGCAGCAGTTCCTGTTGAGGTCAGTATATTTTAGAAAAGACCAGAGATAAGAAATACTAATACTTTTTTTTTTCCTAGGAAAATTAGTGCTCAAAGGCAAGTATTGTAATTGTGAATTACTGTGAATGCCACATGTATTAAAACTATAAAATGTCATTATTCTCAACTAATATATTACAATAAAGAGTTACCTGTACTTATGGCAGTACATGCTCAGAGCAATCTGCTCCATGAGCATAGCTCAGGCAAACCCTGTGTTTTGCCAAACATAACTCCAATAGTAGCAAGCCAGGGAATGGATTATAGTTTTGATCTTTAACTTAGTTTACCTGTGTACAAAATTATCTGCCAGCAGACCTTGATTGTAGATTTTTGCAAAGAATCCTGATTTGACCCTGGCATCTCAGGAGATTGTGCATGTTTGTCTAATAAATCTCTCCATCAAACAGGAATTTATTACTTTTGTTGGAGAGCATAACATAAGTAAGCTAAATAATTCCTCTCCTACTTTGGCTTACCTTACAGCCTTTCCTAGGTCAGTACTGCTTTGATAAAGGAGCTAGACAAGGCATGCTGCAGCTCATGTATTCAGAATGAGTGCCAGACAGTCTCTTCCAGAGCCTGTAAAAAAAAAAAAACCATTTCATTTCAAAGTCTGTTTATCCAGAAACTCCAGAATTTGTTTGATTCATTTTGGTGCATCTGCCCATATGAATCAGAGAAATTCTTTTGGTAATTACCTGATTGCTCTGTCTGCCAGAGCACTCTCAGCTGAATTAATTGCCTGGTTTCTGGGGAGCCTGGTGCAAAGTCCCATCTACAATTCTTTGTGTTGCCTAGTGCCAACCCCATCACAGTACTCATAGTGTTTGTGTGGTAAGTAGATCTCATTCTTCTCCCTCCCCTTCAAAAGGAGAGGGACAGAATGCTCTTTTACATCTGCAGATAGAAAATATTCTAGCAGTTATTTGCTCTCTCTGTTTCTATATTGTCAAAAGTTTGAGGTTTTTTTTTTTCATTATCATCAAAGTATCTGAGGAAGTACAAAGTTTGAATGATCATTTAATTCCTCTGTTTGCTGAAATATTCATCGAGGTAAAGTTAACACCTCAGATTTGGAATACCTCATTTGAGAAATGTGATGAAGATTGTAGATTTGAAGACTGTTAATTGCATGAGTCAAGTGGAAATATAGATTGCAAGTAATGCTGCTTGATTTTGTGTCTCATGGCTTGCCTTCCTTTTCATTTGCAGGAAGCCAGTGGCCAGCAGCAGGTTACAGTAGAGACATCCAGTGACCATTCTCCATATACGTATCAGCAAAATAAGTAACTGTGAGGTAGGGGCTCATCCTGTCTCATGAAAGATGTGAATTCAAAGATGCTTTATTTCATAACTTACAGTACTCTGTATTGAACTTTTTTTAATGTCATATAAATAATACTGATGATGCCATCTGGGGACAGTGAAGCTGATTTGAACTTGGCCAGAGTCAAAAGCCAGGGAAGGAAACCTGGGATCCAGAAATGAATTAATGAATTCTGAATAATATTGTTTTAATAATTTCTCTATACCATAACATGTTGGATTTAATTTGTTCATTTTAGCAGCGTGCTGTATACAGAACAACAATGAATTAATGCAAAAATACAAGAATCAAAATGCTAAAGGGAATTGTACTGATAGACATATCATGCCTAATTTTGTGGTACATGTAAGATTAGAAGCAGCTTGGTGGCTGACTTACAGACCACAGGCAGGGAGGCAGTCTGCTAGAAATCCTTGCTGACCTTTTCTCCTGAAGACTTCCCTGCTCATCCTTTTTTCTAGAAAAAAAAACAGTTTGGCCCAGATTTTTGTCAATTTGTTTTTAATCCATGTCCTCATTTGGCTTTAATTCCAGGGTTTTACTTTTGTACTCCAGGTTTCCTCTGGTTCTGCTTGCATGGCCTTTTTTACTAGCAAATCATTAGCTTTACCTGAACTTACTTCATACAAAACTGTTTTGCTTTCTGTACATTTCCGTCCTAAAAACATTACTTGCACTAACTGTTCCCTTTTCCATGATCCATGTTTTAAAGTTCTGGAATTTAGTTCTTCCTTAACTCATCTTTTGGTTTTTGGTTTTTTTTTTTTTTTTTGAGTGCTTTGTAAGCCAGGCAACTTGGCTACATAATTTTTTACATCACATTTTCTAAGACCTCACACTGAAAAATTCCATTCATCTGCAATAATGTGCTGGAGGCCATGTTAGAAGGGTTTTTCTACAGCCCTTGTGGCATTTATTTGATACTGAAAAATCAAAATCAGTTATGTGCTACCATTGTGTGATATCTCTCTAAAATGTATTGATCCAACAAAACACACATTTTGGCATTAGCTTTGATCCTGCAGGTCGGCTGAGCTGTTTGACAGCAGTGCTCTCATCCCCATTATTGGCATAACAGCTTCTTGTATGGAAAGATAGAAACAAACCAATGGGGAAACTTGGCACGCTCAGCAGACGGCAGAGCCTGCGTGGTGCAGCGTGTGACCTGTGTTATTCCTGTAGTCGGGCCAAATGCTGGCATCTAGAGGAAGCCCACATCCTTGATTTGCTTCCAGGGCAGGCAGAAAGCAAAGCCACAGGCTCTTCTCGTTATCCATCTCCTGGTGTTAAAATCATGACTCCTGCACGTTTCCCATGCCAAGGCTGGTGCCTGGTGTTAACCGCTTTTCAAGGAATTATTTGTTTTGCCTTAAGTCTTCCCCGTGGGCATGTAAAACCTCCTTACCAGCAGAGATCTGTGGGAGCCAGCGAAGTGGAATCCTGCATGTCACATCCCCCTGCTGCCTCTCTCTCCCAGCCTGTCAGTGTCTTTCCCCATAGACTGAGGCCAGGCAGGAGGAACAGCCTTAAGTCTCCTGAAAGGATGAGTTGTTGTTGCCATCTGAGACATGTTTTGTATTGATGACTCTGTGTAGATATCCAAGCTCTGTGAGCAATTCTGTGTGTTGGCTGTAAGTCAGTTCTCCACTTATTTTATTCTGCAGAGAGGCACTGTTACCTGTATTTCTGTGCAATGGGAGCAAGTGAAATCTGTGTCAGCAGAGGCTGTAGCAGTGGGCATGTGGGGGGAAGGTTAATATTACCCAGCTGATTTCAGCCTCAGAGCATGGCATTTGGTATTTCTGTCCCTGGAACATGCTGGCACTTGTCTTGTTTCAGACAGGTGAAGGGGAGGGAATTGACAGTTATTTTGTGCCCTAAATACAGGGAACACTGCAGTCTCTTGATTGTTGTGGCTTTGTCACTGTTGTCAAGCTGAAACTTCTTTCTAAACGCACATGCAGCACTTTTGGGAATGTCCTGTTGAAAGTCAGTACCCATATTCCCATAATTCGAGGGGTAAATTACAACTAGCATATTTGCATGAGGGGATGCAGTCATTCAGAAATACAGTGTTTTTCCTATGGCAGCTACATTTAATAACTTTATAGCTTCTTCTCAAAAAGTTGTTCCTATGTGAAAAATAGTCAAAGGGACTTGGAAAAAAACCCCAAACCTGTTTTATATGCACCTACAAATGTACAAGCCTTAAAATACCAATCTTTGCCTTGCTTTGAAAAATTAAAAAATTGTCTAAACTTTTTTGTCTTTAGCTGGGTATTTTTTTTAAACCCATGTGGCAACATAAACCAGTACATTAAGAAGTCTGCCTTCAAATTTGATGAGCCCTGACTTGCTGTTCAGTATTACCATCAGGGAGGCACAGTAGCTGTGCCTGTCTTAGCTGTCATACATATCCTCAATGAAGCTGCACCAAAAAAAAGTTATTATTCCTTTTCCAGAGCCTTGGAGATGACACAGGAGTAGCACACACAACCACTTTTGGTGGATTAAAAGGAACAACAACAACAAAACAACAAAGAAGGGAAGAGCTTTGAGTGCAGCCTCGTGGTTCCCCCGTGGGAGCTCTGTGTGCTGAGCACTTGTTAGGGAGAGAGGGGGAAATGCAGCACAGGCTCTGTCCTGGCGCAGAGCCTTGTCCTGGCAAGGGCCAAGCACCTGCAGTGCTGCCTGTGGTACTGCCCAGGTTTATACTCAGATTCATTGAGTCTTCTCACAGCTGTCTGAAATAGGAAATCAGCTCATTTTGTAGACAGCTACATTAGAAAAAAGGTGTGTGATTGTAACTCTGCTCTAGCTCTGACCTTTCTGTGTTACAGATGTCCAGTGTTGACCTGGCCTGGAGAAGGGTGCAAAGGCTGAAACAATCATGGATTTTACTGATCAATTGTGCTTTAGGAATTATTGACAGTTTTGCACAGGTTCTTGAAAATGTTATTTATAATGAAATCAACTAAAACTATTTTTGCTATAAGTTCTATAAGGTGCATAAGAAAAACCTTAAATTCATCTAGTAGCTGTTCCCATGAACAGGTTTATTTTAGTAAAAAAAAAAGTTTTTATCAAGTGTTATGACGCAAAAAAAAAAAACCTTCAAATTTCTGGGTATGCACAGATGACCACGAAGACTTATTCACGTGCATGACAGAATTTGTGTTTTGGTTTATTTTTATTTTGTTTGTTTCTTTTTATCTTTTTTTTTTTTGTATGAAATGGATTTTCTGAAGTTTAAAATAGTAAAACATCTAAGATGATGTTCTGTGCTTGCAGTGTGTGAGTGTTGCTTTAGTGCAGTGTTGCAGTTATAGTGTCTGGTCTCTTAGCTTTCTGTTTTTCTTTTAATGTAGTGTGAAGTGTCTTATCCTTTTCTATAAATTCCAATTTGCCTTAAATCTTTCAATGCTGTAGCTGTTTCAGTAAGTAGTCCAAACTAATGGTGTAGAATGCTTTGACCAAATGAGCTGGTCTATTATGCCTTGTAAAACAGCAGCATAGGGCTTTTAAAGGTAGTCAATAAAAATTGCTGAAAATTTGGCTTTTTTAATGTGTAGTAAGTGTTTTTAATGATTTTTTCACATAATATGTAAGGTAGTGAAATGCAAGAGGGGAAAAAATGTTTTGTGTGAAACACATTTTCTGACTGGGGAAATTTTAATAGTATAAATTGTTTGTAAGGCCATATGCCAATAGTTCCCTCTGGTAGTTTGAATGATTTAGGAACTCTGCTGTATGATGCAATGTAAAATCTTTTTTTGCCTTTTTTCAGAAACTAACTTGATGTTCTAGTTTTAGCATAGGTAGAGTAGGGAGTTTGGGGTGGAGATATCACCGAATGTTTTTGTCCTTCCTTTTTACTAATGATAGTGCTTTAGGATGAGGATTGTGCTGAGAGGTAGCAAACAGAAAAGTTGCTATTACAGCAAAATGGCAAAAGCTAAAGGACTCGTTTTCAAACATATGCTGAGATTTAAGTAGAAACATAATTGATTGGGTACTAGCTCTCTATAGTAGGTAAATAAAAATAAAAAGACTTGGCACTTTTAAAAGGTAACTTTACCAAAGAACAAAGAGCCAGTAACCAATAATTCTGATTTGTCTCAGCATTGCGTCTTCTGTACTCTTTATTTTTGCCGGACCAGTTTGCGGTTAAGAGAATGTGCCTTTTTTGTACATTTGCATTTAGGTTTTATAATTTTAATTGATGTATGGACACAAAAGCATGAAGGAAGACTTGGATCCAAGCAGTGCCACACTTTACATCATCACTACAAGTGTTAAGTGTAAAGAAAACCAATTTTGAAACTATGAAATTCCTGATTCATAAATACACAGTTATTTGTACTTCACATATTAGATAATTCACTGCTACTAAAGCTTTTTATTACAATTGCATATGTTTTAAATTGAATGATAAATTAAGTTGTCTTCCAAAACTGTGTACTTCTCTGGTCAGCTGTATATGATCAGTTATCTACCTCAAAGTTTATTTCCTTTTGTATTGGGACAGGTTGCTGGCCCTCCCTGTTTCCACAGACCAAATCATCCTAGCTCGGGAGCTAGGGCTAAGCAGTTGTTTCTTTCAAGTATTTTTTAGTTTTTAAATTTTGTGTGAGTATTGGAGTATAGATGTCGGTGACATTTCATAGTTTCAAAAGTAAATTGCTGCTCTGAGAAGTGTAGATTCTAGTGAAATGCATAGTCATAAGAGATGTGTTTTTGTTTTTTCTTTTTTTAAAAAGTTGTGGTATTATTGGTTCTATGCTCCCTGGAATATTACTGCTTTGTAAAAGTCCAGACTTCCTGCAGCACCTTGCCTGTATTTGGTAACTTTCCAAACCTGGATCTCTCACTACTTGCTATTTTTGCATTAATTAAAAACTGCAGTATGATAGCTGTGTTAGAGGGAGGGAAGAGTTGCTGCCAGAAATGTCTGAACTAAGTGCCATACTCATTGTCTGGGTAAGATTTGGGAAATTTAACCTCTGTACATAAAGAAATAATCAGTTACTTAAACATCACATAGTAGACAGCCATTAAATTATAAAAAATTAATTTATGAAGAAAGACCTTTTGTACAGATTGAAAAAAAAAAAAAGATTTTCATAGAGATATCTATATGATCAAGAGAGTTAATTTTTTATTTTTGTTTTACTAGTGCCACAAACTTGCCAGTGGTAACTTATTTGTCCGGTTCAAGATAACTCTGTAGTTTTGTTTCCTAGGACTTGTTGTTAAACGCCAAAAGACATTTTTGAACTGTAAATTTGATTAGATTGTTAGCTTTTTCTGTTTTATTTCTTTGAAAACTTTTGAATAAAAAAGATCCAAAAAAACGAAAATGCATCGTCTTTTTCCTTCAGACCTTCCTTTATTGGGGCAAAACCCAAATAGGTTATGGTAAAACATCTGTGTTTATTTTGAAATGTTTGGAATTGCTTTCTGCTTGACAGCCTGGGTTTTTTTCTCCTCTATCTTTCATCAAAACCAAATTTTAACTCTTTCACACCACACTACAAAGTCACTAATTCTTTCAAACACAACAGGAAAAGATATATGAAAAATAAATGATGAGATGTCGGATTTGGATGCAAAAACTTCATTCTGCTGTGTGCCAGCCCACACAGGGAGTTGTGTGTAACCAGGCTTGCGTGCTGTGGCTGTAAATGCCATTTTCCTGAGGTAAGGTTGGAGAGGGTCACTCTGGTAGCTCATGGCACAGGATCACTGCCTTCAAATGCTTTTGTCCTCCCACGTGTGCTGTCATTGGCTGGAATGCCCAGTTCTGGAGAGCAGAGGTGACACTTCACTGGGATTCAAAGAGATCTCCAGTGTTGGCCTTCCAGCTGCCATCTTTAAGCCCTGCATTTCTTTAAAGGTAATCTCTGATTTTGTTATCCTTCTGGCAGGATCAGTACTGCTGGTGGTGTGTATCAGGTAGAGGACTGCTCTGACCAAAGTAAGGCGCAAGAGGGGAAAAGTCAAACTCTTGTATCTGCTCAGCCACATGATGTACCAGCTGCATGGTCTGACGTGGCTTTGGATTGATGTGTGTGGCAGGAGGGGGCTCTGGCATGGCCTTGGGCACCTCAGAGCAGGGCTGGGTGATCCAGAGGGCTCCTGCTCCTTGCTCTGGGAGCTGGACAGGCAAAGGGGAGGCTCGCTAACCCCAGGCTGTGCTGCTCTGGACAGCCCTCTCCAGCCTGGGAGACAGTTCTTTCCATTGCTCTCCTGACTCTGAGGGATCCCAAGGGCTCTGCCAGCGCCGTGGCAGGACAGGCAGCCTGCTGGGGATGGCAGGTGGGGACATGCAGCTGGCAGTGCTCAGCCTGAGCTTTCACTCATGCAGTACTCGTGCAAGATATTGAGAATAAATGTGTTTCCAGTGGAGCTGGCAAAGCAACTCACCGGGGCAATGGGAAATCTGATTTACAGTTGCTTATGCAATGAAGACATCCTCAACAATTATAGCATTAATTGACCCCAGGGAATGGCCTGAAGTTGTGTCAGGGGAGGTTTAGGTTGGATGTTAGAGAAAGGTTCTTCACCCAGAGTGTGGCTGGGCACTGGAACAGGCTCCCTAGGAAGAGGCCAAGCCTGACAGAGTTCAGGGAGTGTTTGGACAATGCTCTTGGGCACAGGGTGTGACTCTTGGGAATGGTGCTGAGCAGGGCAGGGAGTTGGACTCGATGTGAGTCCCTTCCAAATCAGCATATTCTGTGATAATTGGAGAGAAAAAAACATCACACTGTGCTACTACACACTCAATTCCTGTGACTGAAAAGAAATACCATTTAGCCATTTGGGGGGGGTCATTTAAATATTGGCTCAGTATGTTGCCTGTCCCAGATGAAATGCATGAGAAGATGAACACAGAAAAGTTTAAAAGGGTTTTGTTATATTATTCATGTTCATCACCATACTGAATTAATCTCAGATTAATAAGCATTATTTTAAAATTAGGTATGAATGCTCCTCACAAAAGCTGTATGTAAATAGAATAATACAGGCTGGAAATGTTTTTTGCTCTCTAGCTCTCTATTTGCTTTTCTAATTATTCCTATGATAAATTTAGCTCTCTTAGTATATTTGATAAGAATGAATGCTTTTTTCAGGTTAGTATCTTTTGCCTGATCTAATAAGGTTGTGTTTATCATTCCTATCAGGCAATATGCAGTAATACCATGTCTTTTTGTAATATACTTTTATTGTATATAATAAAAGTCATTACCAACTAGTTTGTTCAACATTGACTCCATTCTCTTGTACACAACCTGTTTTGAACCCTACTTGCAAACTTGCTGTTAATAATGTTTTTTACCCGTTAACAAATATGGGTAAGTATCAGATTAATGTAGGATGATTGTGCACCAATGTAAATGTTTTGTGCAAGATCATGCACCAACCCTGTTGTTTTTTAGTTGTTAGTGATTACCTGGTAGCTTTTCTTTAGGCACTAAACATATTTTTTATCTTTCTTGGTTTTCTAAATTAGCTACTTTGAGCAGGTGCCAGACAAGTGCAAGCAATGCATTAACAAGGAGTATAACCAAGTACTGTTGAGCAACTGAGCCTTGCTAATGACTGCATATATTGAGCTAGAACAGAGTAAGTCAAAGCAATCTAAAGCACTTTGCTGGTACTGGGTGTTAGCTTTTCAGGGGAAAAAAGTTAGTAAGTGCTGTTTTGCTCTCTCCTTCTAGCTTTAATTTATGCCGTGGTACCTCCACCATACCAGACAAAGTCATGATTGACCTAATCCTCCACAGAAACATCATATCAGAAATGCATTTTATGTGCCAGAATATTTGTATGCGTTTGTATCCTACTCCTCCTGCGCACACTTCACTGCACTTGTTCCTTTTGCTGTAGTCAACCACTCCAAAATTTTTTGTGAACTTCCACATGTGTTGGAATAAGATAATCTGTCCTGTCCAGCAGTGCCTTCTTGTGAAAGCCAGTGTGTTGTTTGGTGGCATTTAAGATGTGTTACCTTCCCAACGCTTGCCACACTGACGTACTCTTTCAACTGGGAGAGATCATCTGTATCCTTTCCCCGCCAACAAATTCTGGCTTTGATTAACCCAAACAAATCTGAGGCTTTTGGCTTTCAGACTCAGTCCATTAATTCTCTCCAGAATCGGGG
Organism: Zonotrichia albicollis; assembly: GCF_047830755.1. Taxonomy (NCBI): domain Eukaryota; kingdom Metazoa; phylum Chordata; class Aves; order Passeriformes; family Passerellidae; genus Zonotrichia; species Zonotrichia albicollis. The sequence goes on from NC_133828.1 coordinate 30,467,649, forward strand.
TTAGGATATACAAACCCTATTCTGTTTGGCAACTTCTCTTTCAGTGACTAAGAGAAGCCAAGCTGATGTCAGAACAGCAAAGATTTACCGTGCAGTGATCAGAGGGAGGGTGTAAAAGCCTGCATGTGGAATGAGTCAGTCTTTCCTTTTCAGGACAGCTCTAACCACATCTACCATCTGACAAATCTGTGCAGCCCACTTCTGTAGTAAAGAAGAAATCATATCACAGGAAAATACTACTGGGGTGTTTTTCCATGTCCAAGAAGAAAGGCCAGCTTCTCCACAGGCAAGCCTTAACTGTTTAAGATATCTTGCCTTTTTCAACACTATCCCCTCATGCTGTATCTACATCAGTGGTGTTCTGAATTCTGCTGTGTTATGTTGGTCTCCCTTCAGCTGAATAAACTGACCTCTTTTGACAGCTTCACTGCAATACAAAGGGATTTTTGGAGCACTGAAGGAGTGAAGGTATGTGGCACCCTAAAGACTTCCCACATGTACCCTGCAGGTGTTCAGGTCAACCTGCTCAGGCAGCTTTCTGAGAAGGGTCATTGTTTCGGAGCCCCACATGCAAGTGTTAGCAAGGGGAATAATATTTTAAAATGGTTTCTGCACATGCACTCTGCTGATTTTAAAGAAGTCATCTGCAGTAGAAGTTTTCCCAAGTATTTTAACCACCTGAAACTCACACACAGGGATGATGGTTTTAAGCAATGTCTGTGAAGCACTTAAGGGTAATGGAATAAAGCAATGATTAAACAAGCCCAAGAGAAAGTTCACTAGTAAATGTTATGTTTTGGTAAATAGTTTTAGCTTTTCCTAAGTACAAATAGAAAATTACCTTTCCTTTATGGGCTTCAGCCTTTTCCCAATGGGAAGTACTTTCATACCAATGAGAAATCACTGCTAAATTTTTTGGTTTTTTGTTTATTTTGGTCTTTTTGAATGTTAAAGTGCCCAATAATGTATTTACAGGCATTTGTTACCAGCTTGTTTTTGCATCAATTTGTTCTGGTATCTTTAGCCAGTCTCAAGGATAATCCATAAACAGAATATACATAACTAGGCATGTGAAGCAGTTATTTATTGACCAGCCCACAGAAAAGAAAGAATTTCACCATCCATTGGGCTGAGCATGACTCTGCTCACCCAGCAAGGTGCCAGCAGTGGCTTTGCTGGCCATGCAGACATTGGGCAGGAGGGAAGGCCCAGGAGCAGACCCTCAACATTGCCACATTTCTGTCCTCTGCCAAGCTCCATCAGGGCCCCTGGCATGGGTGCCTTGCCCAGGAAACTGACTGACCTGATGGTTCCTGACTTGCCTTGCTCTTTTCTTCCTTTAGATTTTATATCCTTTCTACATTGCTGCTTTCCCTCCTAAGCCCTTGAGCTCCTGGCATTCCTGCCCCACTAGCTCTACCTCTGTCTGTAATTTTACCTTTGTTATCTCTCCAGACTTTCTCACAGCTTTTTTTCCAGCACTCTGAGCAAGGTTACACAGCTGGGCTGGGTCAGAGTTGGGCCCTCATGTGCAGGGAGCTGTGGAGAGGAAGGGAGGCACAGCACAGGGGCTGCAGTAAGGGCTGACATACTCCAGGTCTTTCTTGAGTCAGGAAAACATTCAAATGCAGTTGGAAGAAAGGGTATTCAAAGAGCTCCAAGTGTTGCTGTCTTTGCCAGAACAGAATGAAAACTAGATTTCAAACAGCTCTGAGAGGCCAGTGCAGCTCAGTAGAATGAAATGCTCCAGAAGTTAGCAGCTGCATGGACCGTCAGTTCCTGACCTCCTCCAGCCCTGCTCTGCTCACTTTCCAAACTTCAACAAGTTCCAGCTGCCAGCAGCTTCTGACGTGAGTGGGAAGGAGGCAGCTCATCAGCAGCTCACAGGCTTCACACAGCAAAGGCCTTTTGCCACTTGTGCATTCAAGCGAGTCACTGGGCCCTGAGCTGCAGAAGTTATGGAACAGAGCCAGCAGTAGGGAAGAAAGCTTGTGCATAAGAGTGGGAACATTTGGGGTTTAAGTTGTTTCTAGGTAAACTGTTCATATTTAAGAGTGGTCTAGCTCTGTCTTTGCTGTGGTGTCTCTAGAAACAGCAAGCCTTACCCTCTATTTTAGGGTGAATTTTGTACAACAGCATTGAAAAACCAGATTTCAGTTATTAAAAAAAAAATTAGGCAGTTATAGAAATTCCTCTCCTCAAAAGTATTTTGCAGATGAAACTAGCCAGCTGTCTCTGGAAAAACAGTTCAGGACAAGCCATACCATTCCGTGTATTACAGTCCACATATGCACAGCCCATCTCTTCCAAGTGGGGATCGCCTGATCAGCCCTGCAGTGCGTGCTGCTGCCCTGCTCCAGGCCTGCAATTAATTTCCTAAGCAGTGTTGTGCTACATCAGCAAGGCCAGCTGTGTTGGCGCTGCCCTGTTTAATTGGGCTCCCGAGGTGAGCGAGGGTGCAGAGCCCCGGGCCCCGGGGATGGATGCTCCGTGCGGCCGGGCTGGGGCTCTCGGTGCCGGGCGAGGAGCAGCGAGGGCAGAGCCTCCCGCAGCCGCTGAGCTCACCCAGAGCTCGAACAGCTCCCGTGCAGCCGCCAGAGGGCATCGGGATAAGCCGCAATGATCACACAAGGTAAACACCCATTCACAGCGCGCCATTGTGCAGCGTTTATTTACCTGCTATTAAAAGCAAAACCTCATCCTGCCTTTGTGCCATACAATGCAAGTGCTCACATTTCTAAGAAGTGTTTTTAGTCGTCATTAAGATAACAATAGGGTTGTCTTTATTAGAGGAAAATAAAAACTAGGGGTTTTTGGGTGAATGAAACAGGTAAGGATACCTTCAGTGCAAGGATAATGAAACAGGTAAGGATACCTACAGCAGCCAATGGGGAGGAAAAAATAAAGGAATCTAATAGAAACCACAACGTCACCACACAAGTGCTCCATACAAGATCAGGGAGAATTGGTAAGTAGCTTGTAAGTGACAGACAAACACAAAAGGAGACAATTCTGGAGAAGTCAAGTAGCCTGCAAAGGTTCAACGCAGACCAGAGTTAGAAATCTTTTTCCCATTAACTCAAAGCCTGTCTATTTTCACATACTCTTAGGAAAATCTGGTTTATGATTGCTATATCTTTATAAGAGCCATGACAATTGAAAGCATATTCATTCCAAACACAGTGTAAAACAAACCAATACCTTCTCAGGAAATAGATAAAGCTGTGAAGGTAAATTGGTGTCTTGGGGGCTAAATGAAAAATCCGTACTAGAAACCAAAATTGTTCTAGGTATTTAAAGTGATATAGAAAAGGCAGCTCATTTTTGAAAAGTTCATTCAAGAAAACCTGTCAGTGATCACTAAAGAGGGCTTCTTGCATATTAATCCAGATGAGTAATGCAGATGTGGCAAGTGGGTGAAGGGGCCCATAGAAATAGATATTTTTGCTGCTTGTCTCTATCTGTACATCTTGAATCTAATGAATAATTAACCATAACCCACAGGGGATAGTTAGTGCTTCAGTTAGTGCTTTAGATCTCAGAAGCTTTTTGCAGGATCCCTTTTGGTCAGGGAGAATCATGTTGCCAATGCATTTCAGATTATTTTGTTCGCCTCTGGTTCTACTGGACACAGCCTTGCAATTCATCACCAGGGCCTGAGGGCTGGCCAGGGGCTCTGACCTGCACAGACTTGCTCTTAGATGTGGACTACAAGAAGCATTTGTTAATCTCTGCCAGGGATTTTGTCAGTCTTCAAAGTAATTAGATGATTCACTTCTGGACCAGGCCAGATTGCTCTATCAGGCACAATAAAAGACCCAAAGAGCAATCAGAACAAATAGGAGAGTTCACAGACAGTCATGAATAAAAATACTGTAAGTCTGGAAATATAAAGTATTTCTCTGTTTTGCATACACCCTAGCTTTAGGCTAAACAGTGCACAGACACAGACTTGAATTTCTGGAAAAAGATCTGATCCAGGCATGTGTTTGCAATTTTTGAGGATTTTTATTTTTTTTTTTTAGTGTTGAATGAGAGTAGGGGAGGAAAAGACAAAATTCCCCCTCTCAATCAGTTTCAGACCTGAAAGCTTTCCTTTCCTGTGTGTGGCTTTGGAATTTTTTGTTTTGTTTTGTTTTTTGGGGGTTTTAAATTTTTTTTCTTTGCAGTCTCAAGTACTTGTAATTATCTACTTTTGGCATCCAGCTCAATGTCAGCATGACTATGTTTGTCACAGGTTTTCTATGCTGCTGCAAGCAGGACTCAAATTAGGATTGGTGTGACCAAAGGACAATAGCTCTGCCAACAAGACAGACTTTTTTTGATCTAGCTAGCAGATGCTCTGCTAGCGTCTCTCACTTTTCTGCCTCTCTCTTGCCTAGAGGACTGAAACCAGCCTGTCAGTGCGATCGTCCTCGGGGAGCTACAACTGTTTGCACAAGGTCTGAGCCTAGCCTAATTCCTACTTTAATAACTGCTTCCAGCAGCTACTTGTGAAGGCTCTGCTGGTAAACTCCATTTAATATAGCATAACTTTAAAGCAGAGATTTTTCCAGAAATGGATGCTCTTTTTATAGAGGTTGTTTTGCACTCTAGTGGATTATTTTAGATAGTAACAAATTGTTCCTGTGTATCTTTGGTCATCAATGACTTGCAAGATGAGTATTGCAGGAGGAGGAGGAGGCCGGAAAGAGAACCTGATGGGGTTCAAACCTTGAATTCCATTTTGTTCCCCTCCCCTGTTACTTGGCAGGAGTTTTGGAAGAAGAAGAACTAACAGACATATGAAAGACCTGGCATAAAATATTGGACCAGCTTTCCAGGTGTCACTGAGGGGCAGCAGGTCCAGAGGTGTCTCTCCCGTCCAGACTTGAGAGGATCTCAACTGGCTTTGGCTTTTCATGCAAGCCTGAAGGCTACTGGCTGCCAGTCATCCTGACAAGGTGATGACTAAGGGGGCAATTAACTCCCTCCCCTAACTTGCTGTCTGTCATGGCAATTGGAAAGGAAATAAGAGCACTTTTCCCTAAGGAAACAGGTTGGCAAATGGGTTTGGGTCTGTTAAAGCTTTAGTGTTAATGAAATTTCATATTAACAAAATATCAAAAAGTTGTTCCAATGAAGAGCAGGTTCAAGCCCATATTGTCTGCTTTTAAATTCCTTTTTAATTCATGTTCACATGTAGAAAAATTCACTTTATAGCCAATCTCTAATTCCACAGGAGTAAACTGCAGAATTGCCATCAGTCACTAAGGGAGAAAGATACAGTTTTGCATTGTCCACTTCATAGAGTAGCAGCTTTTCACTGTGTAATTATTTGATTTGTGTAAAATGAGTTTTAAAGTGGCAGGCATCAGTAATTTGTTTCCATCTCTTTCAGAATGTTGGGTTTAGTTCATAAACCAAAATTGAGGCCCAACTGACTGGTTGTTACTCATTATCACCAAAATCCAGCTTCTAATCATTAAAGCTGGTGCTTGCAGAGGTGCCCTGTATCTCTGGTGGATTGATATTTGTACCCATAGAATCATCAAATGTAACTTCCAGACTTGCAGACATGCCCAGAGCACAAAGGTCAGTTTGTGATGCATCTTTGCTGCTGAATTTCAGAAACTGGGCAAGTCAAAATTTTTCTTTAATTCACACCTTTTAGGGAACAAGTTTTAGCAAGGATCTCAGCAGGACTTCCTGAAAGGAAAAGAGAAAGGGAAAGGAGTCACCACTACTGAGCTCGCCTGCTCTTTACGGTGACCAAGAAGCAGCCAGACTATAATCCAAGAGCCACTGTGGAAAGCTACATGACTAATCTCTATTTTCATTGTGTGGTTGGTAGCAGGAAGGAGGATGCAGCACAACAGTCAATTTATTGGAAGAACAATGTAGTCATTCATCAGGGCATTATTCTGAAATAATTTAAATGACAGTAGAGCAGCCCACTCTTGACTCAAGAAAATACAAGTCATTCAAATTCCATATCTAATAAGGAAATTGTTCCACTGACTTAGTGGTTGGCATAAATTACATGAAGCTAATATGTTCCTGTTGCAGACCCTGAGGACTCTTTGTTTATGCTAAATGTGAATATATTTTAGCACATGAATTACTATCCTCCTGCTTGCTTCTTGGGCGCCTCCAGAATAAGTAATACGTTGGCATAACTTTGCCATTTGTCAGCCAGCAGTCTGGTAGCACATTTGCTCGTCAATCTAATTTTAACCTTTTCTCATACGAGCACTTGGTATTTCATGTAAATCAAGCAGACAGTCTGTCATTCAATAGGATACTATCTTCATAGTCTTCTGAAGTGTGTGCTCTATTGTATGTGCTCCTTATTAAGTAGCAGAGGTAAAGTAAAACTAATATATTACTTCTGGTTTCTTAATAGCAGAATGCCAGGAATCTCTTTATTACCACAATAGAGACAAATGATATGTCTGGCAGAGGTTCTGGACAATGGGCCTGGTAATGCATTCAGCACTTTCTGAATTGAAAGGTCTGTCCTGAATGGTAAGTAGTGCAATGCATCATTATAGGCTTCAGAGCACATATTCTAGGTCTGTTCCTGTTATCACTCTAATTTGCAGTTAATAATATTAAAAAGTATGTTCAACTGATTAATTAAAAAAATAGTTTTTTAAACAATTTCCCTGTGATTCCATGATGCTGGCTGCAAAAGAGAATATAATTTATAATGAAATACATATAAATTAGTTAACAATAATTTATTTTCATAATTTGCATAAAAAACATGAAAGGTTTAGTGGTATATCCTTTACCTTGTAAGATTTTTCAGAAATTGATTTGGCTAGGAAAATAGTATGTTTGAAGTTTAGCTGTTTTGTCAGTGTTGCTCCACTATTAATGAATTTAATACTTTTGATTGTTTTTAAACACTAGTGCTCATTTATGCAGCCTAATTAATAATAATAATAATAATAATAATAATAATAATAATAATAATAATAATGCTCATTCTGGCTTATTCAGATATTTTACTGCATTAAGAATGTTTAAAAAAATTATAGCATTGCAGTGAATGCAGTGAAATTATCTATGGTGTTATTAATAATCCAGTCCTGCATGAGACCTGTAACCATTTATTGCATGGTACAATAGTTACCTGTTTTATTAATTATGATTATCATATTCTGATCTAAATTTTCCTTACTGATACTTTGAGTCTATTAGCATTACATTTCACTTCACTCAGGTTTATGACTGATAGAATAAAACTCGTGTATTTACTGCTCAATTCTGTCCTGAGCAGTGATTTCTGGCTCTGTGTTTGGTCTGGGGCAGACCCTGGCTGGTGCCTGCATTTGTCCCCAACACAGTGCTCAGCAGTCCCCTCACCAGAGAGACAAAGCTCGTCCCCTCCTGAAGCCTCACAAAGTCCCTCCTCAGTCCACTCATCCTTCAGGTGCTCTTTTCTTACAGATTGAGTCCATCCCCACTGCCACACCTCCTCTCCAGCAACTTCTGTGTAAAATTTACCTCTCCTGCTATAGAATTAATTTGCCTGGGTTGAATTTCTGGGTATGAGTTTTATATATACATATGATATTTGTTCAGTTTCTATTACAAAGTTCTATTTCTGATTGAAGCCACACTGTAATAGCAGTAAAAACATATAAAGTGCTTCCATCACTACCCACAGCATCTTTTATAAGGACAAATAATGTAAAGGCTGTATTTGTCCTTCAGGATGTAAAGTGATATAACTTAATTTAGCACTTGTTTGACCAAAAGGTTTAAGTAAACCTTGACCAAAATTAAGTAAATATCTTCAAGGATGTAGGCCTGAGGTTTTTGGCCTCGAAAAAATGTATCTCAGATGAATCTGTCCCATAAAATATTCAGGTATTTCTATTACTTAATTTTGTATAACAGGGGTATGAAAGATTTTATTCTCCCTGCTTTGATAAAGTTCTCACATGGGAGTTTGTTTGGTTTCTGTATCTCTGTGTTTTATGCCAGGCAGCTACATTTTTTGCTCTCAGGGATGTATCTAGGCAAACTTAATACAGTCAGTGAGGTAGGTTGTCTTAAGCAATGACAGCATTTAATTTCACTGAGCCTCTCAAAAATAATTTTACACATGGTTTTGTTCATTTCATGTCTGGTCCTCTGGTTTACCACCACTGTTCTTGCAGCTGTGAGTTTTACCTAGTTCAGGGAAGTGTATATTACCAATAAATGTTTGCTCTGAATAAAAGCAGTGAATTTCTGGGGATTAAGAGAGTCTGCATTTTATTGCAGGCAAAATATTTTCTGGTCTTAGTTATTATTTGTGCATTAAGGCACCACATAGTTGTGTTTAACAAACATCCTCTTTCCCTTCAAGTTTTCCACTCTAGATCCTTAGGGATTACTGAAGAAATAATCAATCACGGGGACCTGAAATTACAGAATTATGCATGGGATGTATCCAGCCTCAGATTTTTATTTAAGAAGGAAATTGATTTTTAATTCTGTGCCTGTATGAAGAAAAAAATAAAAATGAAAATTATGGTAATGAGTTGCTGCAGCTGCAGACAACCTGGGTAATATTTTTTCCTGAAGTACACATCTAAGTACAAAATCTGTTCTGGTTATTGGCAATATATTCCTCCAGGTATCAAGGCCAAAATCCAGCCATGTCTTCTGGAAGGTGTGTAGTAGGCAAGCACAATGGGGACGAGTTTTGTCATTCTCTTTTTATGTGATTTTTTTCATATTTGGTAGAGAAGTCTTATTGCTGTTTAATATTAGCAAACCATTCTGTAGCTATTTATATTCAATTTTTAAAGGTATGCAACAGAATTCCCTAGTCTGTCACAGACCTAGTGCCCCATTAATGTTGGTAGCTCAAGAAGTTCTTTCTGGTTGTGCAATGTACGCATCTCCAAAGGCATGTCAGCCCCTGGCTGATGGGCTGCTGGCCCTGGGAGAGGCAGGGCAGGTCTCTGGTGCTGCTGAGCTGCTGCTCTCACCTGCGGCTGCCAGGGCAGCCCAGCCCCTCACCAGCCTCCCCTTCCCTCCCTCTGTGCTCCCCGGCTGCCGGGAGCAGCCTGGGCTCGGGCACAGCGCCACTCAAAGGGGGTGAAGTTTGCTCAGGGGCTTCATTGCTCGGCAGGCAGGAGAGGGAAGAGGACAGTCCAGGGTGTCAATTCCATGGCAGCACATCCCACAGGGCCTCAGCACGGCCAGGGTCAGCACAGGCGGCTCTTGCCTCCAAAGGGCTGTGCCCCAGGCAGGCATGCTGAGACAGGGCGGAACAGGAGCTGGTTTTCTTCCTCTTTGTGTCCTGAGGAGATGGGCTGGTGACTTTATTCACTGCTGTAGGTAAAGTGTCAGCACTGATGGTGAGGGGTCCTCAGCTGGGACCTGTGGGGTCTGCCCCCATGTCAGAGCAGCCTGGCCATGGGAAGGGCCCTGCTGAGCCCACTGTGCCACTGTGGGGTGCCCCAGGCACTGCAGCTTCCAGCCCCACCCCAAGAAATGCCATTTCCCTGCCTCTTCACAGGTTTTTCTAATTCTCAACTAGGTGCATTCCAAGGACAATTTTAGATCCTCACTTCATCTCTGGTTATTTTTTATGTCTGTTCTCTTCTCTTACAGTGTTCCCCCAGCTCCTTAACTACTGCCCAGGGAAATGATGTGAGCACTGGGCTGCCTCTGCTCTTCATACCTGGCTTCCCACCCAGCTCCTTAGAAGAGTGTTACAGCTGCTTGCTGCTCTGATTTGTAACCCAGCTGGCACCGATGCTTCCTTGTGCATTCCCTAAGGTAATTCTGCCTCCCTGCCATTTCTGCTTTTGTCTGGGGCTTGTCTGGGTTTCCTCTGTTCTCTATCCCAAACTAATTGTGTTTTGCTGCTCAGATCAAAGAACCTGGTTTTATGTCTATTAAGATGAACATACAATGCAGTTTATGAGGAAGAAGCTCCTTTGGGAAGTGTGAAAGCAGGTGCCTGTGAGAGGGAAGCACTGCCCTGCAGAAAGAGGAGAGATTAGGATTATAACATATACAAAACTTCAACATCGTTCTTTAAAATAATGGATTAATTATTCCAGTGACAGTGTGTTGTGTATCCCTGTGCTAAGAGGTCCTCTATTTCTTCCCTCTGAAATGGGAAAAGAAAGTAGATGCTTAAATCCCTATTGACATACAGCACATGAATTCCAGTTTTGATTTTATGAACAGCCTCTATCATCCTGTCTTGTCTGGACTGCCTCATTCTCATTGTACTGTGGGGTTAGCCACACTGTCACGATTCCTATAAATAGCTGCTTGGTTATGAAGGACCAGTAGTGTTTCCTCTGAAAAGAACAGGATTTTGACTAATGGCATTTTAGGCCAGTTTTTGTCAGGCTTTCTATAGGAGATAGGGTTTGGAGAGTAGAATGTCTGCTGAAGAAAGACAGTAATCAAAGTATTAATGTTTGAAACACAGACACTTGGTGAGCCTGGAGAACCCACAGAGAAAAATGAAGTTTGAAGGAGCAGGATGGTGGAGTGCTTTTAAAACAGAGGCTTGACTTCAGAGCTGGTGAGAAGCAAGGCAGCTGCCATGTGGAAAAAGAGAAGCTCTCTGTGATCCTGCAGAAAGCTGGGCTGCAGCTCAAGGATGTCTGCAGTGCCTGGGAATCTGCCCTGCACACGAAAAATGTTCAAGTGCCCTGGGGAGCAGCAGGTAAGGCAGCACATTTTTCTGTAAATTTTTGGAGCAAATGAGGAAGTACCTGTGTGTAGAAAGCCTTGTGTTTTGGGTCTTTAGCTGTTAGTAAGACCTTTTGAAGGGTGGAGGGCATGGGCAGGCAAACAACCTCAGAGCTGGTTCAATAAGGATGGAGGTTTTTAAACTTGTGGATGGAGTGAGGATCCCTGGTTTTAAGGATATGGGCAGTTTGGGCTGCGTGACCCTGTTCTGTGAGTAAATGCCTTGGGGACACCAAGGAGAACACTCCTCCTGCTGGCCATGCAGTGAGGGAAGTTCCATTGACAGTGCAAGAGGTCACTCACAGCAAGGATTTCAATGACAGGTAATGAGGCTTGGTGGCTCTCTTCTCCTGACTATTAAAAGACACAAATGCCAAGATATTTGGGGGGTTTCCTTACAACTAGCAACCGATCTGGAATTCAGATGCCATGTTGTACAGCCTGGGCAGATTCCAAGGGTGCACTGAATTGACAGCAGCACCCTTTGTGCTGGCAACTCTGTACGCCCTGCTGAAAGAAAAGAAACAGAGCACTGCATTCAGGGATGTGCCTAACTTCTCCTGAACAGCGAGGAAAGCTCCACACTTGCCAGTTATCTCTTCTGTGCTTTTCCTCAGTTGTGGCTGGGGCCATCTGACGAGTGTTTCCCTGTCGCTCCCAGTCTGTCTGCTGTCAGCGGTTAATGAAGGCGCTCGCAAGACGCCATCCCTGGGGAAAGGCAGGGCTCTGAACAGAGCTGGTGCTTGCAGCTCTGGCTGCAGTGCTCCCAGCCCTGGTGTGCTGCGCACCAGCTCTGGTGATTGTGCCACTTTTGAACAATGCTCCTTCCCTCTGGAGCTATTCCCAATGCCACAAGCATTTCCTTCTGGCAGAGCTCAGTGAGTGCTTCTGTGCTGTCCCCAGTGACAGGGACAGGTTCTGAGATACCACGAGACCGTGCAGAAAGTGAATGAGTAAATTCATTGCAGCAAGTGCTTTCAATAATAGTCCTCAGTGAATGTCGTTGTCAGATGCTTCATCAATGCATATCCTACAACAAGAAGGAAAAAATAAAGGGTTTTTTTTCAGAGAACAAGCTTATTCCTGTGGTACTGAAATAGAAAGGCAAACTGTTAATATGATGAAAACATCACCTCTTAGCCCAGCTGAGCTTGCATGTCTAGGTGTGGTTAAGCTTGTGTTTAAAAGGAGTTGTATGCTGGTCTAGACAGAGGTGAGCTATAAAAGAAGCAAAATCAGCAAAAATAAATAGAGATAAAGAATGGTGAATCATGATGACATATTGCTCAAAGTATGTAAGATCCTGTAAATACTTATCATGCTGTGTAGAGCATATAGTCATTATTTGTGCAAGTCAAAAGACTATTCAGTGCATTTTAATGACTATGTTTGCAATTTAACCCACAATAAATTTGCAGTTGAACATCTTTGTAAGAAAATTTAGCTAACAATGCCAATAAATGGTGAAAAAGAGAAAAACTAATTAAGGCAGCATTCAGTTTGAACATCTCTCTTCAGGAGATGTCAGGAAAAAGTTATTTTAAAAATGTTTCATTTCATATATACTGTTTATTATTTTATATCAGAGTTAATGGTCTTAGAAGGCTCCCCCAAACCAAGCTGTCCAAATTTTAATTCTCAGAAGGCTATAAGGAGGTTTTCAACAAAATGAAAATTAAGGTCTTTCTGCATTGTGATCCAAATGTCTGAATCATTCCTACATAAACAGAGTTACAGTTGTTGCATATGAACCTTTGCTCAGATGCCTCATCCTCCTGCTTATATAAAACCAGAACAAAAACCAGCCCCTTGTTTCTCATATTTCCATACTAATTCTGGTTGGCTGAATTAGTTTAAGTGATTCATGACCTATGTTAAAATTTAACACAGCCTTTAATGCGTTCAGCCTGACACATGGTGCCTTATAATATTGATATATCTCAGAGACCAAGCAATCTGCATCAGCCTGCTGAAGCATGCCTTGAGGGGAAAATGATACAGTAGTCCTGATCTGCTTCTCTGCCAAAGCTTTAATTAAAAATTCATGCTATCAGTTAGGAGTGAAGGAGCTTGGGGAAGTGCATGAAATGCCAGTCCTGTCATTAACAATATTTCTTTTTTAAAGCTTAGGAAGATAGGAATATACTTCTTAAATTTGACATCTGTGACCTGGTTAGCATCTCAATGGTATTGAAAACTCTCATCTGTCTTGCTCTCTGGTATCTTATACATAAGAAAACACAAATCCATCTGATTGTCTGTATTCAGCACTTTTTCCAGCAGCACCCAAAGCAGAGAGTGTTTAGCAGAGCAGAACTGGAGTAGTGGTGCTCTGGCAGTGGATCTCATCCTTTTCCTGGGGTACAGAGTTGTGAACCTGAGGCATCTCCTTAGGGTTTGTTTCCCATTGCTGGGACCCTGAAGGCTGGCGGGGCAATCCTCAGCCTTCTGCAGCCACTTGTGTGGGAGGTAGAGCCTGGTCCAAACGAGGTTTCATTCAGCACTGGCTGCCCCTGCAATGAGTTTATGAGGCTCTGCCAGACTGCTCAGGGATGGCACTTGTATGATAAAGCCTCCTGGCTGTGTCTGCAGAAGTGTCTTATGAGGATCATGGAGAAATTGGTTTTTCTTCACTCAGTGGAACTGTCTGGGGGCAGAGAATACAAATGCTGACGCTTCTCCCCGGGGCAGAAAACCTTCTTGGAATGATGAACCTTGGCATCTTTAGAAGATGCTTCTTCCCTCCTTGAGAACCATGCTAGCAGCAATTAATCTCATCCAACAGTGGTGGATATTACAGCCACAGCCAATATCTCAAATGGTTGTTTAAAATCAGCTTCAGCAAGATTTGCTCCTTTTCTGACCCTTTCCTGGCTTCCACATCTCTTGCGCTTGGCTGTCCTCCACCCAGGCTTTCAGGCTCGGATTTGGAAATGCCCTGCTCCTGACAGTGGACTGGTTTTTTGGCAATATTTACCTGCCATCCTTGTGGAATAGAGTCAAGGCCTCTGCGGTGCCTGTGCTGTTATTCAGAGTGTTAATAGACCTTGTAAACAGATAGAGATTGTCAGATTTCTGCCACAAGAACTGCACTGAGGAATTTCCTCAGCCAGGAAGGCTGCCCAGGTTGGAGCTTGTGATGCTTTGTCTGACTCTGAGCCTGGATTTGTTCAGTTGTAAGAGGAGAGAAACTTCTGAGGAATGACCTTCCTCAAGCTTCACTGTAACAACAGAAACAGCACAGTACCAGGTTCATGAAGGAAATTATGCACCCTAAAAACCATGAACTTGGAAGAAGGTCAGCAAAAGGCCAAGTCTTGAAAGATTAGTTAATATGCAAGTTCAGAAGCATGAGCTAAATCCAACTGTCATTGCTCAACCCACAAGCACAGCAAATAAACTTAAGAGGGGATTTTTAAGCAGCAGGGAAAGAAGAGAAAAACACTCCTTTTAAAGTGGTCAGGAGAGATCAGATGGTAACATATGAGAACATAACCATCGGTTCAGGATAAAGGAAAAATAGGTTTTATTACTCCCCTTGAGCAAGCTGATGATGTAGGAGACCTAGCAAAAATGAGTGTTTTTATCAGTAATGTGATGCACAGGCACCATGAATAGCTCTGTGTCAGTACAGTCAATAAATAACTGCAATGGTTTTGTTTACTTCTCTGTTTGCTTAAAACTGTGAATATTGATCAAATTTCACAAAATTAGACAGAAAACGATGACATCATGAGAATGTGACAAATAGCACTTTCCACAAGTGCTGACACTATCAGATAATCTAAATTCAGATTTTTACCATGATTTTAGACTGTTATTTCATGTATCCATCTTGTCTAATCTTCATATTAATATGACATAGGCAGAAGAAGGTGTTTCTGTTTTCCCTACATGCAAGAAAGTTGACACACTGCACAGCTAGAGAGGAACTTGCCTGGCCTTGTAGTATAGAAAGAAAATGTGCTCTGGAGCATCTGATGGGCCCAAGTTAGGAACCAGTTTGCCCCTGACTGTGTCTATGGAAATTGCAGAGGGAGGCACCTCCTCTGTGTCAGCCCAAGCCCTGTGCCTGCTCTTCCCTGGAGGTTTGATTGTTGCCCTACCCACGACTTGGCATGGTCCTGGGAGCAAACCAGTGTTTGACCTCTTTGAATTTTTTCTTGGTTTTTTCTGTTGCTCTCAGACATTGCTGAGCACAATTTTTCTGATTTTAGATGGCATTCAGGTGCCTCTTCCAGATTAATGTTAACTCACTGATCTCTTTACCTTCTTCTTGTACTGTTTTAAAATTTTGTGGTGTCCCTCTGGTGGTTTGACACACAAATGTCTCTATTGATTAGGGTAGACAGGGTCTTGCTCTGAGAAAATCTCATCCACCAGATAGTATCTTACTATAGATCAAAAGAAAAATAATGTTGGAAAGAATCACATCATAACTGACTGAATAAATAGCTGACACCTATGAGTCAGTGTCTGCATTTCTTCCCTAACACAACACTACATGGTAGACTGGCTTTGAATATGTTTGTCCCATAATTTCAGGTAATGATTAACTCCCAATGACTAAAATATCTCCAGGAGAACTGATGAGACATTTCACAAAGCTACTCAAGTTCAAAAGTATATTCAAGATTTCACTTTAGCTCTTTCATGCAAAAATACTTTTTTTAACAGAAGCTATTTTAAAACTGCCTCATAAATATAAGTTCAGCAGTACGGAGCATAGTTTTAAGCTAAAATTATTGTATTCAAGGAAAATGTACGCATAGTAAGTGCACGCCGTTTATTATTTATTCCATTTATGAAACAGAAGCTGTTTTAGTGCCACTGGCAGTGCAATCATTTATGGGATGAAATATAGCTGTACCAGATCACATTGTAGGATAAAAAACTAAAGGAAGAAGCAGTGGAAAAAACAAAAACAGAGGAAATCAGTGTGAGTAGGTTTGTCCTGAAGGAAAAGCTCCCACTGCAGGGTTTCATTCCTGACGAGGGTGTGTTAAAGCATGCAAGATAATAAAGAGCAGCAGATGTCTTAAGAATTGGTGTTATGAGGAGTGTTGTAAGGAATTTAACTTTTGAGAAGAAGGAGGATTTTTCACACAAACTGGATGAACTCTGTTGGAGCAAACATGGCATTGATTTTCTGGAACCAAGATTGCTATAACTGGTAACATTATAGTTTAACAGATCATGTAGAATGTTACAAAATAATAGATGGTAATATTATACACACATATACGCGTATACACACACACACTCACCGGTATAATCAGTAAAAGAATTCTGAGAAATAGGAGAGGATGTTGGGGGACACTTGTAAGTAATTTTGATGCCTGGTTCTGAAAAGTAAAGCATGGTGAATAAGTTAGGGAAAGAAATATCAGATGGGAGAAAAAAGGACACTGACACGTCCATTTGTAGGAATGTGGTGTGTGTGGCCTGGGTGTTAGGAATAAAAGGAATGTGACACTTCAAAAATAATTTGCATATTGTCATAGAAGATGAGCTGAGAAGTTTATGTACAAAAACTGCAAATGCAGGCTAGAGCTGCAGGATCCAAGGTGACCCCAAATCTTCCACGATTAGTGAAGGATGGTGGATGGGTGACCTATGACTGAAACACAAAATAATGTGTAGTCTTTTAAGAAAACTAGAAATAAAACCAGCCATGGGTGGCCTGGGCAGAAAGGAATCTGTCAAGGTAAAGATCTTCTGAAGGGCCACCAAGGAGCAACATTTTCCAGAGAGGTCTAACTCAGATGACTGCAAGCATGAAAGAGAAGCTCCCAAGCATTGCCTCACTGCGGGAGATTGTAACTGGTCAGAAATAGAGTATAAAGCAAATGTTTGTGATAACAGTAGAGCCAGTTATTCCAGGGTGTAATAGCTGGCAGATTTCATCAGCAAGCAGTCACTGGGCTGCCATGATGCTATTCTAGGTGATCTTTGTTAGGTAGTGATGACATAGAGCAGCTGGTGGTAGAAAATAACCTAGCTAAAGTTATCCCAGCTTGGTTAAATTGAAAAGAAATGAAAGAATGAATGAGAACAGGGCTGTTGGTTTCTCAAAATTTGTCCTTGCGAAGTATTGTACCTAAAGAAATTAGTTAGTGATATTAATTGGATGAAGGTTCCAAACCTATTAAAATTTAATTTAAATAAGAATTTAAAAATCTGTAATTTGTAGGGAGAAAATGAAGAGTGCTAGCACCTTACAAATCCTTAAAAAGAAATTTAAATATTAGGAGTTAGCAAAGAGAGTGAAAGCCCCCACCATACCAGATCATCAGTGAAAATGGTATTTTGGGAACCTGGAAGCGGAGGGTGCAGTCAGATCTGTCAAGTTTGCAGACATACCATCTGTAACAATATTTGAAAAAGTGAAAGTTTTTCCTATCACACAAGTAAAAGGGAGTCTGGTAGGTGGCAAGTACTCTCTCTCTAGTAGAGATTAAAGACTGTATATGTACTGCCCAAACCAAAAAAATGCTCTTTCTTTTTTTCTGTAAAGATGATGGTCCAGATCTTGGAGAAAAAGGGAAGCATCTGTAAAAATAAAAGCTAACATTTACCAACTTGAAAAATTTATTAACAAGGTGCAGTAGGCTTATAGTGAAGTGGTGTTTGTTTTCCATCCAAAATTGCTCAAAGAAGAAAAAATGAATTTTCAGGTGAAGGATGAGGAAGTTTTGCTTTAAAGATCTCCCAAAACAAAGGAGAGAGAAAAGGCAGAGAAAAAAGTAACCTACAGCTTCATTAACTAACCTTAGTAATCTGGAAATTTCGTATGCATTTTGCAAGAAATTATAAACAATTGTGTGAAGATAAAGTACAGAAAACTATGAAGGAACAGAGACCTGGAAGTGTCAGGTAGAATTTATAAGTGCAAATGCTGGATCACACCAGACTGAGGTGGAAATGATTTCTGTTGTAAATTGTGGTGAGTTGGTTGGGTAGGAGGAAGATCAGATTGTCCTGGTAAGTCAAGAGAGAACTGAGGTGCAGCCATGGGAAAAGCCAAAATGGTTCTCCTTAGATATCACGTAGGAGACTTAAAGAAGGGAAACCTGGGTACCAACACCATTGTAGGAGGCTCCTCTGACAGAACAGTCTGTCAGCCATAATTAGGAAAGTACATTGAAGGAAACGCAGAAAAGCAGTATGGCATAAAACAAAGAATGAGGGATACACAATTGCTCTCTATAAATACATCAATGGGAGGGGAAAGAAGGGCAGGGCAAATACTAGGGAGGAAAGAAGCTATTTAAGTTGCCAGACAATGTTGTCATTAAAATAAATGGATATATATTGAAAGTTAGTCCATCCAGGCTGGAGCTGAGGCAGTTTCCAGCCATGAGAAGAGCAAAGTCACTGAAACAGTCTTCTAGTAAGAGTGACAGGGACAAACCACTGTAGGTGTGGGTATCTCAGTAAAATGGAAGCTATTTGCTTGCAAATTGGATGATACAATTCACATAGCTCTTGCATAAAGGTAAGTAGAGCCACTTTCTCTGTGCCTCTCTGCCAGAGAGTCAAGCAGTCTGACAAGATTTATGATGGATTTCCATAAGTTTATTAAGGCAGCTGTGTAAGGTGAAAAGAAACATTTTCAGTATCTATACGAGCCTTTGCAATGTTGTGCCCTTTCCTTTTTATTACTGTGGCAATAGTATTTTTTGAAATTTCTGTTGATTTATTGGTTCTGAAAGCATGACTCTATGGCCTGTGTCATACTGACATGCTGCAAAATGTTAAGAATTAACTATTTTTAAAGATTGGTTTAAAATTTTGATAAATCTGTTTGCTAAGTGTCAAACTAGAGCACAACAAACATGAGATAAGAAGGATGAGGTATCAGTGGATCTAATATTATTGACAGCATTTACATGATTAATCATTTTAAACTCTTGAAAAACATTGTTAGAGAAAATTTGCTCTGCCTTATTCTTTTGGTATTACTCAGCAAAATTCTTGGAATTTATTTAGTTTGATTTTATTTTTATTTAGAGGTGGCTCTATTTATATATTTCCAGTTTTGCATGGGTTTATTAGATATTTAATATTGGCAATTCTGATGAGTACTTTAAGAATTGTAGAAGCAGTAATCATTCTGTATAATGTTGTTTTTCCAATGTTCCTGTTTGCATGCGAGCAGACACTGTTGGTTTAAATTTCCTTCCTGCTTTCAGAAGAAATACATAAGAATAAGGCAAGATTTATAAATTATAATTTATAAATAATTACCTCTGAGAAAGATATTGCAAATAATTCCTGACACTTCAGAAGCTTGTAACCAAGCTTATAACAAAGACAATGGAAGTAATGTTCTGTTTAACGTGAAAGATGGAATTTGAAAAAAGGATGCAAAAAAATTAAAATTCTAATATAAGTGAATACATAGTTTTACAAAGATGTGAATATCTCCAAAGGTTTTCATATAAGTCACAAAGCAAAATATTATTAAAAGGTAATAGGACTCTCAGCATCACCTTTTTCACACCTGAGTTTGAGAGTGCTCATTTTCCTCCTCCAGAGGAGCACAGTAGCCATAAGATGGCAGCACTCTGCACAAAAGGCTTCTGAAACCATAAATTCTGCTCTTTTCCCAAAAAGAGACGGCAGCTGCTGGCGAGGACGCGTGGCCTGAGCTCTGGGTGTCTGCACATGGAACCAAACTGGCCCAGCCCAGAACAGCTCCAGGAGGCTCCAGAAATGGAGCTGCTTTCATGCAGTACCTGAGCCCACTCTCCTCACTATTTAGCAGCTGCTTGGGTGCTAGGCTGAGCATTCTGTTTTGGTTATTATAAAATAACCTTATTCAAGCCCTGTGTTTTAAGAAAGAACTATACCTCTATCTAAGCATAGGAAGGTCAGCTATAAAATTATTTTCCATGTTTAAGGCCAGAGCAGAATCACTTCTTTCAAGTGATTTAAGCTCAGCTCCATAGTTTAGAATTTACATATGGGTGGTCAGGCCTGAAGACATTGTGTTTACCCAGCCTTACATTCTTTCCCAAAAGCAAGCCTGGCCTGCTGCAGGGCTGGGACACAGGGTTGCCTTTCCCTTGGTGCTGTTGCAACAGCAAGGCCATCACCTTGTCCCTTCTGTGATGGGGCTGCAGGTCTGCTTTGAATTTAGCATTAATCTGAACAAAGTAAGTTATGGAAAGCTCTTCAGCTAAAGTGCAGGGGTCTGAGGAGCTGTGGAGCTCAGCGTAGTTCCCATCCCCAGTTTGATGACCCACCTGCACTGATCTTGCTCTGCTTTGTCTGCCCCACATTCTTATAGTGCAGGGAAAGCAAGGGGTGCCATGTAACCAAGAAAAAGCAAACAAAAAACAAGGTGAGATTTGATGGGATGTGTGGAAGTCCCTGGCATAATTTGAGTGTCATGGGCTGGTTGGCAGTCCCATGCCATTTTCCTATGAGTTCTACCTGAGCCCTTCTGCAGTTCAGAGGTCTGATTATTTCTCTTTGAGTGTGAGAGTGTTTTCAAATCTGAAAAGCAAACAAATCTTTCACGTTGCTCACCCATGCCAAAAAACCTGAGAACAAAGGTTTCCTCACGCCCTTGGCTGGAACCAGCCAGGTCAGAGCTGTGGGCAAGGTGAATACAGGTTGAAAACACCCTGAGTTTCCTGCCTGCTGCTCGCTGTACATTTGGAGAGCAGTCCCTCCTCCCTCCTCTGCCCCTCTGCTCACTCAGATTCAGGTTGTTGACTTCATTCCCTGCCCTCCTCTAACAGCAACACATGGCTCTGGAAACAAGAGGAGACCAGAGCATGAATCACAACCTGAGTCACCAATTCCCAACACCTTGTTTTGCTCAGAGCTGGAGGGGAAAATTCCTCTTCTCTGTGTGATTCTCCTTCTCCTGTGACCCTCCAGAAGAGGATACAGACCACCCCCTTCTTCCAAAACTGCACTCCATCATGTGTGCCATGCTTGCAAACAGCACCTCGAGGGTAGGAGAGACCACATCTGTCTGGGCTCTGTGGCAGTGTTTCATTAGTACATTAGCATATACTGATATCATATCCTAATAGGATATGATATTAGTACACCCCAAAACACAGGAGCTGGAATAAAGCCGCTCCATCACTGTATGTTCAGACTTTTGCTTTCAGCAAGATCCAGGTCACTGATACAGGACTCAAATGCTTACAGCAGTTTCCTTGAATGGATGTCATTTTCTGT
This sequence comes from Zonotrichia albicollis, assembly GCF_047830755.1. NCBI lineage: Eukaryota > Metazoa > Chordata > Aves > Passeriformes > Passerellidae > Zonotrichia > Zonotrichia albicollis. Next base: position 30,488,553 of record NC_133828.1, read on the forward strand.
TGGAACAATACCCACGTCCCACCATGATGATTAACAAAGAGCAGATGTATCAACCAAAAAAAAAAGAAAACAAAAGCAGCAAAATAATTAAAGAAGCTAAAGTTTCTGATTTTGCTGATTTGTCACTTTCACCCTCACTGTGAATTTCGCCATTAAATACAACTGTATGTTAGGGATTGTTGCTTCCTCTTGAAATGCTTTTGCCAGTTTTCCCTAAAGCATTGTCAGGTCCGTACTGCAGCAGAGACAGAGACAGGACAGTCCTTGCAATGTCTGTGCAGTACTTGTGTGTGGCTTCTCTCTGTGCTGGACTGGCCTCTGTGCAGAGCTCTCACACCACTGTGTGGATATTCACATCATCTCTAGCTCCTTAAAGATGAATCAAAGTTTCAAGCTTAGAAACTTTTTTCAGCCTTCATTGTTTAGCTAACTGACTGTGAGACTGTATTACAAACCTTATGAAGAATGGGAAGGAACCCTGCTGTCAAATCAAGTAATGCCATGACCCCAAAGCATTTTACACATCATTTCCACATCAGCATGGCTACTCCAGATTGAGATTTTACTCTTCTAGTGATAATTAAAGCAAACAAAGCATTGATCTAGTAGAGGAACTTCCTGGTCACTTACCTTTCATTTTCGCAGGTGATGTTTCAAAGCAAGAATCATCTGTCTGCTTCCTGTCTAGGTATTCTTACCTTGCCCAAGGTTTACTCTTGGTGCACACTGTCTCTCTTTCAGGACCTCTCTTAAGCTCCTGCTCTCGATGTTTTTTTCCTTGTCTGTTTTTTTTTGTTGTTGTTTATTCTACTGTATTCTTTTCCTTCTCTGCTCTCTCCAGACAATCCAGGGAGATCTAATAGATCTCTTAATAATCTAATAGATTCCTAATAATCTGCAGAAACTTAGCTATTTTATTCAGGAAAGGCTTAATTCAGACAGTCCTTGGCAGCCACCTCACTCAGAGGCAGGCACTTAGCCTCCAGCCACGCTATTCTTGCCAAGACCTATATAAAATATTACCTCACAAGCAAGTGGGGAACTGATAATATCAAACAGAATTTGTAAGTTTTATGTAGGCTGTATTACTAATTCTCTCTACACTTCAAAGTTTGATATCTTGAATCCAAGAATGAGTGTTGCTAATTGCCAGCTGTTCATCTGGCTGGTCCTTAGTTTGAGACACTGCTGGTGGCTGAAGCACTGCCACCGAGCAATGTCCTGAGAGCTACAAGGTGACCTTCTACACTGAGAGAGAAAGCACTGGGTTTTGGGGACCTGCAAGACTGCAGATATAGTAGCAATCTTAAAGGACACATACACAAATGTCAGTCAGACCCAGGGAAGCAGGATATTTGAGTGGCATATTACAGGAGGATGTTTTTCTTAGCAAAAGCAAACACTTTTGGTTGATTCCACTTCTTTTTGACCTTATGTATATAGAGTGTTCTCACAGAGTTGTGTCTTCACAAACTGAGGGAACATAATCTAATCAATGCTTTTTTCATGCCGCATAAAATTGCTGTAGCTGAGCAAGTGCTTTACAAAGGACACTCTGAGGCATAGAGAGCAGTTGAAGGAGATTTAGGAATGTTGTTGTAAATAGAAATGTTAAGATACAGTTCCACAACAGCCTAAACTGGGCTAAATTTGGCCCAAGATATTCTCACCTTTCCTGCCAGTTCTGCCTCAAACTCTGGACTGGGCAGCCACAGGGTTTAAGGGACAAAGCCAGATGAAAACCAGCCCTCCACTTTCCCCAGAAAAGGTGATTGGGTTTTGGTTGGATCAGCTTGAGACGCGGCGTGTTTGGACACGAGCGATGACTAGTGAGAGCAAAGGGGTGGGAACACAAGGGCAGAGCAAAGGTGGCTCTGATGTAATCCAGAGGGAGTTGCTATTGAAACTACCCACAGTCTGTGTAAATACTAGTAAAATTGGATGTGCCTGGGAATATTTCCAGGCACTAGAAGGAGATTGTCTATGCTATTAGACTGTTAAAATGCTCCCTGGCATGAATTTGACCTCTTCCAATCAACACTCACTGCAAACAATTTCTGGGCACAATTTGGTTGCTAGAATGCTCCCAATAGGCACGCTGCAATCATAAACTCAAGTCTTTCTGTGCCAGTTGGCCTCAATGCCCAGGAATGTTTCAGGCATGTTGAATTTAACTTATACAGACCCATCCCTACTGTGACTATTGCAAATCCTTATGAAAAGACAGGACTTATCTTGAAAATTTATTTTTAAAACAGACAATAGCAGAGCATAAAAGATGGGAAGACATGAAATCCGGAAATAAGGAATTTTATTTCCTTTTAATAAGGTGGTAAGAAATACGTATTTTGTGTTCATTTCAGGCTGGGAAGATGGAGGAGAGGTAGCAATAACTTGTTATGCAGTTATTTCTGTGCTGCAGAATATTCGGCCACTTATTGCGCAGAGTTAAGGCTGACATGATTCTTTTTTCAAGTCAGTTGCTGTACTGGGAATAAAATTATTCCTCCTTCTATATATTTTAAAAAATCTACAACTGCAGCATTTCCCTTTCAGTTTGGAATGTTAATAAAATAAATGTACTTGGTATCTTGAAGTAGTGAAGCAAAGTCCTCAGTTTTAATCTGTGATTAGTTTGGGGTTTTTTCCTTCACAATTCCCTTTATGAGTTTCCCTCCATATCAGGAAATCTGAAAAACTGGGATTTTTTTCTTTTCTCCAGGTATACTCACTTGGCAATCTTAATGATCCATCTCCCCTCGGGGCACAGTTAAAGGTGTTTTTTGAAGGAGCTTTAGAAGGGCTGTTGTACAGCGCAAACACAGTCTCTGGGCTGGGTTGCTCTAGGACCCGGCGTGACTGGGACAGACAGAAATCCGCACCTGAATGAATTTTCCCCGTATGCCTTATAAGGAGTCCAGGAAAACAAGGAAGTGATAACCATGTTCACGTTGCTGTGTGCACAGCTTGTCCTCCCTACCTGCCCAGGTAGCCCTTGTTTCCACTTTTGTTCATGGTCCGTCCCGCTGGGGTTGAAGTTTCCTCGCGATCCGGTGTATGTGACATCTGAAAACATCCCCTCCAGGAACGCATGGGTTTTACGACAGTCTACCTTTATGCAGACCATAATTAACAAGCTATTATTTTTTTGTCATGCAGCCAGCACTGAAAACGAATGGGGATTGAATTGCTTTGCCTCTGTTTCCTATTTCTGCAAAGAAATAACTATGTGCAAGGTAAGGCTCAGGGGCAGGGAGATCCATTTCAAAACCATTTTGCATTGTTTCTTGCTTGAAGTTGACACAAAATAGCTTTCTGCCTTCTGAATTTAATCTTTCCTTTGTATTTAATGACCTTTCTTTGACAGGCTGCTGTAGGGCTGCATTGCCCTACAATTTTAAAAAATTGCATCTACAATTTGGTGGTCATTATGTAGCACAACAGGTTTGAAAGAGACAGACATTCGAGCAATTTTGTTTTCATTAATCACAGTTTGATCTGCTAAGAATCTTTCCTATTATACATGTGGCTGAGTGTTTCTCTGGTAGTTACACAATGGACAAAAATCATATCAAATATCTACAGAGCTGAGCGAAACAATATTAAGCATACAGAGTGAGCATAGATCTGTTCTTTTAATATCCCTGACTATGTGGGGAATGACTTCCCTACACCATACCAGAACCACAGGTAACATTCTATCAGGTGCACTGGAGGGAACAAGTTAACATGTTCTAAGTGAATGCCACCCATAAAGCACGCAAAAGGAGGTATGTTAATTGCCAGCAATTCTGAGGTTTTAATCTTTATTGGAGAGTTAATCTTTTACCAATCGAACTACTGTTAAGAAGAAATTTTATCAGTAATCCTAAATATGGCTAAATATGTGCATTTTTCACCACCCACATTCTCTAAATGACAAGTTTCTTCATAAATTGAATGATTCAGCATAATATTAACAGCCTTTTATCTTCTTGGATTTAAATTCAGGTACCTGTTCTCAGGAAAGCACAGTGACTTGTGAAGATTGTTTGCTTTCCGGACCACGCTGCGCTTGGTGTTTGCAAGAGGTAGAGTGATAAAAAAAAAATTTCAAAGTAAGACTTGAAGTCTTTGTAGTCACTCTGAGTGATGATGAAGTATTGACTTAATTGGGTCAGCTCAGGGTTTTGTAATGCATGCAGCACTTAGTGAAGCCTTCCTGGGGAGCAGAAGTGGAATTTAATCTACTCTACACGATCTGTTATTCATAGTATGGTTGTTAGGATGTTTGTTTGTTTGTTTGATTGTTTTCTTGTCTGAAAAAACCACAAAAACATCAATCTTCCAAACCTAAGGCAGAAATAGGGGGGTCTCAGGTCATCAGCCCGAGGGCTGGCTCACCCCCAGCACTGATGGAGAAGCACCAGACACAAAGTCAGAAGCCAGACTGTGTTTTACAGATTATATGCCAAGCCAGACAGTGTAAACAGAAGGTTTGCAGGTATCAACAGTGTAAAAGTTTGCAGATGTAAAACTTCCATCTAGTAATTGCTATTCTGTGGTTGATTTTAAGTGTTACAATAATGTTGGCTTTATGATTCCTATGATATAGATGTGTTTTTGGTAAAACATTAGACTTAAAAAATATATCTAGATTTGCTTCCTACACCTTTATTTAAGATTTTCAGTGCAACCCTAAGGAAGTGACTTCACATTTCTGCTTTTAAAACTTCCTCCTATAAATGGTGCTAAATAATATCTCCCCAGCTCACAGTAAATATTCTAGCTCTTAGTGCATTAGCCTTAACAAGATAGTCAGCTATTGCAACAAAAACTTGACAGAAATATTAGAGAAATAGTCTTTTTCATTTTAGTTTCTGGATTGCACCTTTGCTGCTAACAGTTTTTGGTGGCTTTGGGTACAGTGATAAGACACAGCATGGGACTAAAATACTCTACGAAATAGCTCGGCAAGAAAAAAAACTGCATGTTTTAAAAAAAATCTAAAAAGGCATCTTTTGCCATTTGCAAAATATATTACCATGGAGGTAAAAAAGACCCCACATTAGTGTGTTTGCAGTAGTTTTTATATCTGTACTATAAAACAGAATTTTGTTGAAATTGGATCACATAATTTTGACTACTGCCATGTATTTTCAAGGAAAAAAGAGCCCAGTATAATTTATTGATTTAGAAAACCTCAAAGCCAAACCAAATAAAACTGTGGAACTATTGAAAACTTCACTGTAGTAAACATGATTTTTCTTCTTTGTTCGTAAGCTCATTCATTTCTTTATTAGAAAACAGCAGATCAAGCGTGCAAAAGGCATAGGAGCTTTAGTGTCAGAGCAAACAAAAGCACCTCCAAGGAAACTGTTTTCTGTAGGATAGGAATACACTTTGTAATTGTATTATTTGAAATATGAGGTTGTCTCTTCACACATTTTGAAAAGTTACAAACTGTGTAAATGAAGGAGACGACATGGATCTCCCTGTGAAAGGTTTATAATGGTACATGTAATTTATGTGTGCTCTATTCAAGAAGCAGTGGGTGAGAGTTTTGCCTGAGCAAAGGCATCAGGTTCAGTCTGGAGAATAATGAACCACTGTTCCCAGCAGGTGCCTCAACACTTCCACCAAAATATATAAGATCCCTGACAATTTTCAGGCATGAAGGGTGATATTTCAGTGGAAAAATTGTCATAGTTCTGTTTTTAATAGGTTTAAAGTAAATTTGTTTTGTTTTGCATGGGAAGTTTTTAAGTGACTGAATTGGAATATTTGTGGCTTAATGGCTGATCCATGGGTTGCTTTCCCAGACCTAGGAGAAAAGAGCAGATGCATGGTATGGGCCCATGAATCCCTGCCAGGAACTGAATGTTTCAAAGCTGGTTCTGCCAGGCATTGCCCAGGCTTTGGTCAAGAGGGCTGGCAGGCCAGAGCAGTATCCAGGACACACCTGACTGATTTTGAGAATCTTAACTATAGACATAGCTCTGGGAAATGGTAATAAAGCACAGAAGCCTTTTTGTAAAAGTAACCATTAACTTCACCACCACGTGAGGTTAGTACCCACCCTGTAGCAGTGCTGTGGAAAGGAATGCATATCAATGCTCTGAATTGAGTAATGACAATAAACTGCAAGATATCCAATTGATATCTGTAGGCTTTCGATTTCCTCTTGCTGGTAGAAGGTCAAGGAGGATTGCTGGGCCAAATACAGGTGTGGGGATGCTGAGAGCACCACTGGTGCTGAGGAACAGTGCTGGGCACCAGGCAGAGGAACAAAGACTTGATGCCTGCTTTAGTGAACAGGTTAAATGAGAGCTGAGGAGAAAGTGTAGGTCAGAAAAAAAGAAGTAGTAAACACTGGGTACCCACAATCGGTTTGTCACAAGTTGCCCAGGAGTTTATTATCAGCAAGACCTCTTCTTTTATTGAATGATGTTCTTCAATCTGCAGTTCTAAACTCTATAAGAAAGACTAATGAATTTGTGGCATAATCCTGTGATAGAAAAGGCAGTGGCTCAGAAGGGCTTTGTGTTCTCATCCCAGTACTGTGAGAAACCAAATGCAGCGAGTGGCACAATTCCCATTCCCCAACAATAGAGCAGTTTCTCCCAGGATAACAAGTTGGTGTAAGTTACATTAATTATACACCTGTGGGACATGACCCATGAAGGGGAAATTTGGGTTTCTGTGCCACCTATATCTAGTTCTGCACTAGTTTGCACAAACTTGCACTTTGTTTCCATTCCCTGAGTTGGACTGACCTTTTGTGGGGCAGGTGCTGGTGGCTAGTCAGTAAAAACATTTAACTCATCCATTCCTTCTCCTGTTTGCATTAGAATTACACAGACTCATTTGGAATTCACGGGAGGTGTGATACCCTGGAAAATCTTTTGTCCAAAGGATGCCAGCTGAATTTGATTGAGTTTCCCATTTCAGAAGTAGAAATTCACAGAAATGATCCCCTAACTGCATCATCCCAGAAGAACAGTTCTGATGTCACACAGATTTCTCCCCAGAAATTAAGTCTGAGGCTGCGACCAGGTAAGTCACAGATCATAAGTTATTTTCAGACAGTGTGATAAACTGAAGCTTCTTGGGTTGAACAAGCTCAAAAATATCTTGACAGAATAAAGATGAAAACCTGTGTTGAGTCCAAAATTATCTGTTGACTCATTGCATGAAAACTAGGTTCAGCTGCGTTCAGAATATTTTCAGAAGTGCTGGGTACATAATAAAAAAAGGGATATATATTTTTAGTTCCTCTCTTCTCTTGCCAATGAGGTGGCAGGGAGAGAATGAAGGCCCCTGGCTCCTCCCCAGCTGAGCTCCCGTGCCTCTCCCCTGCTGGTCTGGCAGAGTATCTCAGAGGCAACATAAAATCTTGCTTTGAGGATTTACAAGATACCAGTGGCACTTATGGTAGCATTCCAGAGCCATCTTGGGGTCCCTCTGATTTGAATTTTTCCTGGAGAAAATTTGGAACAAAAAAAAGTAAGAGACATTCAGTTAGGTCAGGTCAAAGTGTTGGAACTGAGAATAAAATCTCTGTATACACTTTGACATTGTTTAAATTTTTAAAGGATATGATAGGACCCCAAAATGCTACCTCTAGTTTTAATTAGTTTCATAGCTAAATTTTCTAAAGCTGCATACTGCTGAAGAGATGTTTTCACACTTTTTCAAATTATAGCAATCAGTTCTAATTCTGTGGTTATGGCATTACTGAAGAACTGTTTAAAAAACCCCCAAACATTAGAACTACTTTTAATTTTTCAGACCCTTATGTGAGATTTTTTTGTTGACAGGCAATCTTTGAAATATTTTTGTTAATGCTACTGGTGCTTTAAAATACCAGATAATTGTCACCATAGTGAAGTTTATGAAGAAATTGGCATTGCTCATGTTTTCTGCACAGAAGTGCTGATATGTGTCTCACTTTCCCCTGACCTTAACAGGACATGAGGAAACAATACAGATCAAGGTTCGCCAGACTGAAGATTATCCAATTGATCTCTACTACCTCATGGATCTTTCAGCCTCCATGGATGATGATCTGAACACAATCAAAGAACTGGGCTCAACTCTTTCCAAAGAGATGTCAAAACTGACAAGCAACTTTAGGCTGGGGTTTGGATCTTTTGTTGAAAAACCAGTTTCACCATTTATCAAAACTACAGCGGCAGAAATAAACAACCCTTGCAGGTAGGCAGGGAAAATCCCAACATCTGTTTGCATGCCAACACTGTCATAATCTTTATGCTAAAATTAATGTCAGCAGCTTCACAGGAAACTCTCCCCTCCTCCAGCTGTAAATGGATCAGTTTGTGGAACAAGATTTGGTTCTTTTAGTTTCACCTTCTGATCATCCTTCTGTTGAGTCTTAAGTTATTAGGATTGAGGAATCTGGGAGTGAGTCTGCTTTTTAGCTTTTGCTGCTAGTTACAAATGTGTTTAATAGGTTAACAAAAAGGTATGTGGCATGTAGTTTTGTATTTTTCTTTAATTTCTTTCATTTTCTAGAATACATATAAAAGAACTGTATGATTTACACTAAGGAGTTGCAAACTCAAACCCAACATGGAATACCAGTTTCATTTAGCCATCAATGCTGTTCTCCTGATTTTTCCCCCCGCCCTTAAGGTCTAGCAATCTTGCCAGCCCAGGCTGGCCTAGCCCTTAGCTAACCTATATATGGGAGAAGCTGGGCTCTGCAACCTGGAGCGGGACTGCAGCACCTTGGTGGTCATCTCTGAGCGCATTAAGGAGCCACAGATCCCAATACTCTTCCAAATATGAGATCAAGGCAAGCAGGAGGCATGGCAAGGGCTGCACGTTGGTAACTGGCTGAATTACTCTGCTCCAGGAGGCATTTCCCAGCCTTTGTGCAGATTTTTTCCATTGCCCAAGACACTGAATGCTCTTTAATTATCTTAGGTTTGTCACTAATTCTTCTCAGGCATAGAGAAGAGACAGAAGACCAAAACTAATCCAGGCAGCCCTCTGAAGCAGCCATTCCAGTGATTTTTCACTCTCTATTACCCATAAGCTGTCTCACTTTTCTTGCAGAACTGTACCCTACGAGTGCTTACCCACCTTTGGATATAAAAATGTTTTGCCACTAACAAATGATGCTGAAAAATTCAATGAAATTGTGAAAGGACAGCGAATTTCTGCTAATATAGACACTCCAGAGGGAGGATTTGATGCAATTATGCAGGCAGCTGTTTGCAAGGTACTTGAAATTTCTAGGTATAATATTATTCCATATATTATCTCTTCTTGTATTATATGCTGGTATTTCAAAGGGACAGATTATTTTTCAAAAATTTTTAACACAAACCAAGAGCCTCATTAAATTTGTGTGAAAATACTTTTGGCTGTACAAGTAAAACATGCATATTGCAATATTTTAGTCTAAGTTTCCTTTTAATTGCCAGGGACAAACAAGCCCAAATATCAGTATAATTACTGTGTCTGTTTTTCTGTTTAAATATTTTTTATTAACTATGTTTAGAGTAGTAAGCAGATTGACATGAACATGGCCAACCCATGTTATTAAACACAGGGATGGGGAAACAAAATGTTAGCCAAAGACAATGGAATGAAAATCATCTCTTAGGAGATGTGTTGTCTTTGATGCTTCCTTGAGAATGATGCTATTCATTCATTTTGAGACGCGGTTCTCCAAATATTTTGCTGGTTTCCTGTGTTGTGATGCAATATATCTTGCTAAACTGATGTGTTTAAAATGACAGGAAAAAATTGGCTGGAGGAATGATTCTCTACATTTGCTGGTGTTTGTGAGTGATGCTGATTCCCATTTTGGGATGGACAGTAAACTGGCAGGGATTGTTATTCCTAATGATGGGAACTGTCATTTGGACCACAATAATGAATATTCCATGTCAACTGTTCAGGTAATTACAAATTTTGTACACTCTCACATTCTGGAAATTTAAAGACAAAAACCAGCAACAGTGAATTACACTTTTAGCACTGAAATGTGTAAAAGCTAGGGAATCCATATTTTTCGTGTTATCTATTTTATTTGTAACTGCATGTTTGAGTAAAGAGAGAACAGTGTATTTGTATGGAATCAGGATAGATTATAACTAAGAAAAAGGAAAGAAAAAATACAATTTCTACAACAGGAAAGCCCATGGAATTAGACTAAATAGTATTTCCTTCTGCAGGGAAAGCAAGATTTGCATTAATTATGTTCCCTGAAAGTGTGTGAATTCAGGACCAGTTCAGGAAATTTGCAGGACACTGTTCCTGTATGAGAACTTGCGAGTTTAAGATTCAGTGTTCAAAAATACTGAATATATGCTCTATAATGTTCATTGTAGGACAAATACCATTGGTGCAGTGCAGTTCTTTGGATTAAATATGTATATATAACACAGATGCTACTGAGCCAAAGCCCCCACTGTGGAATCTGGCTCTGTACTTTTCACAGAGGGGTTTCCTTAAAAACAACATCAGGAAATTATATGCACTATCTTTTATTTTGTATGTGTGTATTCCTAATCAAAGTTTATACTACACAGAGAACAAAGTGCTCATTATGATCACTTGAATGTGTCCTTCATGGGAGACAGGAACTGAAAGCACATGAGAAACAGATTTATGTGCCTCTCCTTTGTTTGTTTGCAGGAGTATCCAACAATTGGACAATTAATTGACAAACTTGTGCAAAACAATGTTCTATTAATTTTTGCTGTAACAAATGAGCAAGTTCACATATATGAGGTGAGCAATATAAAATTATCAGTTTTGCAATGTTTGTTTTAAAGTTCACCTTTTTCACAGCTGACACAGTAATTCTAGTACTAAGGACTGAATTCTAAAAGATATTTATGTGATAAAAATAACTAGGAAATTGTATATCAGAGGAAAGCTCTTTGCTTAAGTGCTTCTTCTTGTATTGATTTTGGTGTTCTAAGGTAACTTTTAAATCAGATTTCAAGCTGAATCACACTAATCCTTTAAGTCAAGGATTGCTAAATTATGCATTGCTAAACTATTCAGTATCATCATTATGATTAGCCTTTTGTATTTTATAAGGCTAGAGAAGAACTGAATCTTTTCTCACTTTTAAAAAGAATATACCTGAAACATGCAGTTATCTTCACACACTAAAAGAGATTCTAGATGAGAGTTCATAGTGTGTAATAAGGGCTTTTGCAGCCTAAGCTTGGCTGCCTGGCTACACCCTGCTGTGTGAAAGGGGACAAGCAGAGAGAAATTGCTTGCCCAAATTTACTCAGGTTGGTTGAGAGGAAGCCAGTAAGGATGATCCTGCTGATAGAATAACACCAGCTTTCTGAAGGAGAAGCCTTCACAAAACATTCTGTATTATCGCCAGAAGTACAGTAATGAGGAGAGGTGCTCCTCTGCTGTGATTGCCACGCCTAAGATAGGAAAGAAAGAGAGGAGGAAAAGAGAGAGCAGCTGAGTCCTGGAGGTAGTCACCAGTAGGTTTTCTATTTCTATTCTCAGTATAACCCAGGGAAGACCCTCCAAGTACTCCTGCAACTGATTCTAGGGGTGGAGTTGTTTTGAGTAAGACTGATGCTCCAGCTGTTTAACAAAAGTAACAAGAGTCACAAACTGCATAAACTGATTCTCAGATTACAGCCTTGACAAAGGAAGGAACACTCTCTGTCTTGAAGCACTGACTGCCTTGCATTTTTGAAGACTGTGTTGAGTACTGAGCTGGATCATAAACATTTAGATTGATAACAGTAGAAGTCAACCACTTAAAAATGCAGCGGCTTTAACTATTTCTTAATAGAGATCCAATTAATGACAGCTAAACCATTTTTCCTTATAGATTTTTTAATAGGTGGTTCATGAATAGGGACTGTTATAGGAAGGTAGTTGAGAAATACCTGTTTGATTTACAGAGCCTTTTTTTGTCCAAAGAAATATTTCTCTTGCTGATGGCAGTGTGGTTTACCTTGGAAATTGCTTGTGGTCACCCTTGAAGCTGACCACCAGCATTCTTACCAAGGTGTCTCCATTTCAGTATCCCTGTGTCAGTATCAAGGTTACCAAGAGGAACCCTTTGGTAACAGGGAACACTAAACAAGGGCTTATAGCTAACACAAAATACAAATCATGGTTAACCCAGCTAGGGAATGGTTTGCTCTTACTGCTTTCTTTGTTAGGAAAAAGGAGGTACAACTGCCTTCTCTTTTACAGGGTGTATAATAATCGCACTGAATATAATCTATCTGCTGATTTTGTCTTTTAATACTACTTTCTTCCACTAATGGAATATTTATTATTTATTATTATATCTACACTAATTCCACTAATGGAAAGTTATATTTGTTATGGTCTGCTTTTTGTCCTGTTGGTGATGTGAAAAATCAGTCAAAGCAGGTACAAAAATCATACACAAGTGTCACAGTGCACTTTTTCCAAACAGCAACTACCTTTAAAGGCTCTATGTAGGGTGTGAACACAGGGAAATATATGAACACACTGCCAAGTGTTCACCTCTGCGATGCAAATTTGTAATATAAAGGTAAATAACCAGTATCTATGCTTAACAATGTAAAAAGAACAAAGCATGACAATGAGAATTTTTCTTGTGGTAAGGTCTCTGCTCAGGAAGCCTAGAGTGGTGGCAGAGGACTCTAAACTCTAAAAGTTTTGGTGTTTCACTTCTCTTGAAAAGGTTCAGTGCTGGAGATTCTGTAGTCTCCCTCAAAACCCCTTTCCATTTATCCTTTGAGGTGGAAAGATTCTCCCCAAATATCTTATCTCAAATCTACTTGAACTCAGCTTCTAATTACATCAGATACCAATACTGACTGTGACTATTTATAATTGAGTTCTCAGGGACAAGCTTACATTAAAATTACTGTGAGGACTTAAAAAGCACCTCTTTAAATAGACTTGATAGATTCCATTAGTCTTAAGTGCGGTGTTCAGACTGTCAAATATATATTTTGTATTTCTAGCCCTGCATAATCCCCAACAATTTAGCCAAAAATAATTCAGTCATGCAATGTTCTTGATCCTCTTCAACTGAATTTTCAATTTATCCACTTACATGTATATTATTATCTAATACAAATCTTAGGGGTGGCACAAGCACAGAACACCTATGCTTGTAACAGAGCTGGTGTTGCTTCTGAACTTTTCATGCACCTAAAAAGCTACAGCAGAGTAACCTCAAGAGATTATTTAGAGCTGATGCAAGAGAAGAAAGAAATTTCTTGACACTGAACCCTGATAATTGGAGATTATTTTTTAAAAGGATTTTTTTAAAAAAAAGTATTTTATAATACATTCATCTGTGTCTAACTTCTAGTATCATTAGTCTCAGCTGAGTCTTGTCCAAGCATCAGGGGATGTTTTCATTCTATAAAAACTATTCACTCAAAAAGTACCTGTGAATATGGCAATAATAATTATATTTTAACAAAGCTTACTTTGGTACAAAAGAAAACACCAGTCTTTAAGCTTTCATGAAGTAGTTGCCACTATTGCTGTTATTATTTATTTTCAAGAAAAATTTTTTTAAAATGTATGCAAATTTAGATAAGGAAAGGACTCCATCTTTAGTCCTGACTAAGCAGCATTTCTTTTGAAACAAAAATTACTCTTTTTTGGATAAATTATTTCATTTTATAACACAGGAGAAATAGGTTGAAAATTAGGGTTTCAGGCTCTATTGCACTGCTGAAAATTGAACTAAAAACACTCTCCACACATACAAAATTTGAAATTATTTTAATATATTTGGCATGGCACACTATGATCAAAATTCTTCTATCATTTACACTTCTAAAATATAGACATAACCCCACTGAGCTCAAATATATAACTGTCAAATTTATTTTACATGAATCAGAGTATCCCTATAAAATGGCAGTTCACAATTTAATGAATATTTGCCACAAGACTAAATTCCATCATATCCTTTAGATATTTAGCAATAGCAGCACCCCAAAAGCAGCATCTGTCTGCATCACCTTGGCAATGGTTGAACAGAAATATTTGCTAAGAAGTGAGGTTTAACCAATGGACTGGAGACTCACACTTGGCCTGGGCTTGAAATACCATCTTTGTATCACCATGCAGAAAATTTTTGTTCCTAGAGGAGAGATCAACCAAAGTGTTCAGAGCAGCACATCCCTGCTGTTTGTTTTGCATACCACAGATTAAAGGGGACTGTATTTTAAATTCCAGGTTTGTAATCTTTTCTCTCCGAAGGTCCATATGTACCAAACACAGAGTTTCAATATTCCAAGAATACTTGAGAGGGCACTAATCACAGGAGGAGTCAGGAATGCAAAGTTGCCAGCTGTAACATAAAATGCAGTTAATCCCACTGATTTACAATAGCACTAGAAATCTAATGAATGATAACTATTCCATACATAATGCATAAAATAATCACAGAGCTTTTGGAGATATGGAGGTTAAGAAGGATATAGGAGTATCAAATTACCCATGTTTATTAATAGTTTTGTGGATATTTTCCTTTTATTTAAAATAACAGCATTGATATGATAATGTGTAAAGGAAAACTGGTCCTACAATGCTTTTTTAAAAAGATGAACACACTGTTTTCCAAGGGCATGGTTTAAAGCAAGGGAAGTTCACATAGTTAACAATCAGGCAAGGCAAATTTTAATTCATGGCATTTAAAATCTAGATGTCAGATATCACGCCAGTGTCACAGTGCAATTTAATGCAAAAAGAAAAGAGAACTTTTCACTGAAACAAATTGCTAAATTGGCACTGCATTATTCACAGAAATTCAACATAAAATCCATCAGAGACAGAGATCACTGAGATACATGTGCAAAGATAAAAAAGTGACTGCAGCTGCTGAATGTAGGGTCCAAGACTCCTGAACTCTGCAACAACCCTAGAGCAGCTGAATCTGTTTCTGGATATTTTTATTAAAGAGAATTACAACTGTTGATAAAACATATCTTCCCTCTAAATTTGAAAAATTAGAGCTTGAAGGATACTATAGTATCAAACTTCCAATCACAGAGAGTTAACAATATATGTTCAATGAATTTTAAATGAAACCGGCTCTTCTCCCTCTGACTTTTTCATTAAGACACATGCAATGGAGAGTGAAAGAATTCTTGAAAATGTTGCTGTTATTTATTTCACTTGGCTTCAATCTACTTGGTTTTGTTGTCAGCTCCTTCATTTTTGTTCATTTTTTGGTGTTTTTTTGTTTTGTTTTGTTTTGTTGGAGTTTTTTTGGTTTTTTGTTTGTTTTGTGTTTTCTGGGGTTTGGGGGGGTTGTTTTTTCTTTCTTTGGGTTTGGAGGATTTTTAGATGGTAGCTCCTTGTCACCTAGACTTCTGTTGTGCTTTAAATTAATTTTTTATATTTCCAGAATTATGCAAAGCTCATTCCTGGAGCTACTGTTGGACGACTACAGAAGGATTCTGGAAATATTCTCCAGCTGATCATTTCTGCATATCAGGTAAGATGGGTGCAATGCAGCTTCTTCCTTCACGTTTACATATTCAACTTTAGTTTGCAGTTTGGTAAAAAGATATGTCTTTGATTCCTTTTATGAAATTGAATGATTACGTAGTTTTTTATGTTAGGTGCTGACCTTAACAGGAAAAGTGTTCACTCTGAGGATTAAGTAAGCACAGAAACAAAATTCCTATAACCTTCTGTCAATCCTTAGTTCTGCTGGAATGCTGAATTTTTATCTTTGTGTCATCTACATTGCCTTCTTCATATTCCTGTATTTTACACCTACTCTTAATGCTTCTTTAATATTCAGGTCTCTCAGTTCCACATCTCAACAGGGACCCAAGTCTCTTCCTGTTGGTAGCTGCCACTAGAGCAGACAAACAATTGCTTTGCAGGAATATCTGGGGAAAAAACCACTCTTCTATGCTCAGTGCTCTTCTCTGCTTTAGCAATTTGATGCTGCCTCTGTGGGGCTGTTCTGGGGTTTTCAAAAAGAACAATACAGGAGCCAGCATGGGTTTGTTTAGGTAATGCCAGGACTTGAACGGGTTTGTTTAAGTAATACAAAGAAACACTTTAATTATGTCAGGAACATAAACACAGCACTGCTCTTCAGAGCTTTGTTTGTAAAATGCATCCTGAGTGCCTAGCTCTCTTCTGTCAGAGGAATGTTTTTAGGCAGTTGTACAGATCTTTGCACAGATACATCAATTTACAAACAGGCTGATATCCATAGATTGCTCTGTTCTGTCTCAGCCCAATTTATTAAAAACCTGCTCTACTAGTTGTCTACAATGACAAATAACCCTTTGCAAATAGCTTCTGTTCCTTTCCTTACTTTTTTCCTGCTCTTCTTTCTATCAGCTGAATAAGACAGTCATCACTGTGCCAAAATTACTTTGGTCTTAGTGATAGGAAGGAAACCAAATTCTTCTAAATCTTATAAAAGCAATGAAGGCAATACAATTTCTGAATTACAACTTTTTAAAATGAAGTGCAAAATACCAGGAGTTTCTCCATTTTATGAAAAATTATAAGGGGAGAACTTCAGGGTTAATCTTGGGAGTGTACAAATGTTAATAAATAAAGGTGAGGAAATTTTCTTATGAAAAAAGTTTTTGCTAAACTTTGAGTGGCAATAGAATTTCACTTCTGGATTCCAACCTGCTCCTAGTCACATCTGGTTCCTATCAGCATTTCTTCAAGCTGGCAGTCTAATGTATAGACACAGGTTCCTACATTTAATTGCTGAAATATCATTTTGTTGTCAGTAAGTAATGGAAAAAACACACAAAAGTTGTCTCAGTGCTGTGTCCTGGTGCTTTTGCTGTAACATAAGTTGCCTCACTGGAATACTGAAAATGTGAGGAGTGAATCCTTGCCTCTTCTTCTTAGCATCTGCTTATGTTCCTATGGCCTATGATTTTTTCCCTACTCTCCTTTTTGAGCCTGCTGATACTTTTGGCTTCTGTTGTCTTCTATGACAAGAAGGGGTTCAGTTTCACTGTCTCAAGGCACAATTTTCTTATGCCTATTTTAACTTACTTCTAATGCTTTAAATATTCACTGAGTGCATCTTAGCTCCTGAGTGGTAGGGTTCAGTGAATAACAGCTCTGCATTCACCTTACCTTTGTGTCCTCATAATTTCATTATATTATGTCACTGAGACACCTTCCACACACTGATCTTCTCTCCAAATTACAGTCCCAGTCCTTTAAGTCTCTCCTTGGCGGCTCCATCCCCTTGGTAACTTTATCTGACCATCTGCTTACCCTCCCTGACTCTCAGGAGTGCCTCCTGAGATGTGTAGCCCACACGAGCTTGCAGTACACAGTGAGGGCACACTCAGGTTTATGCAAAGGCACAGTTATGTCTTCTGCCTTGCCCCCAGCCCCCTGCCTCTGTTGGCTTTTTAGCTGCTGCATGCTTTGAGCAGAGCAGGCCCCCGAGCTGGCAGTGGTGACCACGATGCAGCTCCCGAGCTGTTTGGGCTGATCCTGTTCCTGACTGTTCCAGGGCAGGTTTGGAGGAGCTCTGAGCTCTGTGCTTGCTGCCCTGCAGCGGTGGCAGGGAGGGGGCTGCAGGAAGGGTGCTCCTGCCTTTGGGCCATAACTTGTCACAGCCTCATCCAGGCACAGCATGTCTGGACCACGCACCAGACATGGTGCAGAGCGGCACGTATGTTCTTAAAATCCCACATTTCTTTCAAGATGTAAGAAGTGTGCAAGCAGCAACATGTCACACTCAAAATTCCCCAAAGTCCATTTTATTACACTTAACCTTAAAGGTTAACAATCTTATTGTTTTGTGATTGAAAAATCTTCCAAGCAGGAAGCACTAAATACCCCTTTATTTGAGAGGAGTAAGGATATCTGAATTTTTTTCAACTGTGATGAAGGAAACGGCAGGAGACCTACAGTTGAAAATCACATGCAAAACAGAGCTAATACAACTTTTGTTAGAGACTTTTCATTATACTCTCAAAAGTGTAATTCAATGTCCTGTGTCTCTGCTTGTTCACTCACAAGAAAAGGAATAAATAACTTTTTGCTCCCTGGGAGTAGAGTTAGGCTAAATCTTCTAACACTTTTAAAGTCTTCTTGAGTGTTTACTTGCTGTGCAAACACAGGGTTTGCTAATGCCATTCACCATGTGTTGTCATATAAGAGCTTCAGAGAGGAAGTAAGTTAAGAAAGTCTGAGCTGTCAAAATATTTGTTGCAAGGAGTTCTCATGTTCTTTCCAAGTATAGTTTATTTTCTTCTGTAAGCATATTTCTGCCTGCTTTGTTTAGCATTGAATTCTGCACAACTTCATGTTGTAGAGCTGTAGGCTAAAATGCTTTGTGACAGATAGCAGGCCATTTAATTAAAGCCACTCAAAGAATTTAAAATTTCAGAAAAATTACCCTTTTTTCTCCAGTTTGTAATCCCTGCACTTACACAAAAATGAGAACAAAGAAATAATGTATTAGAAAGGACAGGTAACACAAAGGCATGAGTATTTAGTACTTTTTTGCCTGTTCCATTCAGAAAATTTTTTGAACCACAAATGTTTCTCTGTGAATGGCTTAAAGCTGCTATTTGCTATTAACTGTCTGCTATTTGTCCTCAAACTATGGCCAGACAGTTGAGTAGTTTTAAAGCATCATTAGAAGTACTGACACATATTAGGATCTAAAAACCTTGAATTTATCACAGTTTGTGTTCACTTTCAATGCTGTAAGATGAATAATTTGATCTCTTACAACAGCAAGGTACATTCAAATGACCCAATACAGACTCCAGAATTCAAAGTATTACAAATTGGTGTTCAGCAGCATTTCATTTTCTCTCTGTTGCACTCTGCACCGTGTAATTTTGCAGCTAGTGGAGAGAGACTACTGGTGATACATCCTGCAACCTAAGCAAGTGCCCTCAGTCATAGCTTTAGCTAGAGATTTGCTGGTTTGGGTCCTTTTGGGAGAGTCCAGTTATGACAAACAAATTATTATTGACAACTCTGCATCGTTTCAATAGTGACACAAGCACCTACCTCCAAATCAAAGGGAAATGGAAATTTGGGCATATTCAAACTTACCAGCATTACAAACCTGTTGCTCAGGGCACAATTTTACAACTCTAAGATAAATTTCCTAAGAATCCAGAACATGTACACAGGACAGGGAGTTGTCTATGCAGGTTTATACCTATTCTATTTTTACTTTGATTTACCACACCAGACCTTTACTCCATTGAGTCATCCTGCTACCTTGAGTAGAATGACTCACTGAAGTAAGGTCAGCAAGTTTTCTGTGCTCTGTTTGAAGGGCAGGGGATATTTAGCAAGCAATTAAATTTCTATGAGCACAAAGTGAAGTCAGTGAGATGTTTTCTCCGCAGTTGCTGAGGTACTTTTGAAAAATTTCCATTTACTGGATCCACAGAATAATGAAGTCATAGGGAATTTCCCCGTGGCTTGTGATAGGCTTTGAATTAAGGTTATGTAAGCAAAGTTGCTATAAAGTATTTTAAAGTCTTAAAATGTAGACATCTAGTATAAGACAGCCTGTGACTCACTAAATGGAAGTTTGATGAACAAATTGATTTAAATAATGGGGATGTTGTTGAATACAGGTTAAAATAACATAAACAGCTCATGAAGCAGGAATGTCCATTGTGAGAAGAAAGGAAGGGAGGGAGCAATATTGACACAGTTTGGCTAATCAGGAAAAGCCCAGACCTAGCAATGCAATCAGGGACACAAATCTACTCCTCAGAAAGTCCAGACCTAAAACCTGCATCAGTCAGCAGAGTTATGAAAGGTGATTCAATAAAACATTGAATTTGTTCTGCTGGAAGGGCAGGAAATAAGCCCTGTGATAGCAGATATTAAAGTGATACCACCATTGCTTTCCACTGAGTCTGTCAGCATTTGCTTTATTTTGCTCGTTCCACATTTCTTTTGCAAATAGAGGGTTCTGTAAACAAAGTGCCAAAGCATGAGTGTGCTCCCGTGTAAGTCAGGATAAATTACAGACCATGTTCCTCAGACATGGAGCAGCGGCAGCACATGGCAGTGTTATCACTCCATTCATCCCACATTTTTTTCCTTGAAGGAGCTGAGGTCTGAGGTTGAATTGGAGATCCTGGGAGAGACGGAAGGGCTCAATCTCTCCTTCACGGCCATCTGTAACAATGGGACCTTTTTTCCACATCAGAGGAAATGCTCTCATGTGAAAGTGGGAGATACAGTAAGTGAAGAACATATTCTCCAAAGACATGAACTTCATATAATTTAGGACACCAAGGTAGAGTTTGCTTTTTATTAAAAGATCTTCCTCCAGACAAGTCACCAAAAAGCAGGCAGTATCTATGGCCCTCTTGCTCTGTCCTGTGCTCACACGTCCCAAGCACCCTGCAGAGCTCCCTGTGCTCCCAGCAGCCCCATTCTCTCTTCCAGGTCTCTTTCAATGTGACTGTTAGTCTCGCTTCGTGTGAAAAAACCAGAAGGCTTATCAAGATAAAACCTGTGGGCCTCAGCGATGTGCTGGAGATGGAAATTCATCCCCTCTGCAGCTGCGAGTGCCAGGCGAAGGCCGAGAAGCAGAGCCCGAAGTGCAGCCAAGGGAAAGGCTCCCTGGAGTGCGGGGTGTGCGTGTGCAGCCCCGGCTACGTGGGGCCGCGCTGCGAGTGCCACGAGAGCTCTCTCGGTGCCAGCTCCTGCCGGGGCCCGGCCGAGCAGAGCTCCTGCAGCGGTAGAGGCGACTGCTATTGCGGGCAGTGCCTGTGCCACCCGTCCCCCTATGGCAAGGTCTACGGGCCCCGCTGCGAGTGCAATGACTTCTCGTGCGTCCGGCACCGCGGCCTGCAGTGCGCAGGTACGGCCCCTCACGGCTGCTGGGAGCGCCCCCGCTCCGGCCTCTATGGCTCACCCTCGGCTGGGAGCTTGGGAATTTGTATTTTCATCATATACTCAGTCGCAGTCAATTCAGTTTAAAGAGTTACTGGTTATGAATGGTCTTTAGACTTAAAATAGTGTCAGCTATGCTATTATAAATCGGAAGTATTTACAAATTAGGTCGTGCACTGTCAGGAGACAAGATCTGCATGGAGGGCTCCAGTAAAGAGAATGGAGCTGCACTGGCTTACAGCCAGGATAAGCAAAAATCTGATCCTCTGGCTTAAAACTGAACATTCTGTGAGAGAAAGAAAGATGTTAGAAAAGAGAGTTGGAGAGAGCAAAATATTTTCTGTTAAAGAGAATAATTTTAAAGATCATTCTTCAGATTCTTTCATTCAATCAATGACTGATTTGAAGTATAATAAATGTTTTTGCAGGCAATGGTGACTGTGACTGTGGTGAATGCAGATGCCACAGTGGATGGACTGGTGAATACTGTAATTGCACAACTGATACCAGCACCTGCCTTGCTGAGGATGGGACACTGTGCAGTGGGAGAGGTGAATGCATCTGTGGGACGTGTGCTTGCACCCATCCAGGGGCTTCAGGCCAAACGTGTGAAAAATGCCCTCTCTGCGGTGACCCCTGCAGTTCCAGATGGTAATGTGGTGGCTTTAAACCTCTGATGTTTATATCATCCAGGTATCTGTTTCCTACACAGCCTCAGCAGTGTGTTTACTGCCATGTCTGTAGACTGAATTTACAGTCCAGAACCCAAGAGCTTCTTTGTCCTTTGAGGTGGGTAGTCACAACACATACATCAATCATTCACGAGCATTACTCTTGTACAAAAGGACTTATGTGAAACAATTAAGCCAGCACAGGTAAAAGTTTACACCTCCACTGCTGTCCCTGGCTGTACAACTAATCAGAATGGTGGCCTTATCTGACACTTATATGGCCTCACAGAAGAATTTGGCATTTGTACTACCATTCTCATAAATATGAGTAAGGTCATGTTGTCCCCTCAAGCTTCACACCTTCCCAAATTCATAGTCCAAATTCAGTTAAGCTTGGCTGAATTGAAAAGGTGTAAGTATAAAAAACTGCATAATAGTTTGGGAATGAATAAATGGGTAGCTGTATGTCTTGTATAAGTTGGTGAGAAATTGATTGTCAATGGTGAAATGTCTTCTGTCCACTGAGCATACTCAATTTATGTAGCTTTCCTGCTGTGATGCACGGTGCCAGTTATGGTGCATGACAGGAAAGGCAACCAAAACCACTCAGGTTATGAAGATGACCACTCTAAGTACACCATTGCTCATGCTTGTATTACATGAGCTCTTGTAGGGCTGCAGTCCAAATGGAGCAGTCTTCAGCAGAAATTTAAGCTAGAAGGTGGATTAGACTTCACAGAACACATGTTTTTAATGACCCTGGCTTTGCTTTTTGAGTGCTGAGCAGTTTAGGTTGCACTGCTCATGATGATATCCTGTCTGCTTATTCAGAGTTGAGACCAATTTCTCTCCAACACCTGTATTTTCATTCATTGTCACTGCAGTCTACAATGTATCTGAGTGGAAAGCTATTCTATGATCTGATTAATTCATTGATCTCTTTCTGTTAGTGCTAAATTTGCCCTGAGAAAATGGAGCCTCTCAGCATGTTCAAAGGGAATTTCTGCATGCAACTGCTCTAAACAAAAAGGACAATGCTGCTGCTTTGCTCTGCCCAATCTGGCAAAGAATAGGAAATATAAAGTTACATCATAGGCATTACATTAACCCATTTAAACATGTATATTGTATGCAGTGTTGGATCTTTTCTTTCTGTTTCAGTGTCTTCCCATGCTGAAATGCAGGGCACAAAAAGCCAAGAGAGAGAGAACACTGGGAATACCTGGGAGGGTAAATGAGAGAGCTGAAAGACCAGGTCAGAGAGGGTGGAGATCAATGGCAAGGCAGCTGAGAAAGAGAGTGTAGCATGAGAAACATGGTGAATATGACAAAACCACCACCAATACTGAATTTATCTCCATGAGATAGAGGCTATCCCATTACCCACTCACTTTTACTATTCACCATTTCCAGAGCAAGGGATAAAGTCACCTCCATCCCCAAAGATAAACTCAGCAGCCTCAGCTTATTCCCATGGATATATGTAACTCAATACAACAGGAGATAGCCAGGGTTTTTATGTTTTGTTGCAGTTCTCCTTTTTCCTTTCCTTTTTCCTCCCTTCTTCTCTCCCCTCTTCTCCTCTCCTTTCTTTCCCTTTTTTTTTTAATGAAGTCAGTCCTTCAGGCTGCTTCTCAGAGTCTCAGCCACTCAATTTGGCTGAAGCTATTTGTGAAAAATTAGCAAACACGTTTCCCATCAGAAATGTTCATATATGAATTCTGTTTGTTGTTTTATTTTCCATTTGTAAACCCTGAATTTATTAAAATCCTCATTGAATTTACAGGGAGATTTCTAAAGGAATTGGTATAGATTCTGGTTTTAAATAGTATTTCAATCATTCCACCACTGAATAAAAGATAATTTTCCTGTAAGTTTCATTAGTATAAATTGGATCTAAGTAATTCCTGAGACAAGCAACCATATTCAAGAGACAACTGTTGAGACACCTGGAAAGTGTTTTAATGCATTATTCAATAGACTTGCAACAAAGGCAAACTCATAGTAGGTGCCTCAGCTTGATCTCTTTGAAGTCAATTTCAGATATTGTTCATCTGATAGGAATTTCTTCAGCTGGTATTTAGTGTGAGAATATTTACCATTCGGAATATTTTTTTTTTTTAATTTTTGAAGTGGAACTTTACATGTGAGTAATCACATGTCTGATAGACCTACATGAATAATGTTGCCTGGGGTTCTGTCTGGTAGCTAACAAACCGGGAGAGAAAAGAGGACAAGACAGAGCTTATCCACAGTACCTTTATTCAGGTGGGGTTTTTTTCTCCTTTGGTTTTGTTAGGATTTTTTTTTTTTGTGGCAGTACCTATCATATTCCTGAGAACTGTATCCATAGCAGAAGACCTTTTATTTAGCTGCTTTTTAAAATGCAGATGCACACATGCTGGCTTTTGTATTGTTGCTTTGTGGCAGGCAGAGATTGATGAGCTGCTGAATTATTTTCCACAGGAGCTGTGTGGAATGTCACTTGGCTGCTGATGACAAGTCACTGGGAGATTGCAGTGAAAAATGCAAATTGGTTGATGCAACTGTCAGCATGGAAAAGGGTTGGTATACTCAATCTTCCTCTCTTATGTGTGTGTGTGTGATTAGCAGGAGGTTCCACTTTCAGTAATTTTATATTTGAAAGTAGCCTTGTTTTTCTGCTGTGGAATTATATTATGGGTCATAAGGGAATTACTGTCTGTCTGTGGCTCTTCTGAGGCAAGAAGGAAATGCAGAACTCGGCTGGTATGAGGCTTCCAAGTAATTTATTTGTCAGATCATGCCTATTTTCTAAGTAGTTTATGCAGGAAAGTATAGAATTTAATAGATACCAATCCCTGCAAATCAGTGATATATTAAAGTTCCTGAGTTTAAGTTATGCCTGTACCATGAGTTCCAGCAGGGCTTCTTCAGCCTTACAAATACAAAACCTGACTCCTGTCCTTAGGCAGATTCTTGGTTACAGCTGGTGACTAAACACAGCCCTTTAACCAGTGGCAAAGACATTTCTTGTATTCTGAAAGGCTAAGAACATCTTTCAGCTGTTTGCTTTAATTCAAAAGTGCCTTTCATCAATGGAAATTTCTGGAATAGGAATTAATCTTGAGTAAAATAGTACTATCAGGAAAAAACCCAACAAACCCCACCCCAATCAAAAAGAACCAAAAGAAACCTTTAAATCAAAAAGTGCAATTTTATTTTTTTTTCTGTAAAGGAAGGTGCCTGCTCAGCAGGCAGCCTGTGTTTATTCTAGTGGGAATTCTAGTCCCAACCCTATGGCGCAAGCAATTGTTAAGCAAGGCAGGACATAGGCTAGTTATATCCACATCACAGATGTACCATAAGCATTAAACAAGACAAATGTAAGAATGGAGATGAATCCTCATTCATTCATGTGTGCATGTCTAAGGTTTGTATCTGCAAGCTCTTGGAAGCCCATCCAGAGCTGTGTGCATGCAGAAATGTCACTGGTGTACATCCTTCCAGCAGAGGTACACCTTTTGTTTTTGAAGGCAATACTTCAGTATATATTTATAAATATAAAACTATCTTTACAGGCTTAAAAGACATATAAGCACTTGTATTGTATGTCTTCAGTTAGTAAAGTTTTCAAGTTGCTTTTGTAAGATGGAAGATATTTGTAGCTAGGAATATAAAATATTATACTTTTAAATATAATGAATGCTAATTGAGAGCAAAAACAGCCTTTTATATGGTTCTGTTTACATACAGAGGTCACAGGAATATGAACATGGCAATATCATCTCTTATTCCTGCATATTTCCTTTTTTTTCATGTCCCATGCTTCCCTGATTGGGACTGTCAGCTACTTCTTTAGATTTAAAATTTATTTACAGCAGTAACTGCAACCTTCATGTTCCCATCCAGATGCCTCAAAAAAAAAAAAAAAAAGAAAAGAAAAGAAGCAGCTGTTGCAAACTGTTTCATCTGAAATGCTTGGGTAGCCTCACCAAGAAGTCCTGAAAGAACAACAATTACCCTTTAAAATAATAGCTAAAGTACAATAATGGAATAATAACTATTATCTGAACAAAACCCACCAATCTGAAAGTTGTATAAGTAGCACACCACATAATATTTAAGACATGTCATTGAGCAAATTCATGGGGTAGTATACCTCTTTCTGGCTTATGTTTTCATTTCTTTAATGCTTCAAGGCTTTTGGGGAAAGAAAGAAGTAAAAGCTCTAGGTTAAATAAAACATTAGCACTTCAAAAATTTTGTTTCTATTTGTACATGGATGTTGCAATACAATGACTGGAAGTGTGAAGCAACAAAAAAGCGTGGGCTTTACATTTTCCTGTTTCCTGGGAGTGCCCATTTTAGGCTCTGAGTCGTGCCTTTCCCCTCCCTGCTTTGGTTCTGGGTTTGCCAGGGGTTTCTTCTCCTGCTCCCCACCAGCAGGTGAGGTCAGCCCAGGGATCTGCCAGGACTTGGGGTGTCCAGCAGCTCTGTAGGTGCTGATGGCTCCACACCTGCTGGGCTTATCTCCACAGCAGGCACCACTTTCAAACTTCTCTTTTCATTCACTTTTAATACTTGAACACTTCAATTAGGCTAATCACCCATTTGCCGCATAGGTGTAGGAGGAGCTCTTGTTGCTCTACTCACTAGGCAAGAGGAACCAAAACTCCTAAAAGGCATCTCCTGCCAGCACCCCAGCCTCAGGGCAGCAGGCTGCTCCTGCCACAAGCCCAGCAGGGACAGTTATACTTTCCTTGGAGAACCTGAGTTTTTCCTACCCCATAGTGCTGACACCTCACAAATTCCCAGTGCAGCAGCAAAGTGGGTACTGGAGGCTGAATAAACCTCTCTGTCAGCTAAGCTCTGCTATGAGTCAGAGTGAGGTGAACTCTGCTCAAAAAAAGCATTTTGTTGAGGAAAAGGCAAACACGAAAGGGCATAATGACATTTAAATTTGCAGTCAACATTTTTGTTGTTAAATCTTTCATAAATGTATCTGCTATGAAACAGTCTTTCATGCTTTGAGTCTCCTGCTTTCCACTGTTACCTGATTTCTCCTCCAGTGTAACTCCAGTTATTTCAAATACAATTTCAATTACCAGAATTAGGCTGCAGAAGAGTGTGAAAATTCACTGCAGAATGTGGAAGATTACATGGATGTAAATTACAGGAATTTACCTACGTAGGCAAATTTTTATGCTGATGAACTGCAAAGAACATATGCAATGGTCTCTCTTTAGTGATCCCTCATTCTAAAAATAATATCAGAGAAATAAAAATGCTAACCATAAGCTGGATTCTGAATAGCTTGAACTGGCATTTTCGCTTTCATTTCTACATCATTGCACATAATCAGTATTCTGCTCCCCTTGCTTTCAAATTATGACATTAAACAAAAAACTACCATGTAAAAATAACTAATCTATGTACAGTTACTGCCTTCTAGATGATATTTGGTATATGCTTGCAAGTTTTTTCTCCATTTTCAGGATAGCTAACAACTCTCCTTATCCTTTTTTTTCCTCTTGGTAAGCAAGTTAGTATTTTGAGTCTGCTTGCTTAAAAGAGTTGGGAAAGTACAAACATTGCAAAACTTTTGTCAGTGTTACTGGAACTGTGACATGCCAACAAGAGCCGTAAGTTTGCAGTTCATGGCCTTTCTAACAGAATCAGATCTTGTTAAATCAGCAGGTCTAGGCTGCCTGTCCCCTTGGTAGATAACACAAGGTGCTGCCACCAAGGGCCAGCAAGAGGTTAAACACAAGGCTCAAATCAAGAGCAAGCTTCCATTAAAATCCAACCAGCTAGGGTTCTCTTTTTATAAAAAGCAGAGAAAAGGCTTGGAGGGTAGTTCAATAGTTCCATCTTTTCTATGATGTTTAATAGTATTTTCTATGAAACCAAATCTTATTAAGCAGTATGGGGAAGAAAATAATAGAGCAAGCATTTTTTTTTAATGTAGTGTAGGTTTCTTTAAAAGGCTCTATTCTTGTCTGGTTTCTATTCAATTACTCTTCGTATTAAAGTTTGAGGACTTTAAGATTTTTAGCACAATTGCTTATGAAATTTCATTAAGAGTTTTGAATGGGTCGAAAATAATGGTCATGACAATCATTTTAAAGAAATATTTGAGAAGCCTACTCTTTTTCTTTCTTCTAAAAATAAATCCTATTAAGTTTGACTAAAATATATTGAAAAGCATACCTAGATTTCCAGTGACACCTCAAATCATGGACTATATGAAAACATAAACATTCAGCCCCAGAGGTATTATTGTACACAGGTATAAAGTATTTTTTCCTCTGTAAAATATTATATTATAGTTTCACTCCAAATATGACATTTCTGGCTCTGCACTTGTACTCTCACTTTCTGATTGCTTATATGCTTTATATTGTCCCTCAAAGTCAGCTTCCTTCTGTCTCTCTGTTCCCTTTGAATGAATTTTTCTGAGCTCCCCAGTGAGGAATAACCTGGAAGGAAAAAATGGGTTAAATTTTTCTGCAGTCAACAGTAAGTGGAGGGATGAATAAATGGGGTCAGACTGTCATCTCAGGTCACTTTATCTGCTTCACTCAGAATCCCGTTACAAAAATCTCAGATTGGCAGTTTTCTGTTATTAATCTTTATTATCCTGTTATTAATCTTTATTTACTGTTACTCTTGTAGCAGTGCTGGACACACAGTGACCTTTGAGGGGCCTGTTGTGTAGGAAATGAATGGCAGCCCTTTTAACAGCACCCACAGCTGCTTGATGTATGTATATCTACTCCTGAAACATGATCTACAGGTGGCAGGAGTAGCAGCAAACCAAAGGAACATACTTTGTTCCGCTGGTTACTTTGTTCCATAATTTGAGGCTATTACATTTCCTAGACATCTGCCAGTTAAGAGTTTTGGGAGCACTTCCAATTCATTGAAATTCACAGTAAACTAAAGTAACAAGGTGCACTAGATGGTCAGTGCAGATTGACAACATCTGGATCAGTTCTTTGGAAATATAAGTGAAAAATCAGAAACTAAACAAAGTTGGGATTGGAAGAAAAGCCATTAAATTTAGTAGAAATTCTGACAGTATTTTTGCTTTTGTCTTTCACTCTTTACCATCTGCAGACAAGGCTGTGACAAACATAATGCCAGCAGTCTCTCTGGTTATTAAAGGTTAAATTTCATTTGATCTGATGAATTACTTTTTTCCTTCCCTCTGCAGATTATTCAGAGGATAAATCCATTTCCTGCTCTTTGCAGGGAGAAAATGAGTGTATAACCACATTTCTACTGGCTGTGGATGAACAGGGAAGGACAGTCATTCACAACATAGAACGGAAAGGTAAGCAGTGAATATTGGTTTTTGTAGGTGAAATCTGATTTAAAACTACAGACAAGGTTAGCAATCTAGAAGCAGAGCTCTTCAAAGCAGCACATCTCCTCCTTGTGTTTGTAGCTCTTCTCTGCCCAGCCAAAGATCTCCTCAAGTACTTATTTAATGCAATAGTGACATAAATAATTGGCCTTTCATGAAAAATGGCCAGAATAATCCTTGGGCTGTAAGAATAAGTTAATTTTTCAGCAACTTGTGCAGTTCCAAGAGGATGATACCGAACATCATTTGCATTATGTGATAAAACTATAAATCGCTTTGAAATTAGATATACAAAGGTGCTTGTAACAAAGGTAGTACTAAAGAAGCACACTTCTCAAACTACATCCCTTAATCCCTAAGATTCAAGTATTTAAAGGTAAGATTTTATCTTTATTAAATACCTTATTATGTATTTTAGGTAGATTTGCAAAAAAAAAAAAAAAAAAAAGAAGAAGAAATATCTTATTTTCACTGACCTCAGTGAGTTCACTGACCTCTGTGTAATGGCCCACCCACAACACTACAATAACCAGTTTCACTGTCATCTGCTGTTCTGCTCCTGGACCTTAAAAAGTGAACTGGGATGAGACCTCAAGAAATTCTCTAGAAATACAATTTCATTCACGGAACTGAAGTCAATATGGCACCAGTAGCCAGAACACCAGCCCGGGACTCAAAACAGAGCTTCTCAGAATTAGTTAACTGAGGCCAACAAGCAAAACCAGAATGTGAAATGCAATCATGTAAGACAAGCCAGACTGAAATTAATTTTTTAATGTTCTGAAACCATGGTTCAGAAGAAAATTTCGTGAAAAGGTAGTATTCAGTAACTTTCATAGACAGCACTTTTTAATATTAAAATAATCAAACTTCTTTGGGTTTTGGTGAAGCAAAAATTTCAGCTTTACATCTGACCCTCTGAAATATTGTAAAATTTATTGCAGAACTTGAAATGCAAAATTCCTTCCAAGTCCAACATTTTCAACCAATGCAAAGGAATTTTTTTCTCATTGTTTTCATGAGAGAAATGCAGTTTCCTCTATTTTATCAGTATCTTTGGTCACTTTACTCTGACATAGATATCACTAGAATCTTTTCTTCTGCAACCCACTGAATATCAGTTAATTGAAATAGAACTCCAGCCATAACATTGTAAAATTCATAATTTTGTAAACTCAGCCCTGTTTTTTTATAATTATATTGAAACAGATCTGAAATCAATTTTCTGATTTTTCAGAATCTGTGTCTGTATCCAGCAGTTGCTAATTGTCATGGTAAAAGAGCAGTGAAATAAGGTAACAAATAATTTTAAAACATTTTAATGCAACATTTTTCAGCTGGTTCCACAAACCCTTTAGGAAGCTAGCAGAAGAAAAATAGCATGAACTTGAAGAAAAAAGTGTGCCCAGCTTATGGCAGATGAGAATCTCTTGACTGATTTTAATTGCCTAAAATTTATTGATTGGTTATCCACAGTCGTAACTGGTTTTGTTTCCACAGATTGTGCACAGCATCCAAATATCCCAATGATAGTGGTGGGTGTCACCCTTGCTATCCTTCTCATTGGCATTGTTTTACTTTGCATATGGAAATTACTGGTGTCACTTCAAGACCGAAAAGAGGTGGCCAAGTTTGAAGCAGAAAAATCAAAAGTTAAATGGCAAACGGTATGTGAAATACATTGATTTTATACAAGGTTCTTTAGTTTGGTTACATGATGCACAGCTGCCTTTAAAATTCTGGGTCTTGATTTTGTTCTTTTAAATGGATAGGTTTTGCTGGTAGGTTTTTGCCACATTTACTATTCTATAAAGTAAAATTATGATTCTTTAATAGATGAAAATAATCTAGTGTTTCATCTCCTAGTTTAATTTCTTCCACATGTAAGAATGTGTAGACAACTGGTTTTTTATTAATAGTTTTTAATTAGTAGCCAGTCTTCCGTTAATCCTAACAATGCTATTGTCTGCCTGTATGATTATCCAAGGTGTAGCTCTCTGTTTAGAGCTATTTAGGAAAGGGAGGTTGTTCCTGGCCTCTGTCATGATCCAAGCTCACTCCCACCAAGCAGAAGTGAATGGAACTGTCCCAAATGCAGGGGAAAGGACAGAGAAATCCAGGCCGTGTTTTCTGTCTATAGCTCTGGGCACCTAATGTAAGCTTGCACCACATGTTCTCTTTTCGTCTTTCTTTTCTGCCCTTGACTTTCTTACTCTTTTGCAAAAACTTTAAGGCTTCTGAGGATCTTTTCAAAAAGAGCACGCTGAGTAAGCAGAAAATGTGCTCACACAGCTCCACTCTCCTACAAAGTCCTTCGATTGCAACTTTTTCCAAGAATGGGCACTGTCAGCCTTTCAGCTTTTGACCTGGGAAAAATCACTAACTTACAGGCAAGGCCACCTGAGAATGTTTTCTTTAATGTTCAGGAGAGCTAGGTATGGTAAGATGGAAGGGAAGGATACAGTTGATAGAAGTATTTAAATTTCTTCTCTGTCAGAAGAGTAAAGGATAGGAAGTGATTGATGAGAGGCCAGGATGGAAAGCTCAGGTGAGACTTGCCCTTCTCCCAGCACACAGTAGGTACTGTATGTGACGAGAGCACCATGACAAGTCACACCTAACTGCTGAGACACTCTGTGGTTTTATAAATGTCTAATTGACAGATTTGATACACAAATTTTATCAGACACATTTGATGAGGTATTGTTTGATGATGTGCATTACTTTAATCTGGGAGGCTGATGTGAAGGGAAGCATGTTCCTGAGCCCAGGCCGGTTTGTGCTGCCTGAATTCACATCAGTCTGGATTTCAGTGGCTTGGAACACAAGTGAGCTACCAAAGTCCTCAAAGATCCATTACTTCTATACAAACATTGTGTGACTCCCATTTAAACTGTTTTTGTTTGGGTTTTTTGTTTGTTTGTTTTTGTTTTGTGTTTTTTAGGAAACAAATCCACTGTACAGAGGCTCAACAACCACTTTTAAAAATGTGACTTACAAGAACCAAGATATGCATAAAAGACCCATGGCTGCAGGCTTCTATTAGCACCTCCAACACTACAAACTTAAGTTTTACTGGCAGGAAATCTGAATCTAAACTTGTTTCTTCTCAGCTGATTATGTGATATTTGTTTACAAGTTGCAGTGATATAACATTCTGTTAGAGAATATATATCTTATGTTGGGACAAATAAAGATAACATATTAGTAGTAAGGGTTAGTAGAAGTATTTTTTTAAAATGACCCTTTATTGTTACAGCCCCGTCTTTAAAAAATGGCATAAAAATAATTTTAATTTTGTCTTTAATGTTGAGGATTCTAAATTATCATGTAAGCTTATTTTTTGTTAAATTGGATATATACAGTGACCTTCATAATTCTTTGTTCACACACATGATCTCATAAATTAGTGTTTAGGAATGTATTTGCACCTGTCTTTGTGGGTGTAAAAATTTTGTGGGCTGGTTTAAATTTAGAAAACATTTTGGTTTTTTTCATGAATGCAGTAGTTTAAACTACTGAGGATTGAGCTTTCTCATTTCACCTGTGTGACTGAATAGTTTCTCACTGGAAAAAAAAGTAGTGATATTGCCTGTCTTCTGTAAATGTAAGTTATACAGAAACATTTCTTCTCTAATTCTTCTTTATTGTCCTGTTTCTCTCTTTCTCTTCCTTGTTGCTCTTTGATGTTCTTTAAGGACCTAGGCCCTGGGATTATCTCAGGGAAAGTTAAATCAAGCCAATCAAGCCTTATTCACCTGCAGTTGTTTTCTGCTCCAGACACAGACTGCTTTTTTTCTATTTATTTAAATCTAGTAAAAAGGATACAGAGAAAAAGATAAATATTTGTAAATTAGAGACCCCAGTAGACACACTTTCAAACCAGAGGATTAGCAGAACTCCATTTCACATTTACATCCTGTAAATGATTTGGGTGCTCACAATACACCTCACATGCTGGGCCCTCACACAAAGTGGCTCAGGAGCCCTTTTCATGCAGAAATGCTCACACAAAAGGTTTACTACCACACACAAAAACAGTACTTTTTTTTTGATACATCCATAGTTGTGAGGTTCTTTCAATGCCCAACAGCCAAACTGCTTATTCTTGTGCATAATAACATATTCGGTACTTTTGGGCTGAGTTGTTTGGTTTTAGATTTGGCTTGGTTTTTTTCCCCTCAAACTGAACAACAAAAAGATTTCACTTAATATTCATTTCCATTATGTTAATGAGGAATTTTAAATCTCCATTTTAGCTAATAACAAATGAATTGCAATTTTTAATTGTAATCTGTTAGCATGCATAGCACTGGATAAAGAAAGTATAAAAGCAACTAACATGCTGGCTAAGAAAAATTACAACATAGGAGTACTTTAAGGTAACAATAATGAACTTTATTTTTTAATATCACTTTTCAGCTGCATTTTTTTGCTACTCTGAAACAGATGGTCAAAATGTGCATATGAAGGTACTTAGAAATTAAGACTTAGAAATCAAAGGTACTTTGGCACCGTTATAAATTATCACATACATTCCCTAAGGTAAATAGGGAGTTTGATCTGAAAAAGTATTGGTCTGAATGTATTTGATCTGAAAAAGTTGATGTCCATTTTGTTATAAATATTTACCAAGTCTGTGCAACTTCAGTCTCCGTATCCTCCACAATTTCTGGAACTGAGACTGGTATATTAGCTAGCTCTGACCCATGCCTGTTTTAGGGCCTGATCCAAAGCCTACTGGAGTCAATGGCTACAGATGTGGATCTAGTTTCAGTGAAACTATTAGTTTTGGTTTACAAAGATTGTTTTGTTTAAACAAACTGGTTAATACTGTCTAATAGTGAATTAGAACCTATATGCATATATCTGCTCAAAAAGAAATAGTATCAGATGCCTTTGGAAAGAAGGTGATGCTAGAACCACCAAAACTGCAGCAGTGTGATGGAAATGATGGCTGTGATTAAACTGGAACAGATTCACATCTGTGTTCTGGTATTCCTGCATATCTCACAGTGGAAACTGCACAGATAAAGGCTCACATCTGTGGCCCTTCCAACCACTGGACTCCCACAGATGTCAGTTCAAGTTACATGTGGGACCAAATCCTGTTTTCCTGGCACATGGGTAAACTCATGGCATGCAAAGCTGGCCCCTGAATCTGCTCAGATTCCACTTGGGTGAGGGTTGCCTAAGGGACTAGGGAAATCTGGATTTTACCCATGTAGGTTATCTGTTACTCATTTATTTCTCATGTAGAAATATCAAATCATAAACTTTCTCTGAAAGAAATTAAATTTTTTTATTACTTTTCAAGTAATAAAAATCTATACTGTTTATTAAATGCCTTTTAAATTCTGTTTCTGAGATCTGATTTTGCTGCTCACTTTTAGGGCTGAAAGCCTTTCTCCTGTAGGCTGCCCACATCAATATTCCAACACATCTCAGCCTTCAAAAGTTAATAACAAAGTGGTGTTTGCATTTCAAATCAAACACTTGGTGCTCTACATTCCCTGTTCCTACAATAGATCTAATTTCATAAACCTTCTCACCCTCTTCCCATCACTTGAGTCTTCTGATCATCATCAGAGATCTAATTTGTTATGTTTACAGTCCAATTGCTCCTCCTAACAATCTCTCTCCAAACTATCAAAGATGTGCAGGAGCCAGGCAGGATGATTTGCAGTTTCCCTACTGTGACTGACAGTACTATAAATTTTCTGTGCACCTTCCAAATTGTCAGGATGGAAATCACTCAAACAATTAAGAATTCATCAGAAGAGAGAAAACAGAAGGACTTGGTGAGGAAGGTTTCTATTATTGAGGGACATCAACTCAACTCATACATATGAGCCATCCTTTAACAGCATTAATCTAGATCATAAATTTTGACTAAACTCCCAGGTTTCAAGAACTTTGAAGATCTCACTTGGCATTCACCCTAGAAACAAGTGTGGTATTCATCCCTTTTTTTGAACTTTCATTTTCATCTTGTAGAATTTTTATCACAGTTCATATTTTTCTCTTTTTAATTTATTTTCCTCTATCAAGCTATAAGTGAGTTTGTGTGTGGTAAGTGGGATGAAAAAGTCTTTCTGCTGTTTTCACAAACACAGTTTTGACCTGAGGCTGGACCTTGAGATTGGCCAAAACATTTTTTAATAGTAATACTTCTATTCACTAATGAATTTAATTGAATAAAAGAATAATCATCAGCAATTTTATGGTGTTTGTATATCTCATACACCGTATAGAATAGTAATTTCAGTAATGTATGTTAAATGGACAATTTTTCATTTGATTAATAAAAGGTGCATGATAATTTGTATTGTAAATGTCCAGATTGCATTCAAGTTTGTTTTGTAATGTAACTAGTGGGTAATGAGCCTCGGATGCAAGACTTGGGTGTCAAGTGCAATATTCTTCATGCTTCATCTGCCTTTATGTAAAAGTTCAAGTTTGTTATGGAGTGTGTATAAGTTATTGGCCTCCAAAACTTATCACACTACATACAATCTAAAAATAAAAAGAGACAAATTTTAGCTTCATCTATTTGAAAGAAACCAGTAAATTATTCAATTTGTTTGTGTAAAAAGGAGTTATTTGACCTTGAATAAAGATTGTAAAATTGAATCATTTTATAATAAGGTGGGGTGGTTTTTTTGTTCATTCTTCATTTTCCATTTTAGCCCATGTTGTTATCACTGTTTTCACATGTTTTCATAAATCTTAGCAAATTTTTCATGCTTTGGTATACCTTAGGAATTCTTTTCCTCCCCACTTCAAAAGACAGGATATGAAATTTAATGTCTAGATTTTTTTCATTTGGGATCCTTTTACTTTTCAAGGAAATGACTTAATGGATGAATGTTGCAAGCAGCCTATTTCTGGAACACTGATTGATGACACATGTAATTTTGTCTTTCTTTAGAACAAGATGATCTTTAAGTTCTCTTCCAGCTCAAACCATTCTATGATTCTTTTGTACAGATTTCTAAATAGCACAAGTTACTTAAAGATCTACTCATTATGTCAGGGTAACAGCAGCAATATCTTTTTGGAAATACACAGCAAAGTGCATATTTTCTCTTTAGCCCTTTCCTGAATGCTGGTTCATAAATCCTCTGGTATGAGACTGACTCTATGTCTGATTTACCAGAAAGCAAAATAATGAAGATAACAAAAAAATCTGTCTATTAATTTGTATTGAATACAAAGTAAGGTATCTAACACAAGGATTATTTCACCTGAGAAGAAATTGGTTAATGAAAGAGGCAAAGTAAATTTCCTTGGATTTCCCCATGCATATACTCTCTAATGAACGCAGTAAGTACTTTATATTAGCTGTGGGATTTTGGAGTCTAATTTTGGAGCATGTAAGCATGGCTGAGAAAACATGATCAGCTCTTGTGGGAAGGAGTGTACAAGGTGCAAAGGCACACCCTCTCCCAACCTGTGAAATCATGTCAGCACTGAGCAAACATTATGTCCTAGAATTTCTGCAAGCATATATATTTGTTCCAAGTGTTACACCCAGTCAAGTTTTTTTCCAGCTAGGCTGATAGTACTTTGTTAGTGGTTGTCTGTTCTTCCTGAGCTGTTCAGAGTCTTCTAGTAAATCTAGAGTGTAATATTAATAGCTTTATTTTGGGAACACATTAGGCATTCTTTTGTTGGCAAATCTTTGCAAAAACTGCTTCATTCTTCTGTTGATTTCACAGCAACAGTACTAAAAAGAATGTCAAAAAATGACTGTGTTACATTGAAGGATGAATGGCACAGCAGGTGTAGTTTTGCCAAGGATCTCAAATGGAAAGGATAAGGTGAAGAAAGGCTTTAAGAAACAAAGAGGGATGGGCCAGAGGCAGCTCTGGCCCCATTAACCATTTATGTTTTATTGCAAGCATTTAAATATTGGATTTTTTTCCTTCATGCCATATCAAATGAACTACATTCATATCTGCCTGCCTAATATCAATTTGATATAACTGCCAGTCAACAGCCAGTCTGATATGTTAGATTTATAGTAAAAGTAAAATTTCTATCTATTACTAAATCATATACTATAACAAACTATTCCAGACTTGTGCCAAGTGAGCATTTACTGGGGCAAGAGGGATGGAGGGCTTGGAGAGGCAAGAGTTCACCTGGGGATGGCTCATGTGGCACAGTAAGAGTCACGTAGGTAGTAACTCTCTCCATTTCATGCCTGTGAAAGAGCTGCTGCTATTTAGCAGAATTTAGAAGCAAAAACTCATAGTAATGCTCTTGTCACCCTTTAAAAGGAGTTTTTCACTTTAAAAAATAAGTTTCTAGCCTAAAGCTAACTGGCTAACAAATAAAACTAAAAAGTCACATTTAGGGGAAAAAACCCACATTCTGACTAATGAACATAAAACTGGCAATTTACAACTGGAGATTTGACTTAACCTGAAATGGGCCAGTACAGGCTGTTCTGTAAGGTTGTGTTAACCAAGGTGAGTTGACAGGGACAGAAACTGCAGAGCCTGGTGGCTGCAGCAATTACCTGGGAGCATGAGAGACTGGAGTGGTGTGACAGAAACACACAGGTGGGGCTGCAGAAAGGAAAAAGGGTGTCACTGCTCATGGTTGGGATGCACCACAGGAGGGTGGGAAGGTGGGAGCAGTGCCTGTAGTGACTATATCCAGATGAAACATGACTGGAAGAGCTGATGAAGGAGAGTAGTTTTGTCTCTGGAGTAAGAAATAAAACTTACAAGGGAAAGGGAAGGTGAATGTGCTGCTCAGCCCAGGGTTAGAGTTATTCCTAGGGTTAGGGTTCAGAAAGCCACAAAGCCAGAGCTCCAAGCACACTGGAGCTGCAAAAGGCATGCCAAGGGGAACACAGAACTGCCAGAACATGGCTCATTCCACAGCTCTCTGCTTAGCACCAGCCTCAGCCCAAGGCTGATGGGGAGTGGATTCAGGATGCCTAGGAACTGTCATTTTTCAGATCCAAACAGGATGTTGGACAGTGCCTCCAAAAAAGATGGAATTACGGCTCACTGGGCACTGCTAATGCAAGGAATTTTGGGCCTTCTTTTTCTTCCTAGGTGTTCTCTGGTTTGGTATTCCCACTCTGGCTGATTGGGGAAAAAAATGAGACCTGTCTTCAGACTCCAGATTATGAGCAGAAATTACCCTGTAAGGAGGTGCTGAACACACGACACACTGGATCTGTGTGTGTGCTGTGCAAAAGCAATGGGTTTATAAGGAAATTGAATTAGTGTGAATTTAATGATGCCCTTTATTTGTGGATGCAGGTCATGAAGATGCACTGGATTAATATCTTTGTATAGATCTCACACAGAAGGTGAGGTCTAAGAAAAGATAGGGGAAGGAATTAACATTTGTGGAGAGTACCTAAATAGCAAAGGCAGATCAGCTCAAACAAGTGTATATGTGTGTGTATATATATATATATATGTATGCACGATAAGGAAGAGAACAGGCCATTAAAAAAAAAAAAAAAGAAGAAAAAATATTTACAGAAAGTGGGTTCCATACAGGAAATAAAATAAAGAAGCCAAATCAATACAGCAAATGCCTTAAAGAAGACAGACAAAGCTTCAAACCTGAACCCCCCCATCCCCAAAATTTGGAAAATTATATCATTTAATGAGCAAGGTATTATTAACTGCCATGGAGTTTACTTCAGAAAATGTTGCCAGTCATGTTGGTTCTACAAGGCATTATTCCAGCCAAGAATTCTCATTATTTTAAATAAATAAGTATATCTTAGCTATAAATAGCCAGGTCAGTATGCACTAGAAAGGATTTACCAGTTTGGTGAGAACAAAATTGACTGAGGACAGTAAAAAACTGTTTAGTCAAAGAGAAAGAAGTCAATAGCAAGTAAAAATGCAAGGAAAACCAGTTAGAATTAATTAAGTTGCTGATATGCACTTAGCAAAATATTTACAAAAATACTTTGATAAGATAATTATTAGGAATGCATAATCAGAACGTGATTACTTTGATCTTGCTGAAATCAGCAGAAAAATCCAGTTGTGCTCCTTCCTGCAGCAGCCTCATTTTTGCTCTGTGACACTATTATTTTTAACTGTTCTATCATGAACAGAGCTGAATTTCTCGGTGTGACCCAGCAAGAGGGCCTTTTTCTGGAGCTCAGTACTCAAAGCCGTGGCCTAACAGTTCTGAAGAGATGTAGGTCTGACTGGCCAGATTTTCATAAAGGGCTCATTACTAAGCTTCTCTCCCAGAATCTGAAAATTTTAGAAGGCTACAGCTTTTCTGAGAAGAGGGACACCACAGGCCCCTGAGAGTTACAGCCCTTCTGCCCTGCAAAGTCAGATCACTCGAAACCAGCTTCTGCAGCAGTATTTCCTGCTGTTTGCTCTGTCAGACACTTTTATCGTTTGTTAAATGGGGAGGAACTCCTCCACTTATCTACTTATTTCTGTGTTTATTTTCTCTTGCTTCTCAAGTGCTTCTTCTACCAACCAACAGAAAGAAGGTTCCCCAAGCCCAGAGGCTTCTCTTTTCCATCCTTCTATTATGATTGAATTAGACATGGGGGAGCAGTCTCAATTCCAGCACTGCATTTATTTTTTTTACACTTATGTACATGTTTATATACTTACTTGTCTGCTATGGATAAAGAAGACCCCAGAAACATGCTTTTTGCAGATTAAAAACAAACCGTTCTGTGGATTCCCCTAAAGTTACTCTATTTTTATCCAAGAGGTTCTGCTTTTGACTCTGCAAGACTGAAACTCAGCCCAAGGGGGGCAACTCTTGCAAATATTCTGAATACAGAGATGAACAAAATGGAAGATGGCAATTCTTCTTCCCCAAGCCCAAACATAAAATGACTTCGAGGTCAAAGCTGACCTAGCAAAAAACACAAGTCTCCAAGTGGGGTCTGGGGCAGCTCAGGTACAGAACAGCGAACCTGGGAGCACGGAGTGTGCTGACGGTGGCCTCCCACCGCCAATGTCCCTATGTGTTTTCTACTTCTTTTAAAGATAAAAGTACTTGGGGTACAGGCAAAAGAAAGTAGGTGTTTTCAGATGGAAAATAGGGTCGTTACAGAGTGTTTTGTCCATGCGAAGCCACAGTTTAGACACAGGCAGACAGCCCCAGCTGCACGAGCAGCATTTCCCGTAATGACCTTCCCCGCAGCCCTCCCGGAGCCGCTCGGGGGGAGCCCGCGGGCCGCCCCCCGGGGCCGCCCCTCCTTCTCCGCCGGGGTGGGATCGCCGCTCTGCCCTCCCCGGGGCCGGGCCGCCCGCTCCGCTCCCGGGGCCGAGCGGCGCGGAGCGGGGCAGCCGCGGGCGGGCGCAGCGCCGGGGCGATGCCGGCGGCGCGGCTGCGGCTCCTGGCCGGCTGCCTCCTCCTCCTCCCGCTGCTGCTGCTGCTGCTGCTGGGCGGCCGCGGCGCCGCCGCCCTCGGCCGGGACGCGGTGCCTTCCCTGCGGAGTGAGTGACGCCTCGGGTGGCCCGGGGGTGGGGAGCGGAGCGGCGCGGCGGGCGGGGGCCCCGAGTCCCGGGCGTTCCGAGCCTGCCGCCGTGCGGGACCGCCGGGCTCCGCCGAGCCCTCCCGAGCCCCGGCGGCTCCGAGCGCTCCGGGACGAGGGGCCGGGGGCTGCCCTGCTGGCTCTGCTTCGCGCCCTCACTGCTCCGTATTCCGCTGCCCTCCGTGCGCCCGGAGAGAATAGCGATAGT
Organism: Zonotrichia albicollis; assembly: GCF_047830755.1. Lineage (NCBI taxonomy): Eukaryota > Metazoa > Chordata > Aves > Passeriformes > Passerellidae > Zonotrichia > Zonotrichia albicollis. The sequence continues at coordinate 30,529,142 of NC_133828.1, forward strand.
TTAATCCTCATTTCCAGTAAATCCCTGTCACTTCCTTTATTATCACATAAGCAATTCTCTCTGCTTTTTTGGAGGGAAGGAAATGGGAGGTAAGGAGGAAGGAAATTAAGCTATCTTGTTCGCCTAGTTTTGTTACAGCCGTTTATTCCCGATTAGCTGTGTTGAGCCCGAGTAAACAGGAACTTAGAGGTGCTGCTCAGCAATTACCTCTTCATCTGGGGCTGAACATCAGCTCCAGGCTTCTCTCTGGGAATACGTTTCTTGTCCCCTTGTCCTTGTGTGGAGGGGGGCGTGGATGTAGAGAAGTGGATCTGTTCTAAAGACTTCTCTTCACCCATTCAGTTTCTAAAGCATAGATTATCTCCTTTCCTCTTGGAGTCCTCTGGGGCCACCGAGCTCCGTTTCAGCTCTTCAGGACTTTGGGCACAGACCTCTCCCTGACACCAGGAGCTTTGTAACAGAACCCATCTGTGTGAGCAGCTGTGAAATGAATAGTGTAGCCTTGCAAGCTCAGAAGAGGTGAGCCTGGAGGCATTCCCAGGCTTGATGTTGCTCCAGTTGTCTCATTGCCCCACGTAGAGCTGAGCTGGAGCTCGTGGAGCTGTCACTGAGCCTGCCATCTCTCATGTCTTACTTCTGTGGTGAGCTGGCTGTTTCCTGGCCGTCTTCAGGCAAGCAAGCTCAGCTCTCTTGCCAATTGCATTTTGTGTGTGGGGAATGGAAACCACATTTGGAAGGGGGCTCAAGAATTATGGTCTGGCTGTTATTGGCACAAGTTGCCCCAGAATGAAAAAGGGACGTTATTCACAGAAATCATCCAGATGGGTTATTTGTGTACACTGGGAAAGAACTTTATCTTTTCTCAGCAGTTACTGCAACTCTTAAGGGCCTTACAGATAAAGGCTTTCAAAGGTTGAGAATCCTTCACCTCTGGGTTGTGGTCTTGCTGCCCTCACCCCAGGAAGGTGCTGTTTGGGAGATGCTGCATGCTGTGGATATAGATAAACTTCCTCAAACTCACAATATACATGTGGATCCCAGTATCCTGGTGAATTAATCTCATTAATCAGAGTTTACTAGTGCTAACATCCCAGTTTTTAGTTACCTAGCAAATTGACAGTGTATTTTCTGGGCAGCAAAGATAAGACTGCTGTGGAAAAGACATACTTGTAGTATGAGAGGCAGAAACTCTTTCTGACCACGTAAATAGAGACACCTGTGTTGCCCATGGAGGAGTGGATTGGATAAGAAGGGTGAAACCAGTACAAACTGCAAAACTTCACTGGTTTTCACCTGCTGCCGGTCAGAAGGACTTGCTCCTGCTCCATCAGACTGCCAGTTTCTATAGCCATGGGGGAAACAGCCACTCTTAGCAGTGCCACAATCTGCAGTGCCACCTCTCTCTAAGTCATAATGTGTTCTATGCAGAATCTGTAACCAAAAACCTCTCCATAATCCATATCCTCTCTGTTCTGCTTGTTGTATGCACATTATATTGTTGAGCTGATCTGTGTGCTTGTTAGACAGCACTGTCACAGTGCTGCTTGAAACATCTTCCTTTTTTAGGGCCACACCTAAGCTCTATGCACTAAACTCAGACATAGCATCTGAGTGGTCCTCTGCATCTCATATTTCATTTGTGGGCTCTGTCAATTTGAAGGGATTTTTTATTGTCATATTTAGTGCTTCAGTTTGCTAGGTGTAGTGAATTACAGAAAGATGCAAGTATGCGTGGCAGAAATGATGACTGTAAAATTTGAAGGCAAAATGGAGGTGCTGCTCAGGTTCTCAACACATAATCTCCTGAGGCATAAAATATCTCACATATGTGAACAGAACTTCTTGGGTTATTTACCATTGGATTTCTGAGTGAATCTAGTCACTGAGCTGTTACAGGCTTACGTTTTGCTGATTTCCAGTTCCTCAGCTGCCCTCTTCTTTTCAGTCTATATGATCAGTTAAACTTTTGCTCCCAAGACATTAAACAGCTGACTTTTTTCACATACTTACAACATGATGTCACATATTTCAGTGAATTTCTTTGTGATTCCAAAAAATCTGGGATGTCAGGCTAGCCCCACAACATCTGCTCTTGTGGAAGGCAGTCACAGACGGCTGAACAATATGTGTCAAATAGCAAAGGCATACTTTAACCCTTGGCCACCAGTTCTAATGGCATAGAGAAATTCTGCTATTCCTGTGTCCTGTTGACAATGCAACTCATTTTCTCTCTTTCTCTGTAGTTGCAGAGTAAAGAATGAATATGGCAATGTCAGTCTTAAAATATTTAGCTTTTACTTTAATTGCATTCTCCCATCTACACTGGGAATTATTTTGCAGTATACAACATGACATGTTGTATTACTTAAACTTTTTGTCCATTGCTGTGTCCTTTACTCTGTCTTGGTGAGCAGTGGCTTTTTTCTTTAAACATGACTGATGTTTTTGGGCACCTCTTGTTTTTGTTTGGGGTTATTTTTTGCTATCCAGCTTGAGAAGTATTATCTGGTTTTATTTTTGTGAGCTTGCAAGTAGCCCACATGTTTTGAAAAATCAGCTGGCAGTAAAATTAGACCTGTATTCATTAGTTTTTTGGAGCGTCAGTTATTCTGATGGATATTTTCAGTTTTCTTCGTAAGTGGCTGCAATTAAAACATTTGTCTTTTAATAATATTTAATCAATTGCAGAATTCTACAGACTGAAAGTTTGTTGTGTTTTCTTCCCCTTGCAGATAAAGGGATATTTATTATCCAGAGTGAAAATTCCAGCTTGTGCATTAAAGCGGACAGAGCTGGCCTTGTTCTGGAGGACTGCACTCAGCTCTCAGAAAAGATGTTATGGAAATGGGTGTCCAACCGTCGTCTTTTCAACATAGGCAGCAGCACCTGTCTGGGGCTGAACATCAGCAAACCAGAGCAGCCACTAGCTATGCTTGAATGTGATTCAACTCAATACTCATTGTGGTGGAACTGTGATGGAAAAGAGTTAGTTGGTGTATCAGAGTTTAAATTAGCAGTTGAAAACAGTAAATATATTGTGGCCAAAAAAAAATCTACTTGTCAATGGAAACAGTATATGTCCTATGATGAAGATCTTTGTGAACACCCATTCCAAGGTAAGAATAAAACTTTGTTATAGAAATGTTAGATGGGAAAAGTTTTAGAAGTTCTGGGTTGCGGTTTGGGCCTCAAAGTTTGTGGGTTTTTTTATGTGCAGTGGTTGAGGTGAGCATACCACACAATTGATGTTCTTTTGTTAAATTGACCCCCACACCCACCAGTATCCTTCCAAATCAGGAAATGCTTGTTTCAAACCACCTGTAAAATTAGAAGGGTTACTAAGGATCTGCTGTTGCCTGTGCTGCAGCTTCCATTATCAGATAAACCCAAAGAGAGATAAGAAAGGATTTGGAGTTCCTGTCACTGCAAATCAGTCTGTCATTGCAGTGTGCATGGACCAGTGTCTGCCATGTTCTGCACCTGGACTCTGAACGTGCCAAACTTTGAAACAGAGATCAGAAGTTTGATAAATCCTGCTGTTCAGCTAGTGTGTAGCTGTTCAGCTGAGGTGTAAGAATGTACATCAAGATCCAGGTCTGCAGACTTGAACAGTTTTCTAGGTTTAAGGACTAAGATAAACCCACTGACTTCAAACAGCAACAGACAGCCTGTACCTTGGCCCCTTCCTCAGCATTTCTCTAAGAGGGAGAGGCCTGATGTTTGCACACTGTCTCAGACTGAAGTTGTTGATTTTCCCCACTTGAACTGGGTGTTTGGGTTCCAGATCTGGTCTTAGTGGCTTCCCCTGTAGATGTAGCTCAGCCTCTGCTCTCACCAAACTCCTTCTTTGAGACCTGTCTGTAATAACTGGCAAAGTACTACAGTGCCCAACCTCTTTTCTAAAGCCTAATGGAATTCATACTTAAGACCAGACAGAAAAATACATAAATCCATGAAAAGTCATACACATTTACCATGTACACACAGTGAGATGGAAGTAGACCTGGTTAAGCTCTTTTATTGCAACATGTCAGAGAGGTGAGAAGAGGATCAGCATTAGGCAGGTACTTCTAGCCTAGTTTTAGGACCAAAGTATTGAATTGTGTTGGTAAAAAACTCTTTCAGGTTCTGTTTTCCACCTTCTACTACAACTCATGCACATGCAAAGGCAAGCCAGCCTGTTAGTCCACCAAGCAAAGGGTGTGAGGGATAGCTACCTTCAAAATAAAAAAAAAAATTGTAACTGTAGTAAGAGGTCTGTAGCATTTGAATTTGGTTTCTTGCCAGGACTGAGATAATCCCTCTGTAGCTGGCAGCATGGTAGCAGGCAGACAGAAAAGCAATCCTGAATTATTTTTTGACCTGTTCCTTGTATTTTCTGTTCATTCACACCAGAAGGAGATTTACAATGTGTAAACTGCTCTTTTATATGTGCACAACTCTAGAAACCTCTAGGAACTTGGCAGTATGTATTGATTCTGTAGTTGAAGGACTTTGGTCTTAAAGCTATCAGTGTGGAATATTTGATAAACAATTTCATTCAAAGAGTGGTTGTGATTCTTTGACCTTTTTTAGAAGGTCTGAGATTTAGGAGACACTCACTGAGGTAAAGCTTTTACAGCTTTCAGTTGCACTGGATTCTCTCAATATTTTGGTCCTCAAAGTAGGAACAAACAATAGGAAAATATTTTTAATATTAAATATTTTGTAAGGCATTGATTGTGGATTTATGTATGGAGCATCAGTTCTTTAGCTGTGTTATTATTCTCCACAGGATAAAAACTTATTTTTAAAATTCTATTTAATATTCCCTTGTCTTGTACTTTTCCTTGCCCAAAGAATGACAAAGAAAGTGGAACACACATTAGAAATCCACTTTATAAAGAGTAGGAGAAGCAGTGGAATTATGTTAAATTACTTGTATATGTCATAGACTAATAAATAAGTAGAATTTGGCTCTGAGTGTGTACTGATTTAACTAATTGTTGTTTTATGTTGTTGTTCTGAAATATAGATACAGGCTTTGTGTTAATTGATCAGATTTTGGGGGTTGTGGTTTTGTTTGGGATTTTTTTTTGTTAATGGAGTAAGTTACAGGAATGTGTCTCATGGTGACAAATTTCATAAATTATTATTTCTACATTTTATTTTCTGAAATTATGGTGCTCACCCTTGTAATGCTGTTGCCAATTATAAATTAAAATTTAAAAATAATTTTAGACATTTTATTTTTATCACTGCTGCTAAATACAGGAATAATGACATATGGGGGCAAAAAAAATTGTTGTGGTCTGCATTCTTTTAATCTCTACTTTCTTTTCCAGAAACATACACCTTGCTTGGAAATTCTTTTGGTCTCCCATGCGTTTTTCCATTTAAATATAACGATAAGTGGTATTATGAGTGTACCAGAGATGGAAAGGAATCTGAGTGGTGTGCCACAACAACTCACTATGAACAAGATGAAAAATGGGGGTTTTGCCCAAATGCTGGTAAGATGTTGCTTGTCTTCTCTCTCCCCCCTCCATGAGTTTGTTCTTTATTAGTAATACTAGGACACAGTCTGGATTTGGATTACTTCCCTTCTGTTAGAAGGGAACGTCTTTTTAAAAAGCACAAAGGAATATCTTTAGCAAATCTGTTATAGTTTATTGTTTGACCTTTGAGACTCAAAGTCCTCATCACAACAACAAAACCAGCCAAGGACCTCATTCTGTGCAGCCCACTGACCATACCCTGCAGCCAAAGCCCTCTGTCCTAGTCATACACAGGCAGCCTATGTGGGACACTTTAC